>NC_088376.1:55980000-56310833 GCF_037993035.2 Macaca fascicularis | reverse complement strand
GGCTGTGGACAGTAGAGCTAAAACAGCACCGTAACACTGGGGCTTCAGGAGTCACAAGCACCCACCCCTAGATGCTGCTGTGAGGCCAGAGCCCAAAAGTACCCACCCTGGTTTCTGCACCTGCCTGTCTGCATGTTCCCTATCCCATAAGGGGTTTGAACTCACGGTGACCAGATAAAGAGCCACGGCCCTGTCACACTTCCTTTAAGGGCAGCCAAGGAACTCTCCCATTTCAAAAAAAGATGAGAGGTGGATTTTGTAACATCCCACTTTGGAGTCATTGTATATGGGCTGCTGTGAGGAAGGGTTTATAATATTGGGCAAAACAGTTCCTTTGGACCAAGGTCATCTCCAAAGGAAAGACTCAGCAGGTCCCAATCCTTGAAATTAAGAAAATGAATGCTTACAGCCTACATCCTGAAGGGGAATCTCGGCCATGCATCAAACAATTACTTTTGGTCTTGGCTATCTTATATGATTTGGGGGCAACCTAGTTAACTCCCTAAATATGTTTTGTTTAGGTATATCTTATTTTATGGTTAATGTTTTAAACATTTGTAAACCCTTACCACACCCAAACAACAAAAGAGGAGATGATCTAGAGCTATTCAGGGCAAAAGGGAAAATTCAACCTAGAATTACAAACCACAAAAAACTCAGACATATATAACCTATACATCTGAAGAACCACAGTTTGACTGTGTCAGGAATTTGCAAGAGCCTTTGTACTAAGATCATGGTTTCTTAATTTGTGAGTAACCAGAAATGTGGATTTTTATGACAAGATGAAAGAAGAGGTATTCTTTCATCTGGCATTCTTTAGAGGCTTGTGGTAAATTAGGAGTTTACAGAGGGATTCTTTTGCTGCAATCAAAGTCACAATCCCAAGGAACATGTATTAAGTGGCCTGGAAACCTCAGGTAAGCAAATGTAGTATTTGGAGGTTTCAATACGGTTTATTTAAATGTAGAAAGTACTGGGAAAGTTTGCATTGAAACAGTTATAAATGCTTTAGAATCTTTATTTTATTATCTATACCATACTTTAATGTGTACGTGCATGTGTGTGTGTGTGTATTACTGTGATTGGGAAATGGCCAGCAATAAGTGGACTGACGTAATGGATTAGGAAGGTAGGAGTTGTGATTCTGTGACGGTTTCTGTTATGATAACTAGAAAATACACACACACACACACACACAGAGAGAGAGAGAGAGAGAGAGAGAGAGCGAGAGAGCAGGGTACCATAAAGGAAACTATATAAGCACCAAACTAAATTGCCAAAGAGAAAAAGACAGTCAATTTCAAAATGAGAACTTGTGTCTGTGCATAATCAGTTATCTTTAATTCCGTTAAGTTAAAGGGAACCTGGGCAAAAGAAAATGTGGGGCTCTCAGACTATCCATTCTCTAGGCTAGAAATCATCTAATTAGCTTTCTGATGAATTAAATTTGAGCTGAAAATAATTACATAAATTACTTCAGTAGTAAAATAATTCAGAATTCATTTATTTGAAATAATGTACACTTGGACTTGTCATGTTGCTGGTTTTCTCACTTAGACATTCATTTATCATCACAGCTAAAAAAATCATTCATTAAAAATTATTTAAATGCATAAAAATGAACCATGTCACCAAGGTATTCATTTTCCTCTCACCTTTTTCACAAACACCTACTATATTTCAGACATTGCCAGGCACAGTGAATAAAAGATGACTAAGAAACAATTCTTGTTTTCAAGAAATTCACAATTTAGTAAGGTAGATAGATATAAATAAATATACCAGGCACCGAATAATATACAAAAGACAGTGAGTCATTAAACGGAACAATTATTGTCTATCATGTCCCAGGTTCTAATATTCATAAAATAGAAATAAAAAAAAATACATGTTCATGATACATGACCTCATGGGAGGCGACATTTTATCTGGATTGGTTTGGAAGTGATGAATGAGGATATATATGTTTTAGGTAAGTTCATATTTAAGAGTTGCACTTGTCCAAGTGAAATAAGAGTAAGAGAGGACAGTAAGAGAGTGAGTGCTGATGTCCTCAAGCAATACGCAGTCAGCAGCATACAGAAGCTGAAAAGAGAAACTATAGATATACAGGTTTAGGTTAGAATAACGCCCTGAGGGTAAAGAAGCAGAAAGGGGTATGGGAATTGAAATTATTGGCAAGACACTTGTTCAGCTCCATAGATTATGGTGTTCTCTATATTTAAACACTATAGATCATGGAGTCTAAGCAAGGTAAGGAAGAAAGTGAAAGTGACAAATAGCTGAGGAATTAGAAGAGAATGAAACAATCATTGAAATATAACTTTTTATGAGGCTAACAAGTATGGTAGGGTGATGGAGTAAAAGCTGAAATGATAAGTTGTGGTTTGCGGTGAGTTATTGGAGTTTGATATTTCAAAGGAGAAGACTTTCAAATCATCACAAAGGAAAGCACATATGAAAGTCAAAGGAGTTACAGAAATTGAAGAACTCTGAGGGACAAGAGCATTGAGTCATCCATTTGCAGTTGAAAGTAAGGAGGAACATGGTAGAGAGGAAGACAGTGGGCCAACTGTGCTGTCAGTGCAAGAATGCCCACTACACACAGCAGCTCACTTGTTAGGACTCCCCCACAACTGAATTGGTGGATATCTTCTCTTGCCTGGGGCAGAATGTAAAGATGACAAAGAGAATTACCTCTAGGAGGCCCAGTTTTATCATGATCCCAGCTGTTCCTGTCAGAAGGTTCTAAGGTCTATAAATGGGCATCAAGCAGAGATAATTTACCTCTCAACACAAGCACAGGGATTAGCAGCACAATCTTAAGGGTCTGTATTAATTTCCTCCTTAAAAAGAAGTTTCTGTCTGGCTGCTTCTAATTAGAAGGATGTGGGCTAACAGAAAACTGTTCTGGGGCTCAGAAAGTCTTTATTGGCCCAGTTCTATATCCTGGATTAGTTGCCTTGTACACAAGTTACCTAACATCTCTAATCTTCACTCCAGCAAGAAGAGCATTTGAGAGCTAATATGAGATAGAAAGAAATATACTGTGCTCAGGAAACTAAGAGAAAACCAGTGGAGTTGGAGAAACCGATGAAGAGAAGCTACACCTCAGAGGGGGATGAAGACAATCAATGAATAATGGAGAGATTGCATTTGTACTAATGCTCTCCCTCATGCCTTGCCCCCACCCCCTAAGAGGCTCTGGTGTGTAATATTCCCCTCCCTGTGTCCATGTGTTCTCGTTGTTCAACTCCCACTTATGAGTGAGAACATGCAGTGTTTGGTTTTCTGTTCTTGTATTAGGAAAAATACCTAATGCATGTGATGGTTGATGGGTGCAGCAAACCACCATGGCATATGTATACCTATATAACAAACATGCACATTCTGCACATGTATCCCAGAACTTAAAATAACTTCAAAGTTGATTTCAAACTAAACCACAAGCCTACAGTAACCAAAACAGGATGGTACTGGTACCAAAACAGATATATAGACCAATGGAACAGAACAGAGGCCTCAGAAATAACACCACATATATACAACCATCTAATATTTGACAAACCTGACAAAAATGAGCAACGGGGAAAGGATTCCCTGTTTAATGGTGCTGGGAAAACTGGTTAGCCATATGTAGAAAGCTGAAACTAGATCCCTTCCTTACATCTTAAACAAAAATTAACTCAGGACGGATTAAAGACTTAAATGTGTCTTTATAGCAGCATAATTTATAATCCTTTGGGTATATACCCAGTAATGGGATGGCTGGGTCATATGGTACATCTAGTTCTAGATCCTTGAGGAATCGCCATACTGTTTTCCATAATGGTTGAACTAGCTTACAATCCCACCAACAGTGTAAAAGTGTTCCTATTTCTCCACATCCTCTCCAGCACCTGTTGTTTCCTGACTTTTTAATGATTGCCATTCTAACTGGTGTGAGATGGTATCTCAAGACACATGCACACGTATGTTTATTGCAGCACTATTCACAATAGCAAAGACTTGGAATCAACCCAAATGTCCATCAGTGACAGATTGGATTAAGAAAATGTGGCACATATACACCATGGAATACTATGCAGCCATAAAAAAGGATGAGTTTGACTCCTTTGTAGGGACTTGGATGCAGCTGGAATCCATCATTCTTAGCAAACTATCACAAGAACAGAAAACCAAACACCGCATGTTCTCACTCATAGGTGGGAACTGAACAATGAGATCACTCGGACTCAGGAAGGGGAACATCACACACCGGGGCCTATCATGGGGAGGGGGGAGGGGGGAGGGATTGCATTGGGAGTTATACCTGATGTAAATGACGAGTTGATGGGTGCAGCACAGCAACATGGCACAAGTATACATATGTAACAAAACTGCACGTTATGCACATGTACCCTACAACTTAAAGTATAATAATAATAAATAAATTAAAAAAAAAAAAAAAAAAAAAAAAAAAAAAAAAAGACTTAAATGTAAGACCTAAAGCCATAAAAACCCTAGAAGAAAACCTAGGCAATACCATTCAGGACATAGGCATGGGCAAAGATCTTAAACAAAAATTAACTCAGGATGGATTAAAGACTTAAATGTAAGACCTAAAGCCATAAAAACCCTAGAAGAAAACCTAGGCAATACCATTCAGGACATAGGCATGGGCAAAGATCTTAAACAAAAATTAACTCAGGATGGATTAAAGACTTAAATGTAAGACCTAAAGCCATAAAAACCCTAGAAGAAAACCTAGGCAATACCATTCAGGACATAGGCATGGGCAAAGACTTCATGGCTAAAACACCAAAAGGGATGGCAACAAAAGCCAAAATAGACAAATGGGATCTAATTAAACTAAAGAGCTTCTGCACAGCAAAAGACACTATCAGTAGAGTGAACAGGCAACCTACAGAATGGGAGAAAATTTTTGCAATCTATCCATCTGAAAAAGGGATAATATCCAGAATCTACAAAGAACTTAAACAAATTTACAAGAAAAAATCAAACAACTCCATCAAAAAGTAGGCAAAGGATATGAAAAAACACTTCTCAAAAAAATAGATTTATGTAGCCAACAGACACATGAAAAAATGCTCATCATCACTGGTCATTAGAGAAATGCAAATCAAAACCACAATGAGATACCATCTCATGCCAGTTACAATGGCAATCATTAAAAAGTCAGGAAACAACAGATGCTGGAGAGGATGTGGACAAATAGCAACACTTTTACACTGTTGGTGGGAGTGTAAATTAGTTCAAACATTGTGGAAGACAGTGTGGCAATTCCTCAAGGATCTAGAACTAGAAATACCATTTGACCCAGCAATCCCATTACTGGGTATGTACCCAAAGGATTATAAATCATGCTACTATAAAGACACATGCACACATATGTTTATTGCTTCACAAAAGCAAAGACTTGGAATCAACCCAAATGCCCATCAATAATAGACTGGATAAAGAAAATGTGGCACATATACAACATGGAGTACTATATAGCCATAAAAAGGATGGGTTCATGTCCTTTGAAGGGACATGGATGAAGCTGGAAACCATCATTCTCAGCAAACTCTCACATGGACAGAAAACCAAACACTGCATGTTCTCACTTATAAGTGGGAGTTGAATAATGAGAACACATGGACACAGGGAGGGGAACATCACACACAGGGACCTGTTGGGGGGTGGGGTGCTGGAGGAGGGATAGCATTAGGAGAAATACCTAATGTAAATGATGAGTTGATGGGTGCAGCAAACCAACATGGCACATGTATACCTATGTAACAAACCTGTACATTGTACACATGTACCCCAGAACTTAAAGTATAATAAAAAGAAGATTATAAATTAGCACAATTATTTCTCTGATAAAAAGAAATTGCTTTTGTACCAGGACACCTTGCCAGATGTTATCATTGTAGTTTTTCTCTGGGAATCAAGGTGCTGAGAGTCACTTTAGATTTCTGTATCATTCAGGATACAGCCAGGAAAAACACTAACCACTCTAAGACTTTCAAAAAGATGGATGTGGTCACACAGCTTCCTGAGTTCAGATTCTTTAGAAAGGACAGCGTGAGACAAGGATTTGCATGCACGTGACTTTCTTTAGGAGAGCTTGTGGAGGAGGACTAAAGCAGGATAGAGAAAAGAGCAAAGAAAGATGTGGTTTAAGCAAACCCCAGTCCTTGGCCTGATCCACAGGGGGAGGAATCTGGAACACAAAACATGTCACAAAATCGTCTCCTCCTTGACAAAAGGAAGTTGACATTTTATAACATTTATCATCATTGGCTGCACCTGCTTTGTCAACTCCTCCCAGGCAAGTCTTAACAAAGGGACAGTTTTGAGGCCTTAGCAATCAAAGCTTATAACAGGGTAATAAGTCCACCAAGCCACTAGGAAGATCTAGACAGAAACTAGAGTACCTCCTGAAACAGCTGATGGGAGAACGAAGAAGCTCACGAGGGAAAGGTGAGGCCACTCAGAGTTTGGCAACAGCAAGAAGTAGCTATCATTCCTAGGCCTGGCAAGACCAGCAGAACAGGTGGTACTACAAAAGCCCAGAAGCCAGGCCAACCTGTGGGATTGAGACATGGCAGGCACTTACCAGGCAAGCTGGGACCCAAAAGAAGAGGTGCTTTTTTGCAGAAATTGGAACTGTGGAAGAGATGCTGCTGAAAATGCCATGAAAATGGGGGGTGGGAGGAGAAAAAAAATATGACTGCCATCTTTTCATCCTCTGACCCTAATCTTGCCTCCTATTGGATAAACCTACCAGTGAGCACAAGAGCCTCTGGAAGATACTTTTCCATCACTCAGAGGAGAGTAGGGGAAGCTTGGGGAACAGATCTCATGGCCAACACGAAGTTAAGTGAGTGCCCACTAGAAGAACTGAGGGCAGCTCCTCCTAGAAGGGTCAACCTGTAACTCCACTGTCTGAAACCAGAGAATTCAGATAATCAGACTGTCTGGATGTAGTGACTCAGAACTGGGGGAAGAAAAGCTGATTAGGATGCCGCGTCTCTGAAGTGGCAGCTTCCCAAATCAAGTCCAATTCTTGGCTTGCTGGACAGTTTGCAATCCCAACAGTTGCTATGTATAGGGAGTAGATCTTGTTCACGTTTTTAAATATATAATGTACAGTTCTTATGTATGCCTGATAGGTGTTCTGAGGATATATAGATGTCTCATCTAACTCTTTACCTTTTCTACTTTCTAAAGAAGTAAAATTCTGTTTACAGTTGTCAACCAAAAAGTATCTGAGACAGGTCTCAATCAATTTAGAAGTTTGTTTTGCAAACGTTAAGGACAATGCCTGGGAGGAAACAAACACAGAATCATAGAAACAGTCTGTGGTCTGTGCCTTTCTCCAAAGATGATTTTGAGGGCTTTAATATGTAAAGGGGAAAAGCAGGCTGGGAAAAAAGGGTAGAGGGGAGTGTATGGACAAATTACTAAATCTATATTGCAAGAGAAAAGGAGCAGGTAGGGTAGTAGTCATGTATTCTTCTTGCACTCAGTAAATTAGTACTCTATAGAAGATAAGGCAAACCTAGAGTAGCTACCAGTGGAGATTTTTTAACCTTTTATCTGAAGCTATCTGCTTAGGAACAAAAGGAAAGGCAGCTTCTTGCATGACTCAGCTTTCAGCTTAATTTTTTTTCCTTTTGGCACAGTGAATTGGGGTCGCAAGCTTTTAATTTTCCTTTCACACAGTAAATTGGGAGTTGGGGGGGTGGGACTAACAATATCCAATCGTCTTCAGGAAAAAGAAATTTGACAGTGCCACTCTTGCCCTTGAAAACCTGCATCAGCAACACAACTTTGGCAACAGAGTACATTAGATGATTCCTAGGAAATGGAAACCAAAATGACAGCTGAGTAAAAAAACTATGAAAAGTAAAATAGACCAACAGACTACACAGGTTTTTGGAAACAAAATAACTTACCTTTTTTATCTTTCATATCTTTCATTCCCCATTTAAAATTGATTTCTGTATTTTAAGTCTACTGAATTGTATTTTTTATTGATCACATTGACTCATCACATATATATATATACACACACACACATATATACATATATATAACATTTTCTCTCCAAAGTGGCTATAAAAATGTGCGCTGTGTGATATCTGCAAGATACTCATCTAGAAGAAATGATCTATGGACATTTTGATGAAATGCTTTATTCCAATCCCATGCTTGGCTGGTGGTATTTCACAGGTTCATTTGCAAGTAGGTTCATTTTTTTAAACTTGCTTTTCAAGGTGGTGATGAGAAATTGGTAATTTATAACTTCATAATGCCATTCTCAGGTACTTCATTGTCTTGGGATTCATATATCTTAATTGAATTTAGAACATCACCATTTGAGCCTCAAAAAGTATTTGCAAGTAGATATTTCTTTTCCTATAATGAGGATTAAACGATCTGGGGCAGAAAGTTCTGATCAATTCAAGAGGTGCTGCTTGTCCCCCGGAGGAGCCTGCAAAGATCAAATCCATGTTTTTATATGAGAACTTTTTGAAGAGCTTGAAGTAACTGCTAAAGTGTCTGGAATGTCTAGTGGTTTAAATGGTCTTTTCTGGGAAATGTTAAACATTAACTTTCTGAAAATGCATGATTAGAGAAGGAATAGAATGAATTCATGTACAAGAGTGGTATGAAGGATAGTGTGTTAGGCTATTCTTGCATTGGTATAAAAAATGCCCGAGACTGGATAATTTATAAGAAAAGAGGTTTAAATGGCCAATGGCTCTGCAGGCTGTCCAGGATACACAGTGTTGGCATCTGCTTCTAGGGAGGACTTAGGAAGCTTTTACTCAGGGAGGAAGGTGAAGCGAGAGTAGGTATCTTACATGGCAGAACAGGAGCAAGAGAGAGAAAGCAGTGGGAAGGTGCCGCACACATTAAAACAACCAGATCTCCTGAGAACTCACTCACTATTGCAAAAACAGCACCAAGCCACGAGGGTCCACTCCATGATCCAAACACCTCCCATCAGGCCCCACCTCCAGCATTGAGGATTACAATTCAACATGAGATTTGGGCAGGACAAGTATCCAAACTATATCAGATAGGAAGTAAGTCACATATAGGGAGAAACATGGTATGCTTTTTTATTTTTTCATTTTACAAACTCTTTCATAATAATGTTTTATCATGGTGGGAAATTACAAGAAAGAGAGTGCTAGAAAAGTAGAGGAAGAATATTGGGAAGGGAAAGTATGGTTATGTTTCAAACAGATTAGAAAGGGAATTGCCTCTCCTTCCAATGCTACCAGTCTGCCTTCTGTAATGTAGGCAGTAGACTCCCCAGCAGAAAGTAGTGTCTTGAGGTCTAGTGTATCTCCTTTAAGCAAAATTATTCCAGATGTATGATAAAACATAGGAAACAGGAAAATTTCCCTAAAATATCACATGAACTATAATGAAAAGCTCTCCCTGCTGCTATGTCAATTCTCATCATCACAAAAGCGCCAAGTAGATAGTTTGATCTCTACAAGTGACTAAAGACAATTACTCTGGCAACTTTCATAGGGACCATCTCCACAAGATGGAGACATGGGGAGATTTTTCTAAAAGAGACTTTAGATCCTGTGGCATTTGTCCACTTTTCTAGGAGTTGTCCTCTCTCACTCTAGCCTCTAAAGTCCATCATCTTCACCAGCCACACATATGTATTGGGTACCTACCTTGTGGGACATACATCATACTATACTATGAGGGATGCCTAAGGGACAGGAAATGGCCTCTGATGTCCAGGAGCTACTGATCTCACTAGCTCTGTCTGTTCCTCTCCTCTTCCACCCTTCAACAATTCTAGCATTCTAGAAGATTGAGCACACATGTCCCTTTCCATGAGTTCTCTAATCACAATAGTTTCCTTTCTGAATATCTCTTACTTTCTGGAATCAGGAACTACAAAAAAAAAAGGGGTGGGAGAGGGTGTCACCAGAGGCTGGAATGGCTAAGAAATACTTCTGAAATAAAAAGATATAAAGGTTGAGCCTAAAAGAACCAGCCATAGTGAGACAAGTTTGGAGAGGTAGGAAGGACCATCTAGTGAAGAAGATGATACATGAAAGGTCCAGAGGTATGGAATCAGAAATGCTGAATGTGTGTGTTCTGCTTAAGCTATTGTGGAAAAAAAGTTTGTATAGTGCTGAGACCAGCTTTGTCATAGAGACCCTAACCTAGCGGCACTAGAGGAATTAAAGACACACACACAGAAATACAACATGTGGAGTCTGAAATCAGGGGTCTCACAGCCTTCAGAGCTGAGAGCCTCAAACAGAGATTTATGCACATATTTATTGACAGGAAGCCAGTGATAAGCATTGTTTCTATAGTTTATAGATTAACTAAAAGTATTCTTTATGGAAACAAAGGGATGGGCTGAAATAAAGGAATGGGCTGGGCTAGTTATCTGCAGCAGGAGCATGTCCTTAAAGCACAGATCGCTCATGCTATTGTTTGTGGTTTAGGAACGCCTTTAAGCAGTTTTCCGCCCTGGGTGGGCCAGGTGTTCCTTGCCCTCATTCCAGTAAACCCGCAACCTTCAGCGTGGGTGTCATGGGCCATCACGAACATGTCACAGTGCTGCAGAGATTTTGTTTACAGCCAGTTTTGGGGCCAGTTTATGGCCAGATTTTGGGGGCCTGTTCCCAACAGTATAGAAAATAGTGATTGCATAAATCAGTGCATTCAGACTTTAGTGCTGTCCAGCAGAAATGTAATGCAAGCCAAATATGTAATTTCAAATTTTCTAACAGACATATTAAAAAAGTAAAAAAGAAATAGGTGACATTCATTTTAGTAATATATTTTATTTGATTTAAACTACCCAATATATTATCTTAATATGTAATTAAATATTATTCATGTGATTTTTATATTCTAGTTTTGTATGAGGCCTCTGAAATCCAGTGTGTACTTTACATTACAGCACATTTCAATTTGGACTAGCCACATTTGAAGTTTTCAATAGCCACACATAACTAGTGGCTACCATATTGGGCAGCACAACTTTGAAGTACATGAGAATCACCTGGAGAGCTTGTTCAAAACAGATTGCTGGGCCCCACCCCCAGAGTTTCTCAGACTTAGTAAATCCGGGGTGGGGTTCGATAATTTGCATTTCTAACAAGCTCCCAGGTGATGCAGATGATGGTTGGGAACTATACTTTGGGAACCACTGATACAGGTAAGTGGCTCTCAAGCCTAGAAAGCCCTGAGGAGTTAAAAGCAAGGAAAAATTTTCTAATCTCCTGATCATACCCTGAGCCACTTAAACCAAAAACTTTAGAGGTGGGGCCCTGGCCTTGCTACTTTTTAAAAGTTGTCCAGGAAATTTTTACCAGCCAGATCAGAGAACCACAGAGGTAGGAAAAGAAAAAACTAGAAAGATGCTTTAATAGAAAATGGAAGTCTAAGTTAAAAAAAAAAAACAAAAACAAAAACAAAAAAACTAACTAAATTTTATAGGTAATTTTTAAACAGCATAGTGATAAAAGATGAAAGCAATATTTTGACTTGCTTGAGTTGCTTGCCCTGGTGAAAAGAATAACCTACAGCAGGAAATGGTTAGAGAAAGGTTTAAAATCATTCAAGTGCTTGAAGAAATGAAGTGGGGCAATGGGAGGAGGGGGAAATGAGGGAGTTACTCTCAGTCCAATTACATGACTATTCTACAAAGTGATGGAATAAAGACGATGAACTATGGGCAAACTGTGGTATTTGTTTAGTTCAGCATAGAGTCATAAAATAGTGACTACAAATGGAAATGCCTACAAAGGCCCCATAAGAAATGTAGCAGAAAACGAGTGATGAGGAAAAGTACTAAAAATGAAGTCAGATGCACACATAGTGTGAACGATGGAGGTTATATTTGATTTAATTTGCTAGGCCTGATCTCAAGGGGGGTGGTCCTCTCCTGTTATTTGTCCCCCATTTGTGTCCATTCCTCTTGCTCCTAAACTTTTTTCGTTTTTTTCTTAGACCAGACGTGGTCCTCTCTTCAAGACTCCTGGTCTCTAGGAAATAGAATCTCCTTGACTGAGCCTCTGGTTTCAGGTCAAAACTCTGGGGAAATGAGTTCTCAAAGATGCATTAAGTCAGCTATAACAGTGAACAAAGCCAACAAAGGTCAGCTGTTCATGGAGAAACAGTCCCAGTTCTGGGATGACTAAAAATAGAGGTATGTGTGGGTGGCTGACAAGCATAAGTTCATAAGGAAAATGAAGATTTCAAGACCTTTAACCATATTATCTATCAAATGCCATAGGCATATACTCTGTAAGAGCAGAGATGAATTGCTGCCAACATGTCACATAATTTAGGTCACATAAAAGTAACAGAGAAAAGCCACAATAATCAATGAAACTCCTGGTAGCACAGGTCCTCTCCACACCACCTCATATATGGAATTTAACTCACTATGCCAACAGTAACCAACAGAAAATAGCTGAAGTGGTAACTACAGGTATCAGTCAACACATATTTAAAACGTTATTTCATATCACTGTAATTTATACCCATCTTTTCTCCTTGTTTCAGGCTGATTCCATTCAATGTAAGAGTCTGGACAGCCTCCAAAGCCTGTTAATGTTAATAAGAACATTGATAAGATTCTTAACAAGCTTTTAGACTAAGCTGTCATTACCTTTACTACATCCTAGATTCCTTGCTCTCCATCTGGTATTTCTTTCTTGACATCTCTTTTTACTCATCTATAGTCTTAAAACATTCCCACTGAGCCTATTAACAAATTGCCAAACAGATTGGCAATTAAATTGCATCCTCGAGCCTAAATTTTAATTCTGAAGAGCCTTCTTTCTTTTTACAACATACCCCCTGAAATTGCTGGCTCAAATCTTGCTCTGGACCAGAGATCCTTCTTTCCCAAAATAATTGCACTCCCAGATCCATGATCAGCAAACTACCGAATGTCATCACTTTTGTCTAGGAAATCTCCACGCTGTGTTGGTGTTTATCCATAAATTCACAATCACTTTTGATTTCTTGGCAAGGGAATTATTTTTGAAACTAGACTACCTCGGTTAAACATTCTGGATCTTACTAATCTCCATAGTTTTCATTTGCTGTTATTTGAGACTCTATTTCCTCCATCTGGTTCTACATGTCCTACTAATAACAACAACAGCAAAAACTACTTCTCTACTCACTACACTTCTGACACCAAATGTGTTTTTCCACCCCAGCAACCAATTCTCCAACTCTCTGGACACCGAATGCATGTCCTATAATTTAATTCAACCGAAACTAACTACCTGGAGTTAGTGCAGACCCCACGGTTTATGGGTTCAATCATACAAGACTGCCCCACTCGCCTCCACTTCAGATGTCAATTGCAAGTAATGTGCCATCAAATTACTCACAAATCTGTCTGATTTGGCTATAAATTGGGAGTTCCTGTGACCCTCTCCTTATACTTGATAATTTGTCATAATGGCTCACAGAACTCAGGGAAATCATTTACTTGCATATACTAGTTTATAATAATAGATATTATAAAGGATTCAAACAAATGGCTAGATGAAGAGGCACATAGGGTGAGGTCCAAAAGATTCCTGAGAATAGGAGCTTCTGTCTCATGGAGTTGGGGCACACCACCCTCCCAGCATGTGGATGCATTCATCAACCTCAGAGCTCTCTAAACCTCATTGTTTAGGGTTTCTATTGAGGTTCCGTTTATCATGCCTCTTTTAGAAACATGATTGATTAAATCACTGGCTATTGATGATTAGCTCAATTTTCAGCCTCTTTCCACTCCCTGGAGGTCAGGAGTAGGGCTGAAAGTTATAACTCTCTAATCATGCTGTGATCTTTCTAGTGACCACCCTCCAATCTGAAGTTATCTAGGGGTCTCTAGCCACCAGTAATCTCATTAGCATACAAAAAATACTCTTACCACTCAGGTGATTTCAAAGATCTTGGAAGCTCTCCTGTCAGGAACCAGGGACTAAGACCAAATATTATAACAAAAAAAATGCTTCTAGCACCCCTTTTGCTCAGAAAATTACAAGGATTTTAGTAGCTCTGTGTCAGGAACCTGAGATAGAGACTATATATATTTATATACATACACATATATGTATATATATACATATATACACATATACATATATATGTATATATACACACACATATATATGTGTATATATACACACACATATATATGTGTATATATACACACACATATATCACCTATATATCATGATATATATATATATATCACATCTAGTTTTGATGGTGATTGAAAACAGTCAATTGCTATATTATAAAAAGAAAATTATGACCCTTCCTTAATGACTGAATCTTAGATTCAATCAAGAAACCATGAGATACTAATTTTCATTGTCACTCTAACTTTTCAAAGAAAAGTTAAAAGTTATTTGGATTTAAAACTTAAAATACACAATTGATGAATGAGTTAACTATTTTTAATGATGCTAATATTAATGGTTCATCAAACCTTTTCAAGGCAGAAATGATTCAGAACATTTACCTTGTGAAATTAATGAAACTAAAGCAATTATTAAAAAAAAAACAAACATTTCTTGGAACTGTGAATAGGACAGGAGTCAGCATCTACTTTAAAGACTTCTTCAGATGTTCAAGCCTTGTTATCACTCAAAGCAGTCTTAGGGTCTTTGCACAGTGAAACTCAGCAAATATTTCCCAAAACAAGGTGAGCCTTACTGGATTTATTCAAGCCACTGTGCTTTGCAAGCTTGGAAAATGCATTCACCAGAGCTTGGATTTCTAAAGAAGAATTGCTCCTGCTATTACACTGAGTAGGCGTTGGAACATTCATTCTGGGTAAACTTCTTTACAATGTAATCTGCTGGAAAATAGCTACAGCAGATACAATACCCAACTTTCATTTAATTAGTATTTTTTGGAGGCTCCTAAGAATTCTTGCATGGATCAGCGCTCATGAATATTAAAGATAAAGGATAAAAATCTTACAAGTAATCGCTGCCCTGTAAATGCTTCACTTGGTTAAGCAGATTTTTTGTATTTATCAGCTAATTCTCAACTGGATCTTAACTCTTTTCAAATGAACTAGCTCCCTACTTGGATCTTATGCAGATCACAGCTTGTTTGGGAACCTATGCAGCAAAATTAAGCTTTACAAACATCAGTCCACAATATGGTGCTCTCAGAAAGACCTTAACTTATACTGCAGTGTGGAGTGGAGCCTAGGGGGCTTTGGTGGAACCACACTGGTAAATTATGCTTCAAATTTGGGCTTTTCTAAAAAAAAAAGGAAACAAACTGTTAGAGCAATTTTGATTCAAAGTCTAGAGACCTGTTACTAACAGAGGAAAACTCTACATCAGAAACTTAAATCAAACACTTAACATTTAGGACTCTAAACACAAAAGGAAAATTGCAAAGAACATCTTGTTAATTTTCAAATAATTTTACCAATTCTACAATGAGAAATCTATTGTATAAATAATTGATTAAAAAAATAAGTCAGCATACAGTACAATTTTATCTTACTAGGATTGACGTCAGCTCTCTTTTTTTTGGTTTTGTACTTCCATCTACCCAAGAGCCACACTAAGTATTAACCTTCAATCACTGTGTAACTGATTTGTATCACTAGTCTTGAAAGCAAGATCTATATATTCTTTCTTTTTTTTTATTGTTGGTATCTATCAAAATGTCCAGCACACAGTAGATTTTTAGTAAACATTTGTTGTAAAGAACTTGACTTCAGCAAATAGGTATAGATGGCACTATATGATCTACACAGCATTAGCTGAGGTTTACAAGCAACATTCCCAGTGCCATAACCTCTAGGTTGGCTTGTGGGCCTTCAATGCTTGCATAAGCTATTTGGGTAGGAGCTAAATCTAAGTGTGAAAAAAAAAACCTCAAGCTGGGCCTGTCTGCTGACTATTAAGAAATAATAAGTTATTCATAGAACTGAGGAAACAAAAAGCAAGCTGCATGCAATATATTAGCTAGTACTACTAAACAATTTTATGTAAATTTCTAATAGATTTTGACCATCCAAGCATTACCAAATGGCCTAAAATGTAAACCTCTGTCTTACAGTGTTCTTTTTGCATCTGTGCCCTTAGAAACTCACTGGTATTATTTATTTAACTTGACACTGAGGTTTTTTAAATTTAAAATATAATAGTCAATGTAAAATATTTAGAAAATATCGGAATCTGTGAAAAAATTCTAAATCATTTTTATTCTTCTGGTCAAGGAGAATATTAACATTATAGTTATCATCTTCCAATATTTTTTAATACATAGAAACCACAACCCTCACAGATAAAATCAGCTCTCCCCCGTGGAAGCCTTCTTCTCATACAGATCTCACCAAGGGCTCAACATTATATATGAATGAACAAACAGAAACATATAGGGAAAAGAATGCAAAGACACATATATGTCAAAAGTAAACTTGCTTATGAGAGGGAGAGTAGACTCTTAATTTCATTGTGTGTGTGTCGCCTCCCAAAGTGCTGGGATTACAGGTGTGAGCCACTGCGCCCAGCTATTTTTGACTCTTCTTACATTTATTATTTTATTATAATTTTTTCAGATTTTTGTTGGTTTTGAAAAACAGATAAAATAGAAAATAAATAAAATTAAAATACAAAACCAGAAAAAAAAAGCTCAAACTTACTATAGCTATCAAAACTGAATCCAACCAACCCATATAATATTTAGGGCTTTTATTAAGAAAGTTGCTCAGAGTTCTGTGGTCTGTTTCCCCTGAGGATTTCAACCCAAAACTTAAAATTGTATTTCACCAGTATCGATAACCCACATTTACAATCACTTGTCTCACCTCCTTTTTCAGAATTTCTCCTGCAAAATCCTCCCTCCATACCCCACCATGCCACCATGTCCCAATGTGACTTTGCTCTTCCCGGTACCTACAGCTGAGCTCTGTTTCTCCAGGAACTGCTTTGTCACATGAGCACTTTACATTGCTGCTTCCATTTCCACCAGTGCTTTTTCTGTTATTGTACTTCTGTTGAACTCCACCATCTTCATAGGCACTACAGCTTCCTTTAATGGGTATACCACTTCCTCTAAGAATGTCCCCCACTGCCCCTCTGCCCCACCAGGCAGAGCTGCCACCTCCATTGTGTTAGCAGCTACTTTCTTGTGACCATTGGTTCAAGACTTGCTTGCCCTCTGAGCCTTCCATGTGCAGTGCTGCCCTGCATTCTGTGGAGAAGACTAGAGAGGACCCCTCTCTCATTTTGGATTATATTATGTATGAAGAATACCAAAGAAATACCTTTGTGACCTGATATCTTAAGCAGTTTATAGGAACATGGTATTTTCTCTTTTTTAATTACAAAATTTCTCCTCTAGGAAATATGATTAAAGAATAGAACAAGGGGAACATGGCTGCAATAGGAGATAAATACTGGGCTCTCTTCAGGCCTCTCAGTCCTATTTATTCCCTACCTATGACCACAGATTTGTTAAGATTTGACTTGTTGCCTGACATCCTCTTCCCTGAGAATCAAATTCTCTTCCAGCAGATGCCTCATTCTCTCATGCAATTAAGCCTCAGGGAACCACCCTGTCAATTTCCCAGACACTATCATACCTGTCAGTATTCCAAGGGTGTACTTGGCTAGGGCTTAAACTGAAAACTCCACTAGAGATATAAAAAAATGACTTGAATAAATAAAGAACAATACCATATTCCTGAGTGAGAAACAACATGTATTTACAAGATCAATTTTTTTCTAAATTAAATAATAGCATTAACCAATCTGTCAGACTTCACCAACAGGAGGAACAAAATAAAGTCACAGAACTTTTAACATTTAGATTAATATGACTTTGATCTCTATTCTGTTCATCATGAAAATTCATGGTTGAGATGAAACATTTATTATTACATGTGCTTTGTTTATCTTCCCAAGAAAGATATGGCCTATGGTTATAATTAAGCCAGAATAATGGAAGGGAAATGTTCTCTTTATTCATAAATTTCTTATAAGCTTTGGTTCTTAAGCTTGTTTATGATTATATAGAGAAAAATCATATCATACTATTATAATTATCCATTATGATATTACCAGCCACTATAGAGCTCTGTCGTTATCAATAAAGCTAAGGTATTTAATTGAATTATTTCATTAAGCTGCTGCATTTAGTTTACATACATGGTTATTGAACAAACATATTTAATATTTTTTAAATAGGTGACCTTTCTTAGAAGAGTTTCCTGAAGTTTATTTAACTTCTTTCCTTCTTATTTTATGTGATACTTCCTAGTTGTTCAGGCCAAAGATAGCCATCAGCAAATGATTAAAAGGCCAAATTTCTTAGTAAGAAAGTGAGTGGATGATATTCTGTTCCTGGAAAGGACCCTTAATAATCATCCTATTCAAAAGTCAAAGAAGAAACAACATTTCGATGAAATGAAACTTGTTTTAGTTTTATTAGGAAGCCTCAGGGTAAACCTTTATTTTCATATTTTTGGAAATACTCTGAGTAGAATTCAAATATATTACCACATTAGCTAAGATGTCTTAAAATGTCAAAGAGGGGATATACTGGTTTTAGAATTTTTATGGATGGGTAGTTGATTTCTTTTCTAATAATTCATTTAAAAAAATGCTCAATTTTTTATGGATAAAAAATACTATTGAAAAGAAAAAAAATCAGTTGCTCAGTTTTATGTTTAAATATGAAGGCATTTAATTGACTGCTGAATAAAAGGTAGCATGCATAACCTTTTTAAAAAATTATCAAAAGGACTGTCCTTGATGTTAGCCTGACATTTTTCCCTTTGATTAGTCAAAAATAACATCATGGACTTATATAGCACTTTCCTTCAAAGGAACCAAAGAATGTGCCTTAAAAAAATTGTCCATCTCCCATTATCTCTACAGAGATAAAGGTGAAAGGGACTTGCATTCTTTCTAATGAATAGTGGCTGTCTAAAGTAAAGGAAGTTCACCTGTGCCCCACTCCACGAGCTATCTGCGCACTCCCTTCTTCCCACACCCACGTCCTGGTAAGTGATGGCCTTCCCCACCCAGTTCAGTATCTCCTAACAAATCACAGTGAAATACTAAATCCAGCTACAAATGTCCACTATCAGGAAGTCATTTTGGCCTCTTGCTTCACAGACCATGGAATCCAGAGAAACTCTTCTTAGGGATAAGGAATCTTGAGTCATATTAGTTCTTTCACCATTTCTTCATTTATTCAACTGAAATCCCTATTGAACTTATACTATGTGTAAGGCTTTGTAGTAGATGCCAGAAAATCAATACTGAGCAAGATCCACTAGGGCCATGCCCTCATGGGGCTTAGATTCTAACTGGAGACATAGGTATTAACCAATTAATTCCACAAGTAATTATTTAAGTAAAATTGGGGAAAAGTATTCTGAAGTGGAAATAGTGGATGCTATGAAAGCATGAAATGGGTAATCTGTCTGGAGGGTCAGAGATAGCTTCTGTGAGGCAAATACATTGATCTAGGCTCCAAAATAGCAGCAAAAATTAACTAGGCTAAAACAGGAGGAACAGCATTCCAGGAAGAGCTACAGTTTGCTCCAAGGTTCTGAAGTGGAAAGAAAAACCATACTGATTATTGTATTGAGGAGGACCAACTATATAGATAATTATAAGTTAGACTCTGTGGGAGTGCTTCATAAATAGCAAAACTCTGACTGAAAGTTAGTGATTATGTTTACTGGTTGTCACTATTACTGTTATTCTCTGAGTTTGGTGGTTTTCATGGCTTTTTCTCTTACTACTGCCCTTAAGAAGGATGTTGGATCACCCTTCTCTACTTCTTGGCAACATCTGAACAAATATTACAGTTATTTAAAAAGTTACAGTTTTTAAGACTAGCTATACCTCTAAAACTCCAGTCTAAATCAAAACGTTAATATCCCATCTAATTCCGTATCTGCCCCGCACCACCACCACCACCCACTTATGCCCCACTCCCATCTGCTCAGGTCAGATCTGTGGCCTGAGGGGGTTTGCTGATCTTTTCTCCCTTTCCCCCTATTTGACCTGGTACTCACACCTCCAGGGTCATGGGGGTGGGAGGTAATTGTCAGAGAAGAAATTAAAGGATAACAGCATTGTCTTCCTTGTCTGGTGCTGTTATAATCTATATGCATCCTCAGTGATGGCAGGTACAGAATGCAGGTTCTTTCACACTTTCTTAGAGAGTGTTGGAGAGCTTTCTGGAGACTCCCTCTATGACTGCTACATGGCACCATTCTCTGACAAGGTAATGGACCTTTAATGACCCCTCTCATCTCTGCATCCTTCACTCTCATTCCAGTGATGATCTCACAGACTCAGCTGAGCTCATCACACTCCATAAACAATCTTCTTTAACAGGGTCCTTTCAAGATGGCACAAATGGCTATTTTTCAAGAGATTCACTTGGCCTGTGGAAATGTGCATCCATTCTGTTGATATCAAAACTAGCTTCTTTGCTCTTCCTGCTGTCATAGACAACTCTACCTTGCCTTGAATTTCAAATCCCCCAGGCACCAGTGTCTGTGTTATAGACATTCCCAAATGCCCTCAAGATCAGTAAGGGAAGTATAAGGCAAGACTATGCATTTCTGCAGTTCAATAAATATCCAGCTGAGGAATAAAATTCCAGTCTCTTCTCTTGCAAAAAAAACAAAACAGTGACATTATCAACCACAAAAATCTCTAGAAAACAACTCATTTTACCTTAAGGGAGGGAAGACTGCGATATAGACAACTTTTTCTTTTCAAATTTTTATTTGTCTAAGCTATTTGAAGTAATGTACACAAAGCCATATATCTTTTAGTATGTCCTGCTTAGAAATGTCTCTTTGCAAAATGTGACAGGGTTCCATCATCCATCAGGCTCAACTGGGGACTTCAGCTGAAATCCTGAGATGATAAGAAAAGTACCATTTAATATCCCGTTACAGAAATGTTAGTTACTGTAACTAACTTTTGTTTTTGTTTGTTTGTTTGTTGTCTTCTTATTATCATTGTCATTGTTTTTATTAAACTATTGTTATATTTGTTGTTTAGAGAATACTGAGACACTAATATCATTGTGAAATTTATCATCTTTCCCCATGAAAACTTGTGTAGAAGATGCTGACTCTTCAGAACTGAAGAACTATTTACCAGTCTCTAGGGGTACTTTTGGCAGAGCCCTTTAGTTGTCTATCTCTTTTAGGAATTGGGTTGACTGAGGAGAGTCACCTCAACCTGAGCCATCCTTATCCCCAGGTCACACTACCAATTACTGATAGATACAGAGGCATAAAGACTGCTCCCTTACCCTTAGAACAGCTTGAAAGGGATATCCATTCACTGAGATTGCATCGCAGCCTAACTTCTCTAAAGTCCAGTCCTCCTTCACTTCATTCAATCCACATGGGTGGATCGCAAAAGCATTGCTAGCAAACTTCTTGCATGCTAATTGCAGTCTCACAATCTGCTTCCCAGGGTATCCAACCCATGACAGATTATGAATAAATAAAGAATACCCACTATCTTTGCTTCTACTAAACATTTTTCTGAGGTCTTAGTCAATGCAAAGTGACAAGAAAAAGAAAGCGAGCTTGCAGGTCAGGCAAGGTGGAGGTTGCAGTGAAACAAGACCATGCCACTGCACTCCAGCACTCCAGCCTGGGTGACAGAGCGAGACTCTGTTTCAAAAAAAAAAGAAAAAAGAAAAAAAAAAAGAGATTGCAAATGAGGAAATAAAGCAGTCATTATTTACAGATAACATAATCATACATAGAAAATTATAAATAAAGTATAAGAATCAATAGAAATCCCACGGGAATCGCTTGAACCCTGGAGGCGGAGGTTGTGGTGAGTTGAAATCGTGCCACTGCACTCTAGCCTAGGTTATAGAGTGGAACTGTCTCTCAGAAATAAATATATTACAAAAATGTTTAAATTTTTATAGTATTGAACATAAAGCTTTAAAAAAGTTTTAAGGATTAGCAAGTAGATTATATTAAGTTTTCATTTAATAAACTTTTCTTGAGTTCTTTACACCAGGCATCAAGCTAGTAAGCACTGTTCATATCACTAAATTATGGAATAGAAAGGGCACTGTCTCTCAAGAGTCCAATAATTAGGTTGAGAAAAACAGAAAATGTTCAGAATAACTAGTCTGAGTGAGGAGAGCATTTTTTTGTATCTGAATAAAGGAATATTTCTTATGAATATTTTATCTCATATATCCACAGAAAACACAGACAAACTTGAAATGCCAACTACTTCATTGTAACATATGTTTTTCAAATTATTTTTAATGTGAATATTCCTAGCTTTTGAAATTTTTATAACCAGAGTAAACACGCTATGTGCTTTGCTTTTTCATATCCCATGTATGATTTCCCACATATTAAGATATTCTAAATTTTGTGCATCTTTAATAACTATATAGTATCTACTATTATTTGTGGACCACGCAGTTTATACAACCAGTTTTTTAGATTTCTTTTTTTTTTTTTGAGACAGAGTCTTGCTCTATCCCCCAGGCTAGAGTGCAGTAGTGTGATCTTGACTCACCACAACCTCCGCCTCCCGGGTTTGAGCGATTCTCATCCCTCAGCCTCCTGAGTAGCTGGGATTACAGGTGCCCACCACCACGCCCAGCTAGTTTTTGTATTTTTAGTAGAGACGGGGTTTCGCCATGTTGGCCAGGCTGGTCTCAAACTCCTGACCTCAGGTGATCTGCCCGCCTCAGTCTCCTAAAATGCTAGGATTACAGGTGTGAGCCACTGCGACCAATCCAAAATTTTTACTATGAAGGTTTTCTACTTTCAAAAGTATATGTATGCAAGAAAACACAAAAAGAATAAAGGGAAAAAAAGTATATGTATTTGTATGTATATTTTCATTTTGGGTTGTTTTCTCAGAGTGTATTTTTTAAATAAACATTTTATTTTAGAATAGGTTTAGGTATATAGGAAAATTGTGAGGGGCCGGGCATGGTGGCTCACACCTATAATCCTAGCATTTTGGGACGCTGAGGAGGGCGGATCACGAGGTCAGGAGATCAAGACTATCCTGGCCAACATAGTGAAACCCATCTAAACCAAAAATACAAAAATTAGCTGGGTGTGGTGGTGGGTGCCTATAATCCCAGCTACTCGGGAGGCTGAGGCAGGAGAATCGCTTGAACCAGGGAGTTGCAGTGAGCCGAGACTGTGCCACTGCACTCCAGCCTGGCACAGAGTGAGACTCTGTCTCAAAAAAAAAAAAAAAAAAAGTGAGGATAGCAGCAAAAAAGTGTTTTACCTCCTATATACACACATTTGTCCTCACAGTGCATGAGGCCCTGGAGGGAAAGTACACACTTCACATGGACTCTCTGTTCTAGAATCTATTGCATCCAGAGATCCATGAAATTGCTACTTTCCTGAATAACCATTTCAAGCTTTGATTTATTGTTATACTTGAGGCTTGAACTTTCAAGCTCATCCAGATGAGTTTTTTCCCTTGCATATATTTTAGGTGATCATATTTTTATTGGAATAATTAAAGTTGACAGTAAAAATAAGGCAAAAAATAAAATAGTACTAGCATTTACTCAGTGTCTGTGAGTGTCAAACACTGTATTAGACACACTGCCTTTGTTAAATCATTTAATCCCAACAATAACCCTAAAATGGAGGTATTATAACACCCATTGTATTTGTAAGAGAACGCAAAGTACCTGGTTTGTAATTAGTCAGGAATTTGAGTTTGTTTAGCTGTAAATTACACCACAGTTCTAGGTCAGACTAAATACAGTTTGAGTGTGTTCATCACCACAGTGGCAAAGACATGAAATCAACCTAGGCACTCATCAATGGTGGACTGGATCGCGAAAATGGGGTATACATACATCATGGAGCACTATACAGCCATTTAAAAAACACTCATGTCCTTTGCAGCAAATGCAGCTGGAGGTCATTATCCTAAGAGAATTAGCACAGGAACAAAATACAGATATCAAAAGAGGAAGCCAAACTATCCCTGTTTGTAGACAATATGATTTTACTCCTAGAAAAATCCCATACATAGTGTCTGGCCAAAAGCTTCTTGATCTGATAAACAACTTCAGCAAAGTTTCAAGATACAAAATCAATGTACAAAAATCAGAAGCTGGCCAGGCGTGGTGGCTCATGCCTGTAATCCCAGCACTTTGGGAAGCCGAGGCGGGTGGATCACCTGAGGTCAGGAGTTCAAACAAGCCTGGCCAACATGGCGAAACCCCATCTCTACTAAAAATACAAAAATTAGCCAGGTGCAGTGGCGGGCACCTGTAATCGAAGCTACCCGGGAGGCTGAGGCAGGAAGATTGCTTGAACCTGAGAGGCGGAGGTTGCAGTGAGCAAGATCATGCCATTGCACTCCAGATTGGGTGACAAGAGTGATAGCCCATCTCAAAAAAGAAAAAAAAAAAAAAATCAGAAGCCTTGTCAGACACCAACAACATCCAAGCTGACAGCCAATTCAAGAATGCAATCCCATTCACAATAGTCACAAAACGAATAAAATACCTAGAAATAAAGCTAACCAGAGAGGTGAAAGATCCCTAAAATAAGAATTATAAAACACTGCTCAAAGAAATCAGAGATGACACAAACAAATGGAAAAACATTCCATACTCATGGGCAGGAATAATCAATATTGTTAAAATGACCATACTGCCCAAAGCAACTTATAGGTTCAATGCTATTTCTATCAAACTACCAATGGCATTCTTCATAGAATTAGAAAAATATATTTCAAATTTCATATGGAACCAAAAAATAGCCTAAATATCCAAGGCAATCCTAAGCAAAAAGAACAAAGAAGGAATCTTCATGTTACCTGACTTCAAACTATACTACAGGGCTATAGGAATCAAAACAGCATGGTACTGGTCCAGAAACAGACACATAAACCAGAAGAACAGAAGAGAGAGCCCAGATATAATGCCACACACCTACAACTGTCTAATATTCAACAAAGTAAACAAGAACAAACAATGAGGACAGGACTCCCTATTCAATAAGTGGTGTTGGGATAACTGGCTAGCTATATGCAGAAGAGTGAAACTGGACCCCTTTCTTACACCATATACAAAAATCAACTCAAGATGAATTAAACACTTAAATGTAAAACCTAAAACCATAAAAATCCTGGAAGATAACCTAGGAAATACCATTCTGGACATAGGCCCTGACAAAGGTTTCATGACAAAGATGCCAAAAACAATTGCAACAAAAACAAAAATGGACAAATGGGAACTAATTAAACTGAAGAGCTTCTGCACAGCAAAATAAACTATCAAGAGACCAAACAGACAACCTACAGAATGGGAGAAAATATTTGCAAATTATGCATCCAACAAAGGTCCAATATGCAGAAAAGTATGCAAAGGACATGAACACACGTTTCAAAAGAAGACATACATATGACCCACGAGCCTATGAAAAGATGCTCCACATCACTAATCATTACAGAAATGCAAATTAAAACCACAATGAGATACCATCTCACACCAGTCAGAATGGCTATTACTAAAAAGTCAAAAAATAACAGATGCTGGCAAGGTTGCAGAGAAAAGGGAACACTTATACACTGCTGATAGGAATGTAAACTAGTTCAGCCTTTGTGGAAAACAGTGTAGTGATTCCTCAAAGGACTTAAAACAGAATTACCATTCAACCCAGCAAGTTCATTATTGGGCATATACTCGAAGGAATATAAATCGTTCTACCACAAAGACACATACATGCACATGTATATCCATCGCAGCACTATTCACAAGAGCAAAGACATGGAATCAACATGACCCCATCAATGGTAGACTGGATAAAGAAAATGTGGTATATATGTACCATGGAATACTACACAGTCATAAAAAAGAACAAGATCGTGTCCTTTGCAGCAACATAGATGGAACTAGAGGCCATTAACCTAAGCAAACTAAGAAGGAACAAAAAAACCAAACAAACAAATACCATATGTTCTTGCTTATAAATGCACCTAAACAATGCAACACATGGACACAAAGAGGGGAACCACAGACACTGGGGGCCTACTTGAGGGTGGTGGGTGGGAGGAGGGAGAAGACCAAAAAAACTACCTACTGTATACCATGTTTGTTACCTGGGAGATGAAATAATCTGCACACCAAATCCCCATGACACGTAGTTTACCTATATAATAAACCTGCTCATGTATCCCTAAACCTAAAATAAAAGTTAAAAAAAGAGAGGAAAACCAAATACTGCATATTTTCACTTATAAGCGGGGGCTAAACCTCAGGTACTCATTGACATAAAGATGACAACAGTAGATACTTGGGACGACTAGACGGGAGAGCAGGGAAGGGCAGTAAGCACTGAACAATTAGCTATTGGGTACTATGCCCACCACCAGGGAGATGGGATCATTCATACCCACACCTTAGAATCATGCGATATACCCATGTAATAAAAATGCACATGTGCCATCGAATCTAAAATAAAAGTAGAAATTGTAAAAAATAAAATAGTTTTTTAAATTTTCATAGTAAGAGATTTAATTCAGAAAAACTCAAGAGAATAAACATTGTAAAGGGTCATACTCTGGAGAAGTCCAGTACCTTAAAAAATGAAATTTTTATATTCAACATTACTGCAAACCATCTTAGAAAATGTACTGTAACAGCCTCAGGACCTTGTGAATATTAAAAGTGAAAGCAATTTATCTGTCACCCATACAAACCATTCTAATCCAGTTGTTTCCCCAAGTGATTTCCTGGAAACATTAATTCCACAGAATTTCTACAGACAGTAGGCATTAAATATGGGAGACTAAAATAGCAGTTCAGAGTGAGGGATCTAGGTTCAGAGAAGTTGAGTTCAAATCATACGTCCACCACTTATGTGATCTTGAGTAAATTTCTTAATTGCCTTATGCTTCAGTTTTCTAATCTGTGAAATAGGAATAAAAATGGTATTTATATCACAGGATTATTGTATGAATACATTAATACATGGTAGTACTCAATAATGAATAGTAAGTACATAGTAAGCATTCAATAATGGTACTGAATTATTAGTATTGTTATTGTTATTAGTATGAGTATTACCTTCATGTTAAAAAAAAATGGTCAAATATGCTTGGGATATGTTGGTTAATAAAATGAAACATGTCTCTCCTGAAAAAATAAATATAGTTTGAAACCATGACACAGTCAATAATTATATTTCATAATTTGTTAAATATTTGCATCATACCTTAAACACAGTGACCTATTGGACAGACTAAAAATATTGAACCCTATCCAATTTGTTGAAAACCTACAGTTCTTCATAGTCTAAATCCTCCAATAAATTTTAAGGCATACACATATTTTTTAACCATATGATAGCTAATTTGCACACTTCACATGTTTTGTTATTCTCAGCGAAGACTGATCTGGTCATAAATATTTTATGAAATCTTCATGTGCTGTAGCAGAGTTTAATTTTCATACATATTAGGATTCAGCTGGAACAAAGCATTGTGATATTTGGGCTTTATATTTACAAAGGCTATATGATGACTTATCTACATTAAAATAGGTTTTAATATTTCTTGAGACTGCAGATGCAATCTATAGGGTAATTAAGAATCTATGTTAGCAAGAAAGACAATATGTCATTCCTTTCATCTCTTTGAATCCATCCTGTTTTCCTAAATTTCATGTGTGGAGAACACCCACATATTCTACTGAGTTCCTTTGTAAACTCCCCTGTTTTACTTCTTAATGTTTATTTTAGTGAAGCATGTCATGGTCACTAAAAACTGCAATTAAAGAACTGCAAACAAATCTTTAGTATGACCTGGGGAAGAAAAAACATTTCACAATTGATTATAAATCCCTAGGTCTGTCTTTTTGGGGGGATTGATTTAGTAATAGACAGACTGTTGTTCCTCTTTTGACATGGGTTTCAAGAAGTAATAAAAGGCACAAAAGTAAGAATTGGTCTGATGAGAGCATGTGGACAGAATTCTCTAGATACACAAGTAATGTATATAAAGCTATCACCCCTAAATCCAATCCAAGAGCAGTGTCTCACATATAGACTCTAGACCCAAAAAGGAATACATATAATCTTCATTAGTGCCCTTCTTTACTTTTAAGGAGCTGCAAATACTTAGACTACAGCAAATGTTATTAACGTATGGCACCACAAACTCTCAGGTGTCTCCTTCTTATCTAGGAAGAATTTTCTCACTCATCTCACCTGTTCTTATACCTTGGTCCTCCTTCTCAACTGCTACTCCAAAGTGCACAGTTTATTGTAATACACTCGGGACACTTCCTGACTTCCCAGTGCTTGGAATTAGGGAGAAAAGTTATCTGTTCTAAGTCTCTCTCTACTTTCTGCATCCATTCATGAAATTGTGTCCTTTCTTGTCAGGATGGAAGTGAGGAAAAAAAAAAAAAACAAACTAAGCAGACAAAAGTGTAGGCAGAAGTCCATGAACCCCATGGGTTAACCATTTTATCCAATTCAACATGGAAAAAACGTGTTTCCTCAGAAAAATATATAATAGTAAATTACGAACTTTGAATTGTCTCTTTGAGAACTTTGAATTCTCCTGAGAAGGTGGTAGTGAAAATCAAAATTCTAATTTTCAAGTTAGATATGCATAAAAGCCTTTTTTAAATAATAGAGTCTTATATGACATTGTAGTCAAAAATTTTTGTGGTAGGAAAGAATAGGAAACACACAAGTTTAAGTCAATGACAATGCTTAAGATGTAATTCAATAATTTGAAAGATGTTTTATTCATACATAGCAGCAAATGAATAATATATTGTTACAGAATGAGATCATGCTTTAACTATTATTTTGTAGTCTTATTTTATAATTAAAAACATATTTCCATGTCAATAATTATAAATGTTTACCATTACAGATGCTGCAAAATATTCTATTTTGTGAATAAGCCATATTAAAAATTCCTCTATTTCTGCCTCCATTATAGGCTCTTTCCAGATTTTTCATTATTACAAACACAGTGATAACATAATAAATAAGTTATAGAATCCTGAACATTTATCTTTTTATTTTATTGAAAAATTGATGATTGAAAGATCGTGAGTATTTCTAAGCTTTTGTGTACACATTTTCAAATTGCCCTTCATGGAAGTTAGTAACAATTTATGTTCTCAACAGTAGTGTATAAAGGTCCCGTTTTCATACTTGACATACTTCTATGACATATATTAATTTGTAAATACATGATTATCTATTATTTTTATCTAAAATGAGACTGAAGTATCACCATTCTTCTAACCTCCTGTTCAAGCTGACATCCAGGAAATACAAATAGCTTGGCTTTGCTCAAATATGGATGGATTGTCTTAAATATATGCCACTCAAATTACTTCTCAAGATGTACACAATTCACAGCGCTCCATTGTTTGCAGCGTCTATTTGAATCATCTTGTCAATACTCAGACAGTATTCAAAGAATACGCCGTTCTGAACGTACCCTTGCAAGATGCCTTAGAAGTGTCTGCCGTCAGCTGCAGCACACCTTCCTCCTTTCATCTGCAGATTTCTGAAACCGGTTTTGGCACAATATGTATCCTCATGTGGCATGGATACTAGAATATTGTTATGGGAACTTTTGAAAACAAAAATAAAGGAATATAAAAGCCTAGAATAGTTTGCTAATACATATTTCATCTAGAAGCTGGGCATTAAAACATCATTCTTTGGCTCCCATTAGACAAGGGGAAAGTTGATAGTCTGATCATAATTATGCCTGCATTGTCTTACTTTTAACACCCCTTATCTCAGAATTTTCTGCAGATCGTTTTACCGGCAAACAAGAGTATCCCCAAGCATGTTTCTTTTTGTAAGGTTTTCTTTCTTTAAGTTGCTTCTCTTCAACTCTGGGATTTCCCTAGTTTGGATTTGCTGGTGAATTTCTGCCTTCTCTGTCTCACTTGAGACCTTTCCCCAACATTGGAAAAATAACATAGAAACTGAAAATGAACTTTGCCAAAACGTCAGTACACAATAATAAAGAAACTAGGAGAAGAGGGCAAGTTCAAAAATTAATAAAGATAAAATTCCCCATAATCTGCTATGCTAATTCTTTGCATTTTTTCCCAATAAAATAAGACAAATTGCTAAAATAAGACCACACAGAACCAACACAATATTATGACCTTTTATAAACTGAGAAGTGAAATGTTAGTGGCACAGAGTATTCTGGTCAAAAGGAGAAAAGATTAAGGAACTACAGTTGTCCTTTTTGTTTTTGTTATTCCCCCTGCCATATGAGGAAACATGGAGGCAAAGCAAGGTGGAAAAAGACAACCCTTAAGCCACAGGGTCTGGAATCTGTCTTAAAAGTCAAGATAACTTACAGCTAATTGTAGCTGTCTTGAAACCTTTCTGCGGAGGACCCACCCAGATCTCTAGGCAATTACAGCCTCACGGTGGAGATGGAAAAGTTAAAACACTATTAAAATCACAGTCAGTCAGAGGCAGAATTGGTCACAGAACTCTGCTTTTATTTTCTCCATCCCAGATCTCTGATAATTTTGGAGTCTGGAGTTCCTCTACCTTGCAGAGAAAAATAAGAAAAGAAAGAGGACCTGTAGGAACATTTGCACCCCCACCTAGAGGTTTTCACTTAAATGAAGTCACAATCTCAGTGTGTGATTCAATATATTTTCTTAATTGTAAATACCTTTTCTAGTTTTCTCCTTCGGTTGCTTGTGCTAATCCTTATGTTTTTCTCCACTAAATTTTTTTTTTTTTTTTTTTTTTTAGAGAATTGAAGGACTCACATTAGGTATGGAAACAAACACATATGAGTTGAGATTTCTTAGAAAATACATAATTTAAAAAATTTATTAAAGCCATTATTCATACTCCCCTCTCTTTTTTTTCTCTCTCTCTCTCTCCTTTCTCTCTGTGTGTGTCTCTCTCTGCTCTCTCTCTCTCCTCTCTGTCCCCTTCTCCTTGGTCTCTCTCTCTCTCTCTCTGTGTGTGTGTGTGTGTGTGTGTGTGTGTGTGTGTGTCTTTCTCTCCTCTCTCTCTCTCTCTCCATCTGTCTCTCTCCTCTCTGTCCCTGCCTCTCTCTGTCTTTCCCTGTCTCTCTCTCTCTCCTCTCTCTCCTCTCTGTGTCTCTCTCTCTCTGCTTTCTCTCTCCTCTCCCTGTCTCTCTTCTCTCCCTCTCTGTCTCCCTCTCTTTGGGTTCCTCTCTGTGTGTCTTTCTCTCCTCTCTCTCTTTCTCAGTCTTTCTCTCTCCTCTCTCTCCGTCTCTCTTTCTCCCTGTTTCTCTCTCCTCTGTCTCCCTCTCTCATCTCTCTCTCCCTGTTTCTCTCTCCTTTCTCTCCCTTCCCTTCTCTCTTTTCCTCTCTTTTGGTCTCTGTGTGTCTTTCTCTCCTCTCTCTCTCTCTCTCTCTATCTCCCTCTCTCATCTCTCCCTGTTTCTCTCTCCTTTCTCTCCTTTCCCGTCCCTCCCCTCCCCTCCCCTCCGTTGTTCCCTCCCCCTCCCTTCTCTTCTCTTTCTTCCTGTTTCTGGGTCTCTGTGTATGAGTCTTTCTCTCCTCTTTCCGTCTCTCTCTGTCTCCCTCTCTCTAGATCTCTCCCTCTCTCTCATCTCTCTCTTCTCTCTCCTCTCTCTCTCTCTTTCCTCTCAGTCTCGCTCCTCTCTGTCTCTTTCTAAAAAAAAAAGATAATAAAAAAATGTCATTACTCACAGTCGTCAAAGCCCTGCAAAATCCACCCCCTGCTTATTTCTTCAAACTCACTTCCCTCTAATATATATATATATATATATATATATATATATATATTTTTTTTTTTTTTTTTTTTTTTTTTTTTTTTTTGAGACGGAGTCTGAGCTCTGTCGCCCAGGCTGGAGTGCAGTGGCATGATCTCTGCTCACTGCAAGCTCCGCCTCCCAGGTTCACGCCATTCTCCTGCCTCAGCCTCCCCAGTAGCTGGGACTACAGGCGCCCGCCACCAAGCCCGGCTAATTTTTTGTATTTTTTTTTTTTTAGTAGACACGGCATTTCACCGTGTTTGCCAGGATGATCTCAATCTCCTGACCTCGTGACCCGCCCTCCTCAGCCTCCCAGAGTGCTGGGGTTACTGGCGTGAGCCACGGCGCCCGGCCCTTCCCTCTGCTCTTAGTACAGGTCAACACTCCACCCTCACTCCTGGTTTAGGTTTTTAAAGATCCTATTCTGTCTGCCTAGAGCACTCAGTTCCCAGTTCTTCACATGGCTCTCTCTTTGTCATTTATATTTGGCTTTAAATATTCTCTTAGAAAAATTTTATCTTTCCTCCTCTGGTAAGTTATAATTTTCAAAAAGTTAAAATCATGACTATCATAACTAATGGCTGAATGAATATTAGATTTATTTCACTCATCAATAAGGGAACCAGAAAGATAGTTTTCCTTTTTCCAAGGAAAAATTAAGAAACAGATGTTTATGTATCATTCCGGAAAGGTATACTGAAATAAATTTGCTATATTAGAGATAAAACTAGTTATATCCTATAAGACAATAAAGCTATAAAATTGGACGTGATCTTTTCTGCGAGATAGAACCCACTGGTATTTCTACTGAACAATAATCCTCATGTTAACATGTAACTTTTCAGAGTCTGGACCCTAATCACTAGTAAATACTAAGACAAGCAATGATAGATTGACACATCCCTAAAGAATTCAATCACTTTTAGTGGCTGATAGTCAGTAGAGCAGTATGGTATTAAAGAAATATGCAGTAATTTTTTTTTTTTTTTTTTTTTTGAGACGGAGTCTTGCTCTGTCGCCCAGGCTGGAGCACAGTGGCCGGATCTCAGCTCACTGCAAGCTCCGCCTCCCGGGTTCACGCCATTCTCCTGCCTCAGCCTCCCCGTGTAGCCGGGACTAGAAGCGCCCGCCACCGCGCCGGGCGAATTTTTGTATTTTTAGTAGAGACGGGGTTTCACCGTGTTAGCCAGGATGGTCTCGATACCTGACCTCGTGATCTGTCCGTCTCGGCCTCCAAAGTGCTGGGATTACAGGCCTGAGCCACCATGCCCGGCCGTAATTTTTCTTAAGAAAAGGTAAAGAAGGCTCTTACATCCTGGACACCGTGCTTCGTATCACCTTCTTTTATTTCTTTGTTATTGCACCAATTACTATAAGAAATCATCTCATTCTTTTTTGTTTAATTTCTTCTTTATTGCCTGCCTCTCCACTATGAGTTATCCAAGAGCAGAGTATTTGTCTTTCTTATCCTATATCCTGAGCCCTCAAAACAATTCCTGGCATATGGTAGATGCTCAAGAAAGGTTTGTTGGATGACAGGGTGGCCAATAATGTTTTAGTGAAAGGGAGAATGCATAAAAATTAGAAAGCAGTGGAAACTGAGTATTTGGTTGAGAAGAGAGAGCATACACGAATGAAGAAAACACAGAAAAAGAGATGGTAATATATAGTAGTGCTGGATGATACACATACTAAGTGTTTTAGAAGTAATAATATACATACTAAGTGTTTTAGAGAACTGTCAAGATGCTAACTTCCATAGGAAAATACTGTAACTTCTAAATGTTGAAAATATGACTCCACAAGAAATATTTATGGCTAAATTTGATAATAAAAGAAGTTCTACAATGATAGAACCTCTATTAAATGTTAGAAGTATAAGCTATGTTTCAATATGTATGTTACAGAATTTAGATTACGGAGTATATGTTTAAGAGGCAATTCAAGTGAAAATCTGAATAGAAACTTGAAATTTACTTAAAGCAAAACATTTGTTGAGTTCACACATTGTTTAAGGCAGACTGTGTATTATGATCTAGTCTGTTTTTCATAAAACTCCCTTCACCTCGTCTAATGAGTGGCAGGTAGACATTAGCCTGAAAAAAGCATTTATATACTTGAAAAAGGCATGGCAGTTTCCCTATGGTGGGGGTGGGGGAAAGGATTTAGCATGCCCTTTTACTTTCTCTTATTTTTGTCTCCGTTGTTATTTTATTCTCTGCATTTGGCTCTTAACATCCCAGAAATTAACTCTCAGATATCTGAAAACAGACTAGGGAGAAAAGGGGAAACTTGATAGATGTATAATTCTTTAAGAAGTATTTCCAGCCTTCCCTAAAAAACAGAAGTAAACAAAAAGGGAGAAAATGTTAGATTGATAAGTCTGTTTGAAGCTGAATGGATCAATAGAAAGTCAACAAATGCCATCCAATTCAAAGTTCCTAACAAGTTAAAATATTGTGTGTGCCTGTGTATAAAAATAAAGGGAAAGCTTAAGTCACTTACATTCCTGCTTAGTTTTATAATCCGTAAAAACTAAGTTAAACATTCTTAATTCATTTGGAATTGTGTGGTTGGCATTGGATTTGTAGAAAGAAGAATAAAAATACAATGGAAAACTGCTGCCACAACAGAACAACATGCATTTCTTTCCATGTAATCATGACTTTTTTTCTAATTTGGAAGATAGTCAGTATTCAGCTTTTCTAGTAAATTTTTATTTCCAATAAAAAGAAGGCATAGAAATTCCCAAGCCCTCTAGTAATGATTTGTTTTATGGTGTTTATTCAGTGACATGACAATTTCATGAATAATAGGTTTTTTTGAGAAACTAAAAAGCTTTTTATAGGATCTTACAATCTTCAGCAAATAAAAGAAAGCAAGTTGAAGATAAATTGCAGCAGTATGATTCTTATGTAAAATATGAAGACATGCAAAAGTAAATATTATTTTTAAGGAATACTCACACACTTGGTGAAATTACTAAGGAAAACAAGAAAATGATATCACAAAATGCATAATAACCGAGATCTGGGTAGAAAGGGCAATATAATTACGGAAGGCAAATAGGGAGCATTGAATATATTGAAAGTGTTCTGTTTCTTAAGCTGATTGGTGAGGGATGAATTTTAGGTATATTATGCTTTACATTATACACATTATATGATAAAATAATTCATAGTTTTCAAAGTGCCTTATATTTCTGTTTCTAGTGTTATCATAATAGATTAAAAATCCTAAAATGTCTCATCTGTAAAGTTAGAAATGCAACGTAGTATAGATTTAAATCGATCAACTGGTGAGAGTGGCAGGAGGCAGCCAAATGCCTAGGCAGATAGGGGTGGGTCCCCAGTGAAACTCTACCTCCAAGCCCAAGGCCATTTAAAACCTGAAAGACAAGCTGCAAGTTAAATCCTTGACTGGATTGAGAACTTGTCTTCCTATTTGGCTTGCTTTCCTCTGATTGATCCCCACCCTTCACCTATTTTACATATACCTACCCTTTGCTAATTGGTTTTCTGTACTGTCGTGCCCATCTTTGAATGGTGTCTTTGCCTTAAACTTTTTTACATACTCCCCAATCAGTATGCACTCCCCATTTTGAGTATATAAGAGGCCCCAGACCCAGCCAAACAGGAAAAATTTCCCGCCTTCGGGTAGGGGAAGCACCACCCGACCCCCGCATCCCCTCTTTGCTGAGAGCTTTCCTTTCACTTAATAAATTCTGTTCCACTCACTCTCTGGTGTCTGCATGCCTAATTCTTCCTGGTTGTGAGACAAGAACTTGGACCTAGCTGACCTAAGGAGCAGAAAGACCGCAACACTAGTAGTTTTTAAACTTCAGGATTGTCAAGAGCAAAACAGAACAAAACAAAATAGCAGAAAACCTCAGAAGGTATGAGAAAACAGTATGCAGCATAGCATGAGGCCATCTGTGGGATTCATGCAGATGGCCTGAAGCCTCAGGCACCTGTGCAGGGCAAGATAAAAGATCTGAACCACTCCAAATAAAATTAGGACTTTGCTGGTTCTATCCGTATAAAACAGGATGGCCTACAAGAAAACCCTTTTAACAATGGTAGATTAAAAAGAAAACTGTCTAATCTCTATGTTTTATCCAGTGGAAAATACCCCTGGAATTTAGCAAGGACAAATTAGCCCATTCAAGCCTGAATTCACATGTGTGTTATCCCAAAATTCCCCAAGAAGAAACCTTATTAAGGAGTGGATGATGATGGACTGTCACCAGCACCATAGCAGCAGTAAATATTGATTCCCTCTCAACCCTGTCATCACAAAATTCCTATTTAGAATTTTAAAACTTAAGATTACATAATTACTGCCACTGCACTCCAGTCTGGGCGACAGAGCGAAACTCCGTCTCAAAAAAAAAAAAAAATTACATAATTACTAACACACATGCTCTGTCTCTCACACACACAGAGAGAGAAAGAGAGAGAGAGAGAAATAAGAGTCAGCAATCACAGCAAACAACAAAAGCAGACAAAGACTTCAGATCCTGGAGTCATTAGATTCAGAGAGACCTAAACCAACATACATCATAGTGAAATTACTAAACACTGGGACAAAATGACAATCACAAAAGCTTCCAGAGAAAGGAAAAAAATAGCCACAAAGTACAAAAAAAAATCATAATAACTTCAGGCTTCTCAGTAGTAGCATGAATGCTAAGAAATTTTAAGGAAGGTTTTCAAAATTCAAAAGGAAAATGCTGCAGACTTCTATACAACCAAACCATCCCAGCCAGTAGGAAACATTCTCAGACATGCACATCTCAAAAAATGTACCTCCTATGCTCACTTTTCTTGACAACTTTTGGAAAATGTACTCCACTGAAAAGAAGAAATAAGCCAAGAAAGAAGAAGTTCTGGTATAAAGTTGAAATGATCCTACAGAGGAGTCTGAGAAGGGGAATCCCAGGGATGGTGCAGAGAAAGATTCCCAGATGATAACTGTACACCTGATAAAAAGAACACCCGGTGTGGTTCTGAGTAGGTTTGATGGCTCTGGGAGGGACTTCTGTGAAAGATGAAACCAGAAGAATGCCAGACACATCTGACATCTTAAGAAGAGAGGTAGAAAACTGGCAAAGCATTTGGGACTGTATTAATTGTAAGTACATAGAAAACACAGCAAATGAAATGAAAGAAGGCAAGGAAACAAAAAGTTGTACAGAAAAAGGAATTAATCATGTTTCCCCACTGGCCCCAATTGTGAATGGGGCCCCCGTAAGTCATAATGATGCAACTGCTATGATGGGATAAAAAATAATCCTTGGGGACTGAGAGATGACAGAGCAGTGACCGAATGTGCCATCAAATGATAATGCCTGAGGCTGAAAAATCAAAAAGTTATGACAGAGTATGTTATTTAGAGAAAATGCTACAATTACCAACAAAATAAATCACTTAAAAGGGGTGAAAATGCATGCAAAGACTGAAGATGCAGAGGCCATGGAGAAAAAATATACTCTTGTTTTTCTGAACAAACTGGTACCACATTTGTAAGTGTAAATTTTCTAGTACTCACATTTAAGGAAAAGTTAAAAAAAAAAAAAAGCTAGTGAAACTAATTTTTTTTTTTTTTTTTTTTTTTTTTTGAGATGGAGTTTCGCTCTTGTTGCCAGGCTGGAGTGCAATGGCAACATCTTGGCTCACTGCAGCCTGCACCTCACGGGTTCAAGTGATTCTCCTGCCTCAGCCTCCTGAGTAGCTGAGATTACAGGTGCCTGCAACCATTCCCAGGTAATTTTTGTATTTTTAGCGGAGACACGGATTCACCATGTTGGCCAGGCTAGTCTCGAACTCCTGCCCTCACGTGATCCACCCACCTCAGCCCCCCAAAGTGCTGGGATTACAGGCATGAGCCACCATGCCCGGCTGTGAAACTAATTTTGATACATCTTATTTAACCAAATATATCCTTTTTTTTTTTGAGACAGAGTCTCACACTCTTGCCCAGGCTGGAGTGCAATGGCACAATCTCGGCTCACTGCAACCTCCTCCTCCCGGGTTCAAGTGATTCTCCTGCCTCAGTCTCCTGAGGAGCTGGGATTACAGGCAGGCGCCACCACACCTGGATGATTTTTTGTATTTTTAGTAGAGACGGGGTTTCACTATGTTGGCCAGGCTGGTCTCAAACTCCAGACCTCATGACCCACCTGCCTCGGCCTCCCAAAGTGCTAGGATTACAGGCATGAGCCACCGCATCTGGTCTATCCATGTATTTTATTTAATATAATTTATTTAACCAAATACACCATCATTTTCAAAAGTAATCATTATTAAAGAGATCTATTTTTTTCATACTAAGTCTGAAATCCAGGGTGTATTTTATACTTGCAGCACATCTCAATTAGGATTAGCCACATTTCAAGCACTCAGTAGCTACATAAGTCTAAGGCTACCTGATTCAACAGGACAACTCTAAACTATGTGCATGTATAACTGTGATAACTTTTTTAAAAAATTGTAAAGGAGCACTGGTGTTGATAGGTTGTCCACTTATTCCATGAATACAGAAATGTACTAATGTCATTCAGAGGACATTATATAATTGAAAAGACCAGGGAAAAAGGAACTTCCCTGAGCAAACTCTATGAAAAGTGAAATTGTAGGTTGTTTGTTTATTATCTGAACATGGATCTCATCTCCTGTATGGACTACTCTTTATATATAAAATGTCTTTTATTTTTACAATTCCCTTTCCCTTGTAAATGACAAAACTAATGCCAGACAAGTGGCTTGCCCAAATGTATTAAGTTATTTATAACAAATAACTAAGCTGGCATCAAATCCAGGCTGTCTGACACCACCGACCACAAGTTTCACCACAGTGCTCTGCATGGGACTATATCTGAATGTGTGGGCATAGTTCCTTGAAGATAATAAGTATCTAAGTAAGTATAGTACTCAGTGATCTGAATATAATGTTTACTGTTCATATAACAGTAAAAAGACTATCAACATGCTTACACTTCTTAACGACTAAGTAACTCAAAATGAATATTTATTTGAGTAAAGTAACTTAGTTTTAGAAGATACGGCCATTTGAAATAAGGTTGAAATGGAAGGCTTATGTCTCAACAAACTATGTGTTACTCAGGGGTTATGTAGTTAGAAGGAGCTTTTATAACTAATGAATTTAGTCCAAGAAGTAATTCAACTACATTGGTTATCTATTGCTGTGTAACAAAATACCCCCCAAAACATGGTGGCTGAAAACTGACATTTATTATCCCATAATTTATTGTGGGACAGGAGACCACATGTAACAGCTTGGTGCCTTTGACTCAGGGTCTCCCATGAAACCACAATATCATGCATCAAGGTATTGGCCAGGTCTGCAGCCATCTCAGGGCTCACCTGGGGAAACCTCCACTTCTCAGCCCAGTCATATGGCTGTTGCCCAGAGACATCAGCTCTCTTCTGCATGGGCCTCTTCACAGGACTCATGGCATGCCAGCTTGCTTCCTCCAGAATGAGGGCTTGGGGGATAAGAATGGTCACACAAGATAGAAATCACAATTTTTTCTGTAACCTAATCTCAGAAGAGACATTCCATCCCATTTGCTGTACTCTGTGCACTAGAAGAAAGTCACTAGATCCAGCCTGTACTTAAGAGATTACAAAAGGGCATGAACACCTGGAGGCAGGGATCATTAGAGCCATTCTAGAGACTGCCAACCTCAATGACAAACAATTTTACAACGCTTTACGCCTGGAAAATGCGGTTAGTTATTCCATCATTCATTCATTCAGCAGTATTTATCTTGCACCTACTTTGTACCAGGCCCTGGAGATCTTGGGAGCAAAGCAGATATTCTCATGGTCTTTATAAAATCTCCAGTCTATTGTCCTTAAAATTAAACACTAAAATGATTTTTATCACAAAGGATAAAGTGTTTTAAACAGCAAGAAAACTCACTTCAGGAACTTTTTGTGTTACTGCTTTTTCTAAACTGTTGCTCTTGTAAATCAAATACTGATGACCTTTCAGTAAAGATGAGAAATTACCCTGATCTTCCTACATCATAATTTTGTGATAACCCTTTGTTTGGATCTGTAGACTTTCTAGCTCAGTGAAAGCGGAAGTGATTTGTGTTAATTTCTGTACTGACAATACAGTGTAAGGCCTACAGATCAGAAATTTGAGCTTACCCAGCTGTGGAAAGAGAAGCAGCTAATGAATTTAGCTCTTTGTTCCTCTCAAGCCAAAAAGTGACAGAAAAAATTTATAAGGTTGGTAAGGCCCCATTCAGATTCTATAACCAATGCTTTGTCCTCTAATGAAAAACTTGAGAAGTTTTTTACCAAGAATTAAAACTAGGATTATTTCAAAATTAAAAAACAAACCATCAGTGATTGAGGGATCCTGAAATTTTTATTTCTAGAATTCTTTAAGTTATTTCTGTTTATCCTTATCAAGCTCTCTCCTCAGTGAATTTATTTATTTATTTATTTATTTATTTATTTATTTATTTTTTGAGATGGCGTCTCGCTCAGTCACCCAGGCTGGAGTGCAGTGGCATGATCTCAGCTCACTGCAAGCTCCACCTCCCCGATTCACACCATTCTCCTGCCTCAGCCTCCCAAGTAGCTGGGGCTACAGGCACCAGCCACCACGCCCGGCTAATTTTTTTGTATTTTTAGTAGAGACGAGGTTTCACCATGTTAGCCAGGATGGTCTTGATCTCCTGACCTCGTGATCCACCCACCTCGGCCTCCCATAGTGCTGGGATTACAGGCGTGAGCCACCGTGCCCGGCCTCCTCAGTGAATATTTCATACAGTGCTGGGTGTCCATACTCCAGCCCATTTCTCAAGAGAGTGTACTTAAAGCGTTTTATTTTCTTCTCAGATATCATAACATCTTCATATTTTTAAGTCACCAATTTGAGTAGAAACAATAGCTTCATACACACACACACACACACACACACACACACACACACACCCCATCTTGCTCACCCAGTACGGATTGCATTTTCTACATAAGTGCATTTAAATAATCTGAGTAGTTCAAGGTGATAGAAAAGAAAGGCTCAAATGCATCAAAACAAATTAAAACAGATAATTAAGCTCATTGAATAACACCAATGAATATATGTGAAGCAAGTTTATGTTGCAAATCACTTAGCTCAATTACAGATACAACATTGATATACCTAACAGAAAGAAGTATATTATATATGTGATATAAATGTTTTATAAAAGCAAACTGACAAGACCTCCATGCATTTAGACCTTTTAAAATTGCTAAGACTCAAGAATCTGCCTGTCCCAGATTCCAGCAGTAGCTTCAATTTTGAATGGCTTAATAATCCCCTATTGTGTTACAGCTCTGAAAGCTGCCACCAGAATAGTATACCTATCATAGCTCAGCTAGTCACTTTTACAGATTCTAACCTGTAGACAACAATCTCTGCTACTTGAACAATTTTAAATGTTTGTCTCACTTTAATAGCAAGTATATCTTAAGGATATATATTCTTTTACTCAATAAGTGAGACATTGACAATCTCATTCTGGAGTTGTATTAATAGACCCAAAAAATAAGAATTCCATCCACTCTCATTTGTTTACAATAAACATGATATATAAAATAACTTGTTTATTAAAATGAATCATCAGATAATTCATTAATAAAAGCATTTGTAGCAAATGTTAATTCCAGAACAAAAACTTTTGAACCACAGAATATTCAACTACAAAATAATGCAGAACTCTATGACCTCAAAAGATGGAGAACCCTTGAAGTTTATTTGGTAACTAGCTGGGGATAGTGTAATGGCAAATATTTGTATACAGAACTAGAATTAAAGCCAGAATGATTTCAATAATTGCAAAATAAATGAATATATATGATCAATGATTGAAGAAGCCTGAAAATTTTGTTTCTAGGATTCTATCTCCTACAGAAATTCATATGCTGTACAAAGATATATATGAAAGGATATTTACTGCTATTTTCATTGAAAAATAAAAAAGCATATAAAATGGTAAAAAACTTGAAAAAAATTCTAAACTTCTCTTAGTATGGGAATGATTACAATGAGTGGTAAATTCTTGCTATAGAATGCTTTGCAACTCTTACACAATATGAAGTGGAACGATATGTACTGACCAAGAAGAATATATTAAGTATAGAAAAAAAAGTTGCAGAATAATATTTATAAACGTATCCTTTTAAGAATAAAAAATAGGGCCAGGCACGGTGGCTCATGCCTGTAATCCCAACATTTTGGGAGGCCAAGGCAGGCGGATCATGAGCTCAGGAGTTCGAGACCAGCCTGACCAACATGGTGGTCAACCCCGTCTCTACTAAAATACAAAAATTAGCTGGGCGTGATGGTGCCTGCCTGTAACCCCTGCTCCTCAGGAGTCTGAGGCAGTAGAATCACTTGAACCCAGAAGGCAGAGGTTGCAGTGAGCCGAGATCACGCCATTACACTCCAACCTGGGTGACAGAGCGAGACTTCATCTCAAAAAAAAAAAAAAGAAAGAATAAAAAAAGTAGAATGTTATCTTACTAAAAATAAGTAAAGCACTTTATAACACGATCTCAAAAAATAATTATGTGTGCAGAAAAATTTAAAGGATACATTCCAACTATCAAGAATGCTTAACTGGTCAGGAGCAGTTGCTCATGCCTGTAATTCCAGCACTTTGGGAGCCCGAGGCAGGCAGATCACTGAGGCCAGGAGTTCGAAACTAGTCTGGGCAATGTGACGAAACCCCATCTCTACCAAAAATTCAAAAATTATCCAGGTAGGTTGGCACATGCCCATAGTCCTAGCTACTCAGGAGATTGAAGTGGGAGGATAGCTTGAACACCAGAGGCAGAGGTTGCAGTGAACTAAGATCATGCCACTGCACTCCAGCCTGGGCAACAAAGCAGGACCCTGTCTCAAAAAAAAAAAAAAGAAGTTAGCTAAAAAATAGGATTAAAGTAGTGGGCAAGGGGGTATTAACTTTCACATTTTTTAATTTTATATGCTTTTATATTGTTTTATTTTATTAATTTTTTGTGTGAAAGTATGTACTACTTTTGTGTTACTCTATGTGGTCCCTAGGGCTTCACTTTTTATATACTGAGAGCTTATACCTCATTATTTGTGTGTAATTAATTACAGACATGTTGACACGACAACCAATAAATCTTAGTGATATCAAAAAGCAGTGTTACAATAGCTATAATGCACATTAAAATACTTTAACATATAGAGTGCAATATTATGTATGTACTGTTTGGCTTATGCAACAGCCCTAAGGCTGCAAACATTTTATTCAGGAGTAAGTAGTCTATGGTGTGGCCCACTAGCCTTCTAATTAGGAAGACTGTTCTTCAAAGGGAGCTACCACAAGTGTTTCTGTTATCCACATCTCTATCAGTTACTTTCTACAAATCAGGGTGTGATTTAGTTGTACTGATTGTATTAAGAAAGTGTTGCAGAAAATAATAATGCAGATTAAACTTAAGAGCATGTCATGTCTACAGTCATTACATTATAAATATTACCAAAAAACTGAGGAATTCTTCCAATATTCAAAAACTCATCTGAATCAGCAAAGTTGCTTATGTCATTGTTGATAAAATCAAGTTCCAATGTGTCTTTAAAGTTCTACTTTCATCATCCTCATTAACACCAACAAAAAAATTAACTAATATTCATGTAGATCCTACTTATTCATCAATTATAATCATAGGTTAGCTGCAGATATTTGACTCAAATTGGTGAGATATTCCATGACAATCAACTGGGCATATGGAATTTACATAATGAATGTTGTAATATTTGATTATTTGTAAATTGCATGCTTCACATCTTTTACATCAGTAAAATGTATAATAAACCTGTATCTCACACACACACATTTTTCAGAGCCGGTTGTTTAACATTACCAGCACAATGCTGGATTGAGGGAACATGAGTAGTGTTCACTCAGCTCAAAATTTCATCCACTGATACTGTTGATATATCTTCTCAAAAGAATTCATGCATTATGTATCACCAAATTGGTATAGGTGAGTTCAGAACAGGGAGATATTGACAAAAAGGCCACATTTTCAGCCCAGCATCAATTTTTCTGTGTTTGGCTGTGTGCTTTTTAGGACCAGCTGTTTAAAATCTAATTATTTTACAAAGGCTATGAATAGGTATCCTTGGACAGCAGTTAATTAACATTTTATACATACTTTTAAGAGGCTGTTTTTAAAATAAGCCTGAAGAAAATTGATTGGATTTTTAAAATAATCACAAATAATGTTCTATGTTAAAAGAAGTGAACTTTATTTTTAATTGACTTAGGTTCAAACTTCAGGAAAAAAATGCTCAACATAATACAACTCCCATACAAAAAGCACCATGGCCCTGAGGGTATCGGGGAGAAGATGGCAGTTTTGGTAAAGCATGTTTGTATTTGGCAGTGCAAATTTAAAGAAAGAAAATTCTTAGAGGCTAAAGATTTAGTCTGCCACAGTAAAACATGGTTTTAACTTTTTGGGGCTAGGTAAAGCACAATACATTTATCAAATTATCTTTTATCGCCTGGCTTGGTTTACATATGGATCAGCTTCTAGAATTCTCATTTTGTCTATTCCAAATTCAGTATTCTTATGGACACACATGGAAAATGGTTGAAAACAAATGGAGATGTGTACAATCAACAATAATAAAATAGAGTCCAAATGCCTTATCTCACTGGATATGCAGCCCTGCTTTTGCATATCATGTGGTCCAGAATATACACAAGACCTACCAGTGACTTGCTAAATTCCTTTCATGTATAAATCCCAAAGGCTCAGCATGAGCAACAGGGCCCAATCAGCTCTGTTTACAAGGGGAGCCTACCAGTTCTTTTGCCTTCAGCTACTGTTTAATACCAGCTGTTTGTTCTTTCTGGTCCTCCCCCTTCTCTCCCTCCTCCAGGTCTCATTTTAAAAACCTACCCCATAGATACCCAATTCAATCCTTCTGAGTTGCCTTGGCAACTCTCAATGATAGGATAGTTCACAGCTTCCCGGTGTAATTCCATCACATCCCTCAATTAGTTTAGTTAAGTTAAACCTTTTATGAACAAATATTCCTTAGAAGTATAATCAGGAATTGGCTCACCCTAAATTATGTTTAGAGATCCCCACGGGTGATTTTTTGTGTGTATCCCCAGGGCTCTCTTCTTCCAAAGTCCCTTTCTCTAATGTCTGAAAGCAGGACTAGATTATTATTCAACCCATCTTCATGTTTCTCTCCACTATCTGTGAACTTTACCTTGAAGATTTACTTTTGTACAGTGTCTTCTGCCTGGTCAGGACCATTGGTATCTCCTAAAGCTTGGCAGGGTTCCTTGGCTGGCAATAATTAACCAGTTTTCAAATTTTCCACTTCAGGTCCTCAAAAAGTTCATATTGTAAGCAAAATATTGCATGGCATATGATGTTTGCAAAGCATACAGAAATAAGTCATGCTTTGTTTATATTTTAAGAGGAGAAAATCACCTCTGGCCCACCTTCTCAGCTAAGTAGTGCTACCACAGAACAGACGGCACTGCCTGCCAAACAAGGTTAACTTAAATTATTTCATCAAGCCTGCTCAGGAGAGCTTCCCAGATGGATTGCCTGGCTCTTCAGACCTGAAGAAAAGTTATCCTTACTTTGCAAAAAATTAAATGGGAACAAATTTTTGTCTTTAGAATTTTGACAGTTCTCTTTTACAGATCTAGTTCTGGTTATTTAATACATATAACTTGATAAGGAACAGGAACAATTAAGGGGGTTTTTACTTTAATTCGTTGGATTCAACGTATGAAGTAATTAAGCATTTTAACATCACACTAAAGATTGTTAACGGTAAAGCCACACAATTTTTAACTGGCTTAATTCCCTTATATAAGCAAATTACATTCAATTTCTACTGAGTAATGTATGCTGAATTAAGCCAATAGTTTGTTACTATACATTTGCAATGGATATAAAAGTGAGGCAATAAAAACAAAATTGTTACAAAGTAACAAATCGTACCTATAATGTGATGAATGGGAACGTTTTCTTGAGTATTAATTAAATTTGGTATGGCTATTCTTGGGATCATACACTATTAGAGCTGAGATTCCCTCTGCAAGTCTAATAAGAGTTGAAATTCACATATCATGAAACAAATTTAAGGTCCCACACTGACCTACTCAATAGGCAGATAGGAAAATAGAAATCACCATTTGTGGCAATATTTCTTGTTGTTGGAAGCATGTCTTAGTGAAAAACTAGTTTCTCTCTTTTTTATAATTCTCTCCCTTCAAAATATCTGTACACTACACATTTTGACCTAAGCAAAGGTGAGCTAATCAATGTTTACTGCCTGCAGTAAATTTAGAGAAAAGACTTTAGACCTTATCTCTTCAGTCCCTGAGGTGGTCATTCTAGAAAATGTTGCAATTCTACTTTTCCATAATTTCTTACTCTTTAAAGAATTGAACACTTCACAATTCAGTTGCACTCATAAAGACAACTTGAAAGCAACTAAAATACAATTAATTTGATAAAAAGTATAATCATACAGGATCTGCTCACTTGTTTTTAAATACATAAGCCCTGAACAGTTAGATAATTTTGTTTTATTGTGTCCAGATCTGAGAGGTAGTCATATGTTAAAAATTCATGAAACTGAGAAAAAAATTAAACATTGACATTGATCTGGAAAATTTCATAAAGTATAGTTCTGTCCATCTGTTAACTCAAAGCATTTCAATTTATTGGTTCAAACCATGGAAGGGGCATTCAAAGCCTACCATGAGAAAACCTTGCTGAAATTTGCTTATGCAGTAAGGAATCCTCATATAGTACCTTAGAGATTATTTCAGCAACAAATATAACAGCCCTCAAATAGTGTCTTGAAGCTGTTCAATATTACTGAAGAAAATTTGGTTGCATTTTTAGGTAAATGTAATTATTCCTCATTTCTCTTATTATGTAATAGTAATTACACGAACAGATTCCTGTGGAAATTTTAAAAAGTTTATTGTTTCATTATAGGCCTATTGCAGAAAAATGTTTTGTTATAATCTAGTCTAGGTGTCTCTAGACTAACAACTACTTATTTATAAGACTGATTTACTGCCAAAAACTCTTACTCTGTGCCTAACTCCAGTCACTACTTCCATAATTTGTTCTTGTTATGTTTTCAGTGAAAGGAAAGGTTAGCAGGTTATTCTTCCTCATCTATAACTCAGCATGAATATAGCTGCTTTTATTTTTAAAGGCAAGTAAGACTCTCTGGCTGCTGATTTGTTTTTTCTTGTGCTCCCATGGAAGAAAATAGATTTTAAGAAGAAAAGAAAGGAAAAAGTACAAGTAAACTTATATTTACTGAAAACACTATCTAATTTAGCCTAGACAGTTTGTTGAGAAGGACACATACAAAGAGATACATAAATCTATATCTTATTATGAACTATTTTTTTCCTCACTTATGTTCCTGAAGTAATAAAAATGCTTGCAAAAAGCAGCTCCTAACCCAAATATACTTTTTTGCCATCCGTTACTCCAGCAAAGGCATTTTTGTAATTAACATTGAAATTCTAGTGGAGTTTCTTTTATCAAAGTAAACTAACTTTACAAAAACAGCCTTAAGAATTTTTAGAGACTCTTCTGATTGTGTTAATGAGATTTTTTTTTTTAACATTTAGTGTAAATGTGCTTTTATCTTAGTCTTCTCCATCTCACATAATTAACTGAGATGCTCAGGCCCACACAGAGCCATGATTCTTGCTGGCTCTTCTTCCCGCAGGCCCCATATCAAATCCAATAGCTTTCACCTGTGCCTTCAAAATAGCCCCCACCGAATGTGTTCGCTTCTCACCACCTTCATTCTTATCTTCTTGGTCCATACCTGCATCCTCTCTGCCCGGGGCTGGTGTGCTTTAGTAAGTTTTCCTACAGTTAATTCTTCATGCAGCCCTCGAAGGGTCTTTAAAATGCAAGTCAGGGCCAGGAGCGGTGGCGCACGCCTGTAATCCCAGAACTTTGGGAGGCCGAGGCGGGCGGATCACAAGGTCAGGAGTTCAAGACCAGCCTGGCCAATATGGTGAAACGTTGTCTCTACTAAAAATATAAAACTTAACCAGGTGTGGTGGTGATGCGTGCTTGTAGCGCCAGCTACTCGGGAGGCTGAAGCTGAAGTATAGCATGAACCCGGGAGGCAGAGGTTGCAGTGAGCCAAGATTGCACCACTGCAGTCCAGCCTGGGTGAGACTCTGTCTCAAAAAAAAAAAAAAAAAAAAAAAGAAAATGCAAGTCAGATGATGCTTTTTTTCTGCTTGAAACTGACCAGTGCTTACCAATGTTTGTATTGGTAAGAAGAGAATAATGACAGCATTCAGAAAAACCTACTTAATCTGTTAACAAAGTAATATACAATCATAAATTTAACCTTAAAAATCACAAAATTTCTTATGTAATAGGTTAATTTCCACTGTTCCAATAAGTCTTAATCTCAAAATTACCCACTGAATGGTAAATGTTTAAAAACATCTCTTTTTTTATTGGCTTTAAGGCCATTTCTCTCTTTGGCAGTTTAAATTCAATAATAATGTAATTTGTCATCACCAAGAATGTTCTTAACTAGCTACTTTGTTAGTACTGCCAATCTTAAAATTGATGAATATCAGTCACAAATAATTCTGATGTCATTTTACTTTAATATACTCAGCAGGGACCATCTATAAATCCTAAAGAAAGTCCCAGACAGCCTCAGATAAATAGTATACTTTCCCTCTGATGGCAGAAAAAAAAAAAATCTGATCAAAATTCTAGGCAGGTTGAGGTTTATTTTTCTTTCATCTGAATCGATCAGTCTGTTATTGTGAACTTAAATCAAGGCACTTTTAATGAGGTTTTCAACACAATCATTATTGAAAATTTAATATACAGAAAAAATGGTTTGGGGTGACTTAATAATTAAAGTATTATAATCCTATTGACCGAAAACTCTGATTAAGAATTTGAATTGTGATAATAATAGTAGCAATGAATGAAAATAATAGTAGGTTTACTTTTTGGGCATGATTAGGAAGCAATCATGCTACATTTAGGGGTTGCTCTAGTGATTCATCCTCCCTTAATCATATATATATATAAAAAAATATGTGTATAAAGTGTGTGTGTGTATATATATAAAAAGTGTGTGTGTGTGTGTGTGTATATATATATATATATATTTTTTTTTTTTTTTTTTTTTTGAGACAGAATCTCACTCTGTTACTCAGGCTGCTCCACCTCCCGGGTTCACGTTATTCTCCTGCCTCAGCCTCCCAATTAGCTGGGACTACAGGCATCTGCCACATGCCCGGCTAATTTTTTGTATTTTTAGTAGAGACAGGGTTTCACCGTTTAGCCAGGATGGTCTCGATCTCCTGACCTTGTGATCCGCCCATCTCGGCCTTCCAAAGTGCTGGGATTACAGGCGTGAACCACCGCGCCCAGCCAATTCTATTTTTTACCCCCTACTACGTTTATGACCAGGTATACCCTCATGGCTGAAAGTATTTTCTTTTTAACAGTAAAACTGGCCTAATAATATAAACCAGCATTTCCCCAAGTGTGTTCTGCAGTACGTAAATCTTAGAATGTTAAAAGTTAATTTGCTAATAATACTAACAACAACAATAATAATAAGGTTCTTTGGTCAATAAGCTTGGGAAAGATTTTGCTAATAAAAATTTAGCTAGTTTTTTTGCTGTAGGACTTCTTAGGGCCTCACATATACTAAAATAAACTGTAAACCTCAAAGAGTAATTAAATACCAGTTTCCCAAATGACTTGACCACTGAACCATTATCTTTTTTTTTTTTTTAATTTATTTATTATTATTATACTTTAACTTGTAGGGTACATGTGCATAACGTGCAGGTTTGTTACATATGTATACTTGTGCCATGTTGGTGTGCTGCACCCATCAACTCGTCATTTACATCAGGTATAACTCCCAATGCAATCCCTCCCCTCTCCCCCCTCCCCATGATAGGCCCCGGTGTGTGATGTTCCCCTTGCTGAGTCCAAGTGATCTCACTGTTCAGTTCCCACCTATGAGTGAGAACATGCGGTGTTTGGTTTTCTGTTCTTGTGATAGTTTGCTAAGAATGATGGTTTCCAGCTGCATCCATGTCCCTACAAAGGACACAAACTCATCCTTTTTGATGGCTGCATAGTATTCCATGGTGTATATGTGCCACATTTTCTTAATCCAATCTGTCACTGATGGACATTTGGGTTGATTCCAAGTCTTTGCTATTGTGAATAGTGCTGCAATAAACATACGTGTGCATGTGTCTTTATAGCAGCATAATTTATAATCCTTTGGGTATATACCCAGTAATGGGATGGCTGGGTCATATGGTACATCTAGTTCTAGATCCTTGAGGAATCGCCATACTGTTTTCCATAATGGTTGAACTAGTTTACAATCCCACCAACAGTGTAAAAGTGTTCCTATTTCTCCACATCCTCTCCAGCACCTGTTGTTTCCTGACTTTTTAATGATCGCCATTCTAACTGGTGCGAGATGGTATCTCATTGTGATTTTGATTTGCATTTCTCTGATGGCCAGTGATGATGAGCATTTTTTCATGTGTCTGTTGGCTGTATGAATGTCTTCTTTTGAGAAATGTCTGTTCATATCCTTTGCCCACTTTTTGATGGGGTTGTTTGTTTTTTTCTTGTAAATTTGTTTGAGTTCTTTGTAGGTTCTGGATATTAGCCCTTTGTCTGATGAGTAGATTGCAAAAATTTTCTCCCATTCTGTAGGTTGTCTGTTCACTCTGATGGTAGTTTCTTTTGCTGTGCAGAAGCTCTTTAGTTTAATTAGATCCCATTTGTCAATTTTGGCTTTTGGTGCCGTTGCTTTTGGTGTTTTAGACATGAAGTCTTTGCCCATGCCTATGTCCTGAATGGTACTACCTAGGTTTTCCTCTAGGGTTTTTATGGTATTAGGTCTAACATTTAAGTCTCTAATACATCTTGAATTAATTTTCGTATAAGGAGTAAGGAAAGGATCCAGTTTCAGCTTTCTACTTATGGCTAGCCAATTTTCCCAGCACCATTTATTAAATAGGGAATCCTTTCCCCATTTCTTGTTTCTCTCAGGTTTGTCAAAGACAAGAAAGAAGTTGAATCCCTGAATAGACCAATAGCAGGCTCTGAAATTGAGGCAATAATTAATAGCCTACCAACCAAAAAAAGTCCAGGACCAGATGGATTCACAGCTGAATTCTACCAGAGGTACAAGGAGGAGTTGGTACCATTCCTTCTGAAACTATTCCAATCAATAGAAAAAGAGGGAATCCTCCCTAACTCATTTTATGAGGCCAACATCATCCTGATACCAAAGCCTGGCAGAGACACAACAAAAAAAGAGAATTTTAGACCAATATCCCTGATGAACATCGATGCAAAAATCCTCAATAAAATACTGGCAAACCGGATTCAGCAACACATCAAAAAGCTTATCCACCATGATCAAGTGGGCTTCATCCCTGGGATGCAAGGCTGGTTCAACATTCGCAAATCAATAAACATAATCCAGCATATAAACAGAACCAAAGACAGGAACCACGTGATTATCTCAATAGATGCAGAAAAGGCTTTTGACAAAATTCAACAGCCCTTCATGCTAAAAACGCTCAATAAATTCGGTATTGACGGAATGGACCTCAAAATAATAAGAGCTATTTATGATAAACCCACAGCCAATATCATACTGAATGGGCAAAAACTGGAAAAATTCCCTTTGAAAACTGGCACAAGACAGGGATGCCCTCTCTCACCACTCCTATTTAACATAGTGTTGGAAGTTCTGGCTAGGGCAATTAGGCAAGAGAAAGAAATCAAGGGTATTCAGTTAGGAAAAGAAGAAGTCAAATTGTCCCTGTTTGCAGTTGACATGATTGTATATTTAGAAAATCCCATCATCTCAGCCCAAAATCTCCTTAAGCTGATAAGCAACTTCAGCAAAGTCTCAGGATACAAAATTAATGTGCAAAAATCACAAGCATTCTTATACACCAGTAACAGACAAACAGAGAGCCAAATCAGGAATGAACTTCCATTCACAATTGCTTCAAAGAGAATCAAATACCTAGGAATCCAACTTACAAGGGATGTAAAGGACCTCTTCAAGGAGAACTACAAACCACTGCTCAGTGAAATAAAAGAGGACACAAACAAATGGAAGAACATACCATGTTCATGGATAGGAAGAATCAATATCGTGAAAATGGCCATACTGCCCAAGGTAATTTATAGATTCAATGCCATCCCCATCAAGCTACCAATGAGTTTCTTCACAGAATTGGAAAAAACTGCTTTAAAGTTCATATGGAACCACAAAAGAGCCCGCATCTCCAAGACAATCCTAAGTCAAAAGAACAAAGCTGGAGGCATCACGCTACCTGACTTCAAACTATACTACAAGGCTACAGTAACCAAAACAGCATGGTACTGGTACTGAACCATTATCTTAAGGAATATCTTTGGAGAATCGTTCTGGAAAATGCTTCTGTCATTCATCACGTGAAAACCTTTGACATTGTTGGGACACTTGTCTGATGAAAGGACTGGAGCTTTCCCATAGACTTAGTGGACAATGAGTCCAGCAGAACTGCAGTGGTCAAAACTGCATAATCTCTTTTGCCTTCTTCTGGATCTCTGAAATTCCAGGGCTTCATGTTTACTAGTCATTGTTTCATGATCTATGTTATTAAGCAGTAACTCAACTCTATAGTCCCATGACCTTCTTAGATCCAAAGGACTGTTTCCATACCTTCCTCCATTTAATTTCTTTGGGACATCTGATACCACTGATCATTCAATATTACTTGAAATCCCACATTCTTGGTTCTTCTACCTCTTTGGCTCTCTTTTCTGTTTCCTATGGAATTCCTTTTTCTCTGCTTAATCTTTATATTTTGCTTCTCAATATTTTGCTAGCCTTCTCTTCTCTCCTACTTTCTTTCCCTCTTTTATTTCATCTGTATTTATTGCTTCACCTATCATTAGAAACTGATGGTTCACAAAGCTATACTTTTAACTGAGATCTCTGTGACTTCCAAATGTCTACAAAACCTCTCCACTTGAATGTATAACCTGTAATTTATTGTCACCCTCTTCACTATAGTGTTCACAAGTACCTCAAATTTGGGCTGCAATAAAATTAATTCATCATCTTCCCACACAGCTAAAGAAAGTTCCTAATTCCTGGTATTTCTTATCCTCATTCAGTGTTGAATTCACAGAAATTATCATGGCTGATGGTATCATATAGTGGGAAAAACACTTGGTGTGGAGATAGATTAGTTGAGTGTAAGTTGTACAACTGAGTTAATAGCTTACAGTTAAATAATCCTGGGTAAGTCAGTTCAAAATTTTGGATCTCAGTTCCCCATGTATGAGATATTAGATAATCCTGTACTTCTTTGTTGCAGTCTTTTTTTTTTTTTTTTTTTTTTTTTTTTGAGACGGAGTCTCGCTCTGTCGCCCAGGCTGGAGTGCAGTGGCCGGATCTCAGCTCACTGCAAGCTCCGCCTCCTGGGTTCACACCATTCTCCTGCCTCAGCCTCCCGAGTAGCTGGGACTACAGGCGCCCGCCACCGCGCCCGGCTAGTTTTTTGTATTTTTTAGTAGAGACGGGGTTTCACCGTGTTAGCCAGGCTGGTCTCAAACTCCTGACCTGGTGATCCGCCCGTCTCGGCCTCCCAAAGTGCTGGGATTACAGGCTTGAGCCACCGCACCCGGCCGCAGTCTTTAGTGACTATATTATTTCCCTTTAGTCTTGGAAGATTTTAGCTTTTATCTTATTGGTACTCTATCCAACACTATCCTTTAATGGTTAAATGTTTGGACTGCCCTTCCAACATGCCTGTCATGTAACTCTCTGAATTCCTGTGCTCCAATTGTCATGAACTCTATATTACCTCAGCCGATCACTCCTACAGTTGAATGCTAGACCTTGTCACAACAAATAAAGCAATCCTAAAATCTAAATTCTAAGCACCCATTGAAGCATCTTAGTCCTTCAGTCCTTCAACTACACTGGGACCTACAACCCATTGATCCAAATACTTCTCTAGCATTTGATTCCCTTCCTCCTACCAGCCCCTCAAAGCACTCTTATATACTTAACTTCTCACCTAAGAAGATTCCATTTCATGATGAAGCCTATGGTATTCCCCTGAGTACACCCTCAACTTCCTTACCTCGACTTCTCATCTTTGTACTCACTCGGCAAAAATCCCTACTGTGGTTAAATCCAACTATCTGACTGACTCATAACTCTGATACAGGTGAAGATGGTTAGAGGAAAAATGTACACCATATATTAATTATCAATCTCCCCTTGTTTTTTTTTTTAATCTATTTCATTCACCAATATAGTCTTAGCACCTAGAACAGTATCTGGCATACAATAACTGTTTGATAAATATTTATTGAATGAATAAATGAAGTATATGTGCTCATAATTCACACAGAATTCCATTGACTCAACCTGTGAATACATATCCCTTTTCTTCCAATGTAAAAAGCTCATATATTTTAGAAGAGGTCTAACTTTCAAAAGAGTAAATTAGCAAATGTTTTGTGTTTATCTTCAAGGCAGCCCTCAGCATATTTGCGATTATTGAATCCACAGTTAATATTTTCACTTTGATTGTGGAACTTTTATATAAAATACATGATGATTTGCAGAAACCATGGCATTTTCCTGCCTTGAGGCTTTGAAATAATTATATCTTTAATTCATTATTGTAACAGGGGAAGTTGAGACTAGAATGTTATAATATTGGGGTTTTAATGATGAGAAAAAGCCAGGAAGACTCAAGTATCCATAGCAACAAAAATTTCTTTTTATCTTTTAAGTGACCAAAGGTGATTATTTCTTTTCTTTAAGTTATTATATCAGAGTTTATTACAGAGGTAAAAAGTACGTATTAGCTTTCAAGTGAGTTGAAGATATTTAAGGCAGAAGTACATTCAACTACCACTACACCCCTATAGGAGGCTTCTCCCTTCCCCAAACAAAGGCGTGCACAGCTCTAACGATTCAGAAGTAAAAGGGTTATAAATAAGACTTGAGGTATGACTTGTCAGTTAAAACTTTTGGCTAGGTGGGGAAGAAAAATAACTATGATATGCAATCTCAATCATTAAAGTGATACCATAAAATCTTGAGAAAGTGGAATGAGTATCAAGAAGATCTCTATGAGTCTTTAGAAATTCAGCCTCACTAAAATAAGACAGAACTTGTTTAGGTGGCAGAATTTATGAGACAGAGAATAACATAGATAGAAAGGAACCTAAGGACAATATAGCAAAATGTTAATAGGTGAGTAATAGAGAAAAAAGGGAGGAGGTATTTTCTCCATTTTTCTGTACATTTGAAATATTTCATAATTAAAATAACTTTAAGATTAAAAAAGATTTCATGAGATAGATTTAAGGAGATGAGATGATTAATTGTAAGATTAAGGTGTTGGAAAACCACGTTCTGCTTCAAACTGTCTTTGCAGTATTTGACTCATTTTGTTAATTACAAATGACTGGGAAAGAGTTCATCAAATAATCTGTCCTCAAAAGCTATTTTCATCTAAATGTTCTTTTTATCTATTTATAAAATGTTTTCACTTATCTATGATTCAACTAGTTCTTTGATGTTATTGGATGTCTTGTACTGTGGACATCTGTCTCTGATTTTGTAGGAATCAGTAGTAGATTGATTTTTATTTTATTTCCATAAGACTCATTGAACTTGCAGTTTCATTTTGTCAAAATAATAATAGTAACAACATTTATAATAGTAATAACATCAACAACAACACATACCATCCAAGTGCTATTTTAATTATATCATACTCAATTTATTTAATCCTCATATCAAACTCATAAAGTGAATATTGTTAATATCCTCATTATACAAATAAGAAAAATGAGTTACAGAGAGGTAAGAAATTTGTTCAGGATCATAGCTAGCTTCAGAGATGGTACCCTCTTTTTATTTTTTAATTAGGACTTTTTTCCTAATTTTTTATTTTTATTTTAAGTCCTAGGGTACATGTGCAAGATGTGCAGATTTTTACATAGGTAAATGTGTACCATGGTGGTTTGCTGCACCTATCAACCCATCACCAAGGTATTGAGCCCAGCATGCATTGGCTATTTTTCCTAATGCTCTCCCTCCCCCAACTCCACCTCCGACAGGCCCCCGTGTTTGTTGTTCCCCTCCTTGTGTCCATGTGTTCTCACTGTTCAGCTCCCACTTATAAGTGAGAATATGCGGTGCTCGGTTTCCCCAACCTCCAGGTCATAGACAGGTACCTGTCCAGTGGCCTGTTAGTAATGGGCCACACAGCAGGAGGTGAGCAGCAGGCGAGCAAGCATTACCACCTGAGCTCCACCTCCTGTCAGATCAGCAGCAGTATTAGATTCTTCTAGGAGCCTGAACCCTATTGTGAACTGCGAATGCCAGGGATCTAGGATGTGTGACCCTTACAAGAATTCAAATAATGCCTGATGACCTGAGGTGGAACAGTTTCATCCTGAAATCATCTCCAACTTCCCGTGGAAAAATTGTCTTCCACGGAACCTGCCCCTGGTGCCAAAAAGGTTGGGGAGCACCGTTCTTAAACATTACTGTATATTGCCTCTTGATTATGGCTCTAGAAAGTTAAGGGGCTTTTCTTAATCATACACTATAATTTATTTGTGCTGTAAATACTTATTCTGCTTCACTCTCCTAGGTATTAGGGATTTTAATGAGCCAGGAAGGCCATATAAAGAACAGGACAAGGGAAAGACAATAACATAAAATATAAATGAACAAAATATTCAAAAATATTTTTGAGAGAAAATAATAAATATGGGGGATGGATAAAAGATGTACAATATGTACATAATTGATGTTCACAATAAAGAAAAATAATGAAAGATAATAAATAATGGTTTACTTTAAGAAAACTTTTCAGAAAGAAGTTTCTTTCTGATTGAAAGGAAGTACTGTATCTCAGACCAAAAATATAAAAGGCACAGAATGGTAAGCTTTGAGATATATCCTAGTAACATCTTGGGATTCTAAAATAAAGACTTTCTTGGATGTCCGGGTACAATAATCACATCATCATAATGAGAAAATAAGCAGGCTGGCCTTGTATGTCTACAAAGAAACATTCAACTCAATAACATTGGAGCTGTATTCTCAAAAGCCACAAAGAAAGTATAACCCAAACATTGTATGCTTAGCCAAACTATTGTGCAAGTATAAAGGCCATTGAAAAATTTTTCTGAATATGTGAGAACCCAGAGAATATATTTTCCATCACTTCTCTTACATAAACTGTTAGAGGACAAATGTCAGCCAACTAAGATTTGTCTGGAAATACCATGCAAACTGACTAGCAATGACTATTAATTCCTTGTATTTGTGGTAACTAAAACAAATATAAACATGTGTATTATGGTTACTGAACACAATGTAGAAATTGTTTTTTAAAAATAGCTAAGGCTGGAATTAAAAAGAAAAAGACTGGAGATAGGGTAAAAGTATATTGATTTTCTCACCTACTAATATTAAAGATTAGATAATATGATAGGCATTTATTTCCAGCTCAAATATGTGTCAAATATTTAAATTTAAAAAGATGTTTATATATTCTTTAGTAAAATGGCCAAGTCAGATACAGATAAATATTTGTATTCAATTTGTACTCATACTGAGCTAATATATATTAGACTTCTATAATTGTTAGCTTTGGCATACAGTATAAGTTTCACTGAATTTCTCTGAGATGGACATCATCATACCTATTCAGACTGGGAAATTGATCTTTACATTATTAAATTAACTAGAGCCAAACAGTGAATCAGTGGTATAGAGCTGGTATATGAAAACAAGTTCTATGAATGCCAAGTACTGTTTATTTTCTAGAACTCTCTTTCAAACTAATAGTGGCAATAAACACCATGGTGGTTAAGAGTACAGGCCCCAGCACTACAAATGGCTTTCTGTGCTACCTTGGAAAACTTTCTGTACCTCTCTGTGGAACCTCTTAGTTGCACCATCTATTCATCTATAAAATGAGGATCATAAAAGTACCAACGTTGTGGTGTTTTTGTTGTTGCTGCGGCTGCTCTTATTATAACAATTTCGAAAAACTTGGGAGTTCTGAGTTCATCTATCTCTATGAAAACTTTGAATTGAAAGCTTTATGCTGAGTTATTGTGCTAATAAAGTATTTTTCATGGATTTTTATTATAAAATCAATGCAAAGTTATTGTATAATTTAGGGAAATTATATAATTATAGCTTATGTAATTATCTAAATAATATTATTTTCTAAGTAGGCTCCCAAAAAACTACCTAGTGGCAACTATTTTTAACCGTTTGGTATTTCTCTTACCAAAATCTTTCTATGCTTTATTTTTCCATAGTTGTGATTACACTATACCATATGTTATATTACAGCATATACATTTTTTGCATTATTCAAAATCATGCTTAAATATGATCTTAATAGCTGTGTAGAAGCCCTTTATATAAATATACTATGTCTAACTATTCTTTTGATATGAGGAATACCTTTAAAAATGAATCACTTTTGGCCGGGTGCAGTGCTCATACCTGTAATCCCAGCACTTGGGGAGGCCAAGGCGGGCAGATCACGAGGTCATGAGATCGAGATCATCCTGGCTAACACGGTGAAACCCCATCTCTACTAAAAATACAAAAACTTAGCCGGGCATGGTGGCGGGCACCTGTAGTCCCAGCTACTCAGGAGGCTGAGGCAGGAGAATGACATGAACCCGGGAGGCCGAGTTTGCAGTGAGCCAAGATCACACCACTGCACTCCAGCCTGGGTGACAGAGCAAGACTCTGTTTAAAAAAAAAAAAAAAAAAGAATCACTTTCCACATTTGTAATTATTTACCTAGAGTAGAACCCAAGAGATGGAATTGCTTGGTCAAAAAGGATTAATATTTTTAAGATTTCTATATATTTCCAAGTTCCATGAGCTAAACTATGTGCAGAACTGAAAATAATGCCAAAGGCATAGAACCTTTTAAAAATGCTTTATGTAGTAAATATATTAACTATCTGTTTGTTCTAAATACTTCTCCATTATAGTTTGTTTTAAATATATATGAATTTTAAAAATACAAAGTATTTCATGTTAATCATATCTGTTGATCCTTTTGTTTATAATTTCTTTTAATATTCTTCACTAATGAAATCATTCCCCAGTTAGATAGCTAATATTTTCTTATATTTCCTTATTTAATATTTACACACAATCGGCCTCAGAAAATTCTTTAATCTCATATAATTTAGCTGCTTTTTCTTTAGCATTCTACTTATGCTAATAAGATTTATAATCTAGGTGTAAAACTGAAGTTATCAAAATTAGTCAGGTTCAATCAAAATTGGATGTGCCTGGTTCAAAACAAAAAAATGCTCAAATCATAGCTAAGTAGGGAGAGCTACATTTCAAGGTTATCTGAGCTCTCAGTGTTTCTTTGCTTTGTTTCTTTTTCTTGCAGGACTAAACAATGTCATCCAAGACTACAAGAGATATAAAATCCAAGGAAAAATAGGAGGAAGTTAGGTTGCTTTTAGATTTTTAACCTTTAAGCTTGCATGTAGGCAATGAAAGGGAAGGGGCTTAGTGTTTTCTAAAAAATTTGATGGGCCTTAAGTTTCATGTATCCATTGGTTGGAGAATTATCTTGACAGAAATTGTTAAACTTACAAGGCTTCTCTCACAGTTATCTACCCTAGCCACCCACTGTTATGAAGTTGTGGTGTTGATATGGTTAAAACTTTGAGTGCAACGCCTGAACATGCCAAGAAACTTTACAAAACAAAAAAGGAAAGCTTTCCTTGTTTCCAGACTAAGCAACCAACTCAGCTATTTCATAAACTGACAAATAAAGTTGAGCAACCATCACTGTTGTTAGAGAGTGAATCAGCATAACGACAAGAAAACGTAGGTGGATAATAATAAAATACTGTCCTGGTGGGAGAAGACTTGGTCTGATTCCAGTTTTGCTGTATTAATGAGTCCTCTCCAGAAAGGATAGTAACATTACAAACGGCTTTGCCAGTCCTGCCACACTCACTCTCATACTACTTTTCTGTTATGTATTTGAAATGGGATTAGCTTGTCAGTAAAACACTTGTCTTTTACTTCTTAAAAATATTACATTTAAATAGAGTTAAAATATCAAGGATATTTAATAATTTTTCTATGCCCTTAAGCAATAATGTTTTTAGGATCTATGTTAAATCACATTTTCAGTAACCACAGCATAATAATTAGCACTTTAAGAAGCAACAGACTAATACGTGTGTTTTCTTTCTTTCTTTCTTTTTTTTTTTTTTTTTGGAGACTGAGTCTCGCTCTGTCACCCAGGCTGGAGTGCCATGGCATGATCTTGCTCACTGCAAGCTCCACCTCCTGGGTTCACACCATTCTCCTGCCTCAGCCTCCCGAGTAGCTGGGACTACAGGCGCCTGCCACCATGCCTGGCTAACTTTTTCTGTTTTTAGTAGAGACGGGGTTTCACCGTGTTAGCCAGGATGGTCTCGATCTCCTGACCTCGTGATCCACCTGCCTCAGCCTCCCCTATAAATATATTTTAAATTAACAATAACCTAAAAAAAAAACAAAAAATTGAGTATGGTTTCAAATTATTTGAGAACACAATGCTTATAATATTTTATACAAGTTCCATTTCAAAAAATAACTTGGTTTATTTACTGAACATTTATCGAGCATATGCTGTGCGCCGAGGCTTTGGAATACATCAATAACTAAAACAAAAAAAAATTCTTACCGTTGATCCTTCTGAGGGAACTGTGCTATATCTTCACACTGGTATTAGTTACACAAATCTACATTCATGTAATTTACATGTAATAAAATTGCATCATACTAAATACACACACAAATAAATATATGTTAAACTAGTGAAATCTGAAAAAAGTGAGTGGATTCTACCAGTGTCAACTTTCTAGTTGTGATATTACAATATAGTTTTGCAGCTTTACCATTGGCGGACACTGGATGTAACACAAAGGATCTCTTTGTATTATTTCTTACAACTATATGTGAATCAACAATTATCTGAAAATAAAGGTTTTTTTGGTTTTTGTTTTTTTTGTCTTTTTTTTTTTTTTTTTGTACAAGGAATTATACAAATTCCTTGCCTTTGGAACTTAAATTTTAGTGGCTGGAAACAGACAAAAAGTAATAAACATAGTAAATAAGTAAATTATATAGTAGGATAGAAAGTGATTACATACTATAGAAAAAAAATATAAGGCAGAGTAAGGAGAACTAGGAGTAGTCTAGGCCTATTATGAAGGTGATAGTTGAGCAAAGATTTAGATCAGTGTTTACCTGTGGGAAAAGCATTCAGCAGAGGGAACAGCCACTCCAAAACCTATAAGGCAGAAATGAGCTTGAGTGTTTGAGGAGTTATGGGGGCCAGGTGGCTGGAACAGAGGAAAGCAGCAGGTAACTCATAGAGAGCCGCAAGTCCCCAAATGCTGGAAGATCTTGGAGGCCATTATAAGGACTTTGGCTTTTTCTCTGAGTAGGAAACCACTGGAAGGTTTTTGATGAGAGCTGTTGACATTTGACATACTTGTAAAGGATCACCCTGGCTCCCCTGTTGAAAACAGAGTATAAGAGAGTAAGAGTGGAAGCAGAGAGATCTGTCAGGAGGCTATTCTTTTGCAAGCATCAAGAAGAGAGAAAGTAGTGATGGACAGAAAATTTAAGAACTAAGACAAAATCTAGCAGTGCACTACTTCTGTACTGTAACTCGCACATCAATGCCTCAGATAACAATTACGAAATCCACAAACACATTTCCAAGGAGAACTGCTTATAACTAGATTATGCAATCCCTAATTTGCATATATTATAAATGTTGCTCTTTATCATGGGAAATCATAAAGGCCTCATTTGTAAATGGTAAGTCTTTTCTTTATGAAACATCAAAACACTTAATAAAAATCTTGTCATATCTCATTTAGAAAACTTCTGCTACCCTCACTGCACCTATTCCAATTGTTTGAAACACGAAGGAGGCTCTCTGCTACATCCCTTTTTCTTGCCTGATTAAAGCGTCCTAGATCAGGGCCACTGGCAAGGTAACTCCGGCTCCCTCTACTGACTTCCTCAGAGGGTCAAGGAGAAACCACATTCATCAGCCCCATATAATTACAAGATAAATCAAAAGAACACATTTATTTCTCCATGCCATCAAGTGTGATGTTATCCAACATAAAAACGTTTAAGGCTTTTGAAGAAATAAGGTGACTGCATTGCCTCTTGCTTAAAGACTGAACATTCTCATAAATTGAATAAGCATAGCTACAAAGCTCATTCTGTGCTTCATGGGCTGTTGTTTCTCCACCTCTGTCATCTTACTCTGAATATATTACAGGTACGTTGTTGAGTGTTTCTATGGTCCATAAAAAAATACCTTTTTTAAATCATTAAACTATCTGCACTTGTTTGCTACAATAAAAGATTAAATTTTGAAACAATTTAATCTGTTGACTACTCAAAAGCAGCTGTTCATTTGAAACTGTGGTTTATCCTGAAGTTCTGCCAGCCCAGTGGAAAAGTTTTAATACAATTAAATGAGACTGAAGATGAAGCAGAACAAATATGCACTATGTGGTAGAATAAAACAAAAAGCAAAATTCTACTTAAAGAATTTGAAAGGGATAGAAGGAGCTGCATATGCAAATATTGAAGATTGCTTCTATTTTCTTTTTGGCAACACAATATTGACAATGAAAATGTTCCTCATCTGATCCTAGATATAAAAAGAAAATAATTGCAGCACTATTAATTCTATGAAAACCCCCACATTTGCCATCTCTCAACCACAGATTTCAGTTTCCCTGTTCCCAGACATCACAGCAGGGGGAGTTGCCTCCTACATGAAGGTTTTCTTTAGCAAAAGGTGTTTCATGTGACAGAATACCTCTTTATGCTTTTCTAGATGTCATAATCCTTAAGAAGAGAAGCTAAATGAAGATTTTAAATTTTCTGTAACTTCCTATCCTGCTCACAAATTAACTTGATTTACAGCAATATGCTAAGGAGAAAAACACATTCATTACTGAAAGATGTGGATTCTATAAACTCAGTGTTTTTACATATTAAAAAGTAACTTGGTTATGCATTATGGTTTTTTACCTGCACATCAATATTGTGAATTATTTATTAATTTAAAACACTGTCATATTACATCACATTAAGAGTGATATAGACTGAGGCTTTAAATATGGAGCTAAAAAAATTGCACCCTTTAAATACATTCATTATATTGTCAATACTGGCAATAAATCATCAAAACCTTTTAGACATTGTAGAAATAATTTTTTTAATTGTTATAGAAAGTGATTACTCAGCACCTGACACTTATAGCCTAATTAAGCCTTTCTTTTCAAGTTTTAAATAATCAAAAACAGAAGGAAATAATTTTGTTTGCTACTATCTCTGTATTTGCCATTAGTGTAGGAAACATGCCTTGTTATGTCTATATCTGAAAAGTCTTATGCCAATTAAGTGCCTCAAACTCTATTTTACTCCACTGCAAAAGAAACAATCCTTTCATCTTTACAATTCAAACTGTATTTCCCCACCTTTCTTATATCCCTCTTCCTTTCTGCTGATCTCCAGATATGTTAAAACATTGAGCAAACTGCTTCTCACTCTTCTCCCACCACCAATTCTATTCAAACAAAATGAATTCACTGCTCTTCCCACTGCTGCTGGTCACCCTTCCTATGTGCAATCATAGCAGTCATCAGCACATGACATTTTATTTTAGTCCCTGAAGTGACTCAGCTTTTTAAGATGTAACTCTTAAGCGGTGGTTATAACTAGTGCTTCATTTCCCTATATTCTCATAACCACTGCCACTCTATTACTTTGCTAACATCTTTGCTGCTCTTGCCTTGCAATCTATTGCATACAAGTTCCCCAATTTGGAAGTCTTTACCCACACGCTCATTCTCTCCACCACTTTTATCATTCATTTAATTTCAAACCACTTATTGTCATTTACTTTTTGGGAACACAATTTGGCAATGTAAGTGCTTATTTGTTTCTCTATCTTTGTCATTTTCTTCTGAATATATCACAGGCACTTTAGTACTGTTTTAAATATACAGGTACTGTTAGAATGCAGGTGCTGTTCTGTGTGTCGATGCCATGCAAGAAAAGAACAGTTGTTGGCTTACATCTTCTGAGTCTCCCAGCACAGCAGTCTGCATGTAATAAACTCATGTTGAACGGTGGTGTAGGGTACACCTGCTATTTCATGTGACTTTTTTTATCTCTAATTTATCAATCCATGGTCTCATGTGATTGTCATTAAATCAATATTTTCACCTAACTCCTCGAATCCAAGGCAACACACATACATACAATTTTTGATAATTTTTAACCCTACATTCAAGGCCTTGCACACTTAGTTCCTTGTTTATTTGGCCGACCTCATCTCTATCTACCTCTCTACCCAAATCAGCGCTCCCAATAGCCGGCACAAGAAAAGCTGCTTTTCACTTTTCCCAATTTCCGGGTTTCAGAATTTTAGGACTTCCTTATAAACAGCATTGGAGAGGATCCTAAGCAAGACAATGTAAATAAAATATTCCAAGATTCTTCACTCAAAAATGACACCGGGGGAGGGGGGATGGATAGCATTCGGAGATATACCTAATGTAAATGACGAGTTAGTGGTTGCAGCACACCAACATGGCACATGTGTACATATGTAACAAACCTGCACGTTTTGCACATGTACCCTAGAACTTAAAGTATAATTAAAAAAAAAAAAAAATTACACCAGCCAAAGTCAGCAAAAGCAGTAACAAGTCAACGGTTACAGGAAATTCTTTCATCTCTGTCTTTGGCACAAACTCTCCCCCAAGGGAAGCTTTAAAACTAATTAAACCAGCCGGGCATGGTGGCTCATGCCTGTAATCCCAGCACTTTGGGAGAATGAGACGGGTGGATCACCTGAGGTCAGAAGTTCGAGACCAGCCTGGTCAACATGTTGAAACCGCGTCTCCACTAAAAATACAAAAATTAGCCAAGCATGATGGCAGGCGCCTGTAATCTCAGCTACTTGGGAGGCTGAGGCAGGAGAATCACTTGAACCCAGGAGGCAGAGGTTGCAGTGAGCCGAGATCACGCCATTGCACTCCAGCATGGGGGACAAAAGCAAGACCTCATCTCAAAAACAAAACAAAACAAAACAAAAAACAACTAGTTAAACCTAATTCTCGTTTACTTTATTTACATTTAATGCAATTACCATAAGGCAGAGGTTCTATTGGTAGGGCAAAGAGGAGAATGTGCAAAACAATTTTGACAAAGACTTAACTCGACCTAGTCAAAAATCCCACTATTTCTATGCTAGACTCAGTCTTATGATCAAAAGGAAGCACACCAAACCAGAGTTCCACACTGTTACCCTATTGTTTTATCTCTTCCTTCCCACAAAGGCTGGCTGACCTCTAGGCAGTCTTTTCTAAATTTATTAGCCTAACTTCTATTTATTTCTACTACCTAAACAATGTCTTTCACCTCACCTTATGCAATAGATTCACATTCTCATAAAAAATATCCCACTCAACACATGTAATAGTCTGGGTTCTTCAAGAAACAAAACCAAAACCAATATCTAGATAGATAACTAGCTATTGGATGGATGGATGGATGGATGGATGGATGGATGGATGGATGGATAGATAGATAGATAGATAGATAGATAGATAGATAGATAGATACAGGAAGACAGACGTGAAGACATAGATAAAGGAGGGGAGAGAGAAAAAGACAGGGAGAGAGAGAGAAGAAAGAAGAGATTGATTGATTGATTGATTGATTGATTATAAGAAATTGGCTCATGAGGCAGCTATGAAAGCTAAGTCTCAAAATCTACAGTCAGTAAGCCGTAGACCCAGGAGCCAATGGTATAGTTCTGATGGCAAGTTCAAAGGTCTGAGAAGCAGGAAAGTTAGTGCTGTAAGCTCCAATCCATGTCCAAATCTGAAAGCAGAAGAAGACTGATATCCCACCTCAAAGACAGGCAGAGAGAGCAATTCCCCTTTATCCAGCCTACATGTTCTGTTCAGTATATCCACAGATTGGATGAAGCTTACCTCCACATTGCGGAGGGCAGTCTGCTTTACTCAATCCGCTCATCATTCTCATCCAGAAACACCATCACAGACACACCCAGAATTATGTTTAACCAAATATCTAGACACCCCATGACCCAGTCAAGTTGATAGATAAAATTAGCCATGATAATACATGACATGTCTGTTTTTCTCTATATACAGTTGCTGACATTCATACCCACATCACGTGGTGTTTCTCATATTTTCTACTAACTTAAGAGTCACGCTTCCCTCAAGGTAAAGCCTGTGACTAAATATTTCACAAATGTCTTCTCAACTACACCCAACCCCTTGTCATTCTTTTTTCTGTTGAACTCTTATAGCTAGCATTCATGTGTAGACACATCGTACATTAATATAAAAAAGAAGAAAAAATCATATAAGATGACATATCAACTTATTCAGCTAAATATCATATTTAGCTGACATATTCAACTAAATATCAAGTGAATACACATATTACATTTAAAAATTACTATGTATATATTTTGCACATTGAATGATCCTGAGGATATCAGGTAGGGTGAGGCCAAAATACCTAACTCATAGCCCCTGCAAACTATACTTCTAAATAATTTCCCAGAATCAGAATTTTTGTCAAAACTGCAGACTGAATGCTACACGGCTATCTCAGTGTTCCTACACTGTGACTCACTAGACCAAGGAATCTGAATTTGAGGATTACAGATTCAGTGGGCATTAAGACATCTGTAAGCTCCATGTAACTGTGTACACAATATTGTGTTTGTAACGTACTCATGAGAGGTCAGAGATCTGATCATATTCTCAAGAGTCTATGACCCCAACAGGTTAGAAACCAGCATCCTTGGTCATTTTCTGCTATATCTTACAGGATTCATTTGAAGAAGAAAATAACTATTTTAATTGCGTTTTAGGCTGCAAAGCACAAAATACTCCAAAAGTCATGGAGTAAATAGATATTATTAGACGGCACTGCTGATGTGAATTTTCCTCCCATCAGACAAAACCTTTCTTTTCCGGTATTTGTAGTGAATAGGGTTTTTTTTGTTTTTTTTGTTGTTGTTGTTGTTGTTGTTGTTGCTTTTGTTTTTTACCATTGGTAGAATACAGGCCCTTGGTCTGAATGATTTCCTATTATATGAATCAGTTTGAGTTAAAGTCTACCTACCGGGATGTGGTTAACTGTTGTATCACTCAGCCATTATTGTATAGTAACCACGAAATCTCAAAGGCTTAGAACAGGAAGAATGTATTTGACTCAAGGGTCTGTGAGTCCCCTGAAGCAGGTCTGCTCCACATGTCTCACATTCTCCTGGAACCAGCCAGGATATGTTTTTCTCTGGGCAATGGCAGAGTGCAAGACAGCAAACCCTACAATGCAAGCACTATTCAAGCCTGTACTTGTGTTAAGTCAGCTAACAACCCATGGGCCAAAATAAGTCATGAGGCCAAGTTCAAAGTCAATGGGATGAGGAAGTATATCAGCCTTTAGAGGGAGAAACTGCAAAGTTACAGACAAAGGAGACAGGCATAGGAAGAGATGGAGTATTGGGCCCAATATTTCAATTTACCACATTGATTAACTCACTGAGTAAACAAATAATGAGAGCAGGTACAATTTAGAAGCTTACAGTTATGCATTTTACACACAGCACATCCTTTAATCCGCATGACCATTCCATAAGTAGATGACAGTGAATAAATATTATTCACATGACAGATGACAAATAAAATTAGAGAGTTTAAATTACTTTTCCAATGATACAGGGGAATGGAACAGGAATTCTAATCTATGTCTACTTCTGTGTTAGAAATAAAGTATTGTGTATGTATACTAGACATAAGATTTCTTTATTGGCAAATGACAAAAACTTAAATCAGTATAGGCAAAACAGAAACAAAAACAGTGACAGGGAAGTAATTTCTGGCTACCTTTCAAAATATGGTCAAGGAAGGGAAAGGGCTGGCTGGATGGTCAGCAGCAACACAGGCTTTGGCATTCTCAGGGCTCTCCTTCTCCAGGTTTCTTCTCTGCCTCCCTCTGCAGGCAGGCTACATTCTCTCAGACAGGCTTTCTGAGGAGTAGGAGATCTGGCTTCCAGAAGCTCCTGATGTACACCTTATTTACTTATGACCAAAGAGGAAACAAACAACTCACAGCCCCAGCTACAGAAACCTTATGGAGGGATTTTTCCAAGCTGAACTGGGTCACAGTTCTACACCTCAACCAATCACTGTGTCCAGGAGTGCTGGGTACTATGATTAGACCAGCCTGAGACAGGGACCCTCCCCAACGATTACTGTAGCAGTCAGGATCATAGATGATGAGGAGGTTCTCATTGTAATTACATGGGGTGCCGGGGAGGGGTGGGATGGGAGGGAGTAGTAATTCTATTTCCAAAAGAAAAGCAACAAAATAACTGATAGCAATCACTAAATTATAATAATTACATATCAATTTAATGTATTATTTTTTAAATGTTTTCAACTGGTCAGTTGAATTGTTTCTATTCCAAACCTCAAAAATTATTTTCTCTTCTTCATAAAACAATTGTGTTCCAAGTGATTACTTGATTAAGATTAATAATACCTTTGAGAACTGTTAAAACTTCAATTTGTCTTGTTTCTGAGCATTCCACTAATCAATTCTGGATTTGTAATATGAATCAAGTCTTCTTATATAGATCCATAATAATAAAGTATAAAAGCCACGACAACAGAAATGATGAAAATAAATTCTGTCAGGCATGAGCTTTTTTGATGCGGTGAAAAGAGAAAAATAAAGAATAGCAGAAAGGTTTATAATTTTTTTTTTAAATCATGTTACTTATTTGTCTTAGCAAAGCATAAATCTTGCAGATCCTTAACAATGTGGGTGCAACTAAGGCTGGCAGAAGAGAATTTGATGTTGGAAGAGGAATCCCTCCAACAAGAGGTCATTTTTCTCCAGGGAGGAAGACATGTTTGTGTGATTTCACCTCCTGATTCTGATAGTATTACTAGCCTGGCTTTGCACGCTGTGTCAGAAGACGTGTGTGGGTGATGCAGGCTAAAAACACGTATTGAGCATCAGCAGCCTAGTCAGATTAGAAAGCTGGGACACATTCTCATTTTTACCTTTCCCCTTTACTTACGGACTTGAAAGTTCGATCATGTGAAATATGGATAGTGTAAAAATTTGCCAGAGGCTGCTAATAGAAGACTTTATAGAAAAACAGTATGATTAGGTGAAAAAATTCCAGAGTTTGACACAGAATTTTTGTTTTGGAGCCTGACTTGGGGCTTACACAGGTCACTTCACCTCTCTGAGCTGTAGTTCCTCTTCTTTAAATGAATATAAATCTGATAATAACCAACTTACAGGATTCTTTTGCAGAATAAAATAACTATTTTAATTGCATTTTAGGCTGCAAAACACTGTAAAAGTCATGGAGGGAATAGATACTATTAGATAGTACTGTTGATGTGAATTTTCCTTCTATCAGACAAGAAACACAGATTGCCATTTTTCCTATTAATAAGTGATATGGGTTTCCTAAACAAATTAACACAACTAATGAGACCCTAGAAGGCTTATTCTGTTTAAAGAAGAAATTTGTCATTTGCTTTTGAATGATGAAACAGATTACCAATTTTAAGTGTCATCTTTTTTATGAAAACAGGCCAAACCAGTATCTACCATTCTAAATGAAAAATTAACTTTATTAGCTAATTCTAGTTTCTGAATATAACTGTTAAATCATAAAGGTAATTTTTTAAAGTTATACTTTTATTGTAGTCATGTTTTTAAAAAGTTTTTTTTGTTGTTTGTTTGTTTGTTTGTTTTTGAGATGGAGTCTCGCTCTGTCTCCAGGCTGGAGTGCAGTGGCATGATCTCAACTCACTGCAACCTCCGACTCCCTGGCTCAAGCAATTCTCCTGTCTCAGCCTCCCAAGTAGCTGGGACTACAGGCACACGCCACCACACTCAGCTTATTTTTGTATTTTTAGTAGAGACGGGGTTTCACCATGTTAGCCAGGATGGTCGCGATCTCCTGACCTCATGATCCACCCGCCTCGACCTCCCAAAGTGCTGAGATTACAGGCGTGAGCCACCGCGCTCAGCCTAAAAAGTTTTTATCCTCCAAAATATATAAAGAAATTTATGAAAATAATATAAAGTCTAGGCTTTCCATAAAAGTATGGGGAAGAGGGTGAATAGGTGAGAATATAAATAAAAAAAAATTGGCCATGAGTTAATAAATTCTGCACATTTAATTGTGCAAATTTCTATATTTTAAGAATGTGATTCATATCTAGGGATCACATTTCTTCAAATTTGAAACGGCAAAGTTTATATGTGTATATTTTTGCATATGTGAATGATTTAAGTAAAATTTTACAGGCACATTCCCAGGTAATTAGCATCATAGATAATTTTACATGGGCTGAAAAATCTGGCAATAATCTTACAATAGTGTTATAATACATTAACTATATATATGTATGCATATCTACACATGGAGAGAGAGAGGAGAGAAATAATTAAACAGGTAGCCTTCATGACACTGAGTATTCTGGAGTGACTTTACCTTTTCTGGACTACAAACTTTCACTAGGATGGCTTTTGGAACCCAGGCCTTAGGTTTCCAGCATTTTGTAGTTCTGTGGAACACATTTACTTTGACCTCTAGAAAGACTTATATTGTTATACCTCTACTCGGGAAACTGACACCTCCCTCTGGACTAGCCTCACCCATGGTACACATTGTATATGGGAGAAAAAGTAGGAAGGTATTTCCTAATAAGTCCAGCAAAACCGCTACCTGTGCTGTCTGCCACCAAGGACATTTATTCTTTCTTTTCATATTTTTACCCTCTCTTTCTATGAACTACCTCAGAATACAAAAAGAGTCCTGACTTCAGATCACATGCAACTATGGTGAGGACTCACGGCATGTCAGGCACTGTGCCAAATGCATGGGATGTGAACACAAGAGGGAAGCCCTCAGAGTTCATTCTGTCTCGGGAAAATCATTTTTAGGATGCTAAGTCTTAGGAAAATGATGTGCAGGGAGGTATGAAAAGCCAATACCAAAATTTAGTCCCTGCCCTGTGTTGGGCTGCAAAGCGTTGGTTGGACCCAACAAAACCCCTGATAAATCTTCGTTTCACAAGCTTAGTAAACAATTCCATCCGTGATACATTAAACTTCAACTTGCACTATTTCTTTCTTTTTGTCTTTCTTTTTTTCTTTTCTTTTTTTTTTTTTTTTTTTGAAACAGAGTTTCGCTGTCGCCCAGGCTGGAGTGCAGCAGCACGATCTTGGCTCACTGCAAGCTCCGCCTCCCGGGTTCATGCCATTCTCCTGCCTCAGCCTCCCGAGTAGCTGGGACTATAGGCGCCCACCACCACGCCCGGCTAATGTTTTGTATTTTTAGTAGAGACGGGGTTTCACCGTGTTAGCCAGGATGGTCTCAATCTCCTGACCTAGTGATCCGCCCACCTCGGCCTCCCAAAGTGCTGGGATTACGGACGTGAAGCCCCGCGCCTGGCCCAAGTTGCACTATTTCTAATGAAGTAAAGTTTTCAGATGATCCACTGATCAAGTTATTGATTTCAATTGATAATTAAAATAAATAAATGCAATATTTGAGTGTAAAGCAATGTGAACTGATATTTTGGGGGTGTTGGTACAGTCTCAGATACTATCCAAAAATGCTATTTATGCCTGTAAGGGAAACTTTGTTGAGTCCATCCAGTCAAGTCTTGTTCTTCTAAGTTGAGTCTCTGCATCTGTGATCCCATAATGTTCACATGTAAACTCTCAACACACTTATTACAGTATGCTACTTCAAACTCTTGTCAGCTCAAATAAATAAGACTAGGAATGGCTGGATTTAAATAATCAAATGGTGTCATGATGACCTGGTCTCTTTCCATGTGTTACTTATATTTTTCTGTATCTAATATTCTCACCCTCAGGCTGGCTGTCTTTATATGAGAGGCTGCTGGTTATCTCAAATTTATAATCTTAAAAAAAGAGACATGTTGTGTCTCCTGGTATTCAAATTTTATGAAAGGGTCCTGATTTACTCAGTCCATGTTCTTTTTTTCTTTTCTTTCTTTTTTTTTTTTTTTTTTTTTTTTCTCTCTTTTAGACAGAGTCTTGCTCTGTTGCCCATGCTGGAGTGCAGTGGTGTAATCTTGGCTCACTGCAACCTCTGCCTCCCAGGGTCAAGCGATCCTCCTGCCTCAGCCTCTCAAGTAGCTGGGACCACAGGCACAAGCCACCCTGCCCGGCTAATTTTTTGTGTTTTTGGTAGAGATAAGGTTTCACCATGTTGCCCAGGCTGGTCTCAAACTCCTGAGGCTCAAGTGATCCGCCCGCCTCAGCCTCCCAAACTGCTGGGATTACAGCCATGAGCCACGACACCCAGCCTCCGCTCATGTTCTTACTCTTGAACCAATCTCTGAGTTCCATGAAGTAAACACGGAGGAATGAGGAGATGTTTGTCAAAGGCACATTTACCAGGCAGACAAAAGTGTCACTTCAAGTATATTGTAAATATTTTATTATGTGTCTGTTTCCCCTAATGGACTATGAGCTAGAATAAGAGTTGTATCTTATTAATCTGCCTATACTCAGTGCGGAATACAGGACCTCACCCATAGGAGGTGTTTAGTAAATATTGATTGAATAAATATGAAGTTAAAGAATGTAAATGGCCATCTAGGGAGAGGAGAGAGAGTGAAGAGACTGTGTTGCCCTGAGTCCTGAAGCATGTCAGCATGTATGAGTGCAGGGATTGCCCACAGTGGACCATGTGAAGAGGAACAGAAGCATTAAGAGTAAGTAGCTCTTAACCTTTAAAGCACTTGAAAATATTCCAAAGACACTACACTGCCCCCTCAGCTGGTATCAGTCACAGAGAAGCTTCATTTAAATTTTAATGCCTCTCTTTTAATAACAGATAAGAATGCTTAGAGAATGTTTAAAACTGTGCCACATCCTTATAGTTTTGTGCTAACTCTACTAATGAATCACTGGAAGGTCTAGTCTGTGATACATTAGGAACCTGAGGCTCACAGGGTTTCTGGTAGCAAAGCCAGAAACTTTGCTGACTTCTACTTAACCTTCCCAAACTTCGATGGTGAAAGTATTCAAAAAGCAGGAAGTCTTATGCCATGTTTTATACACTAGTGCTAAGTATTTATGTAACTGGAATATTATTTTTCCTAAATGATCAGCTAGAGTCTGGATAAATATATCATATTAAGCTGAGGAACAGACTCAATGATTCAAAGTGGCTCACGCCTATAATTCCAGCACTTTGGGAGGCCACGGCAGGTAGATCACTTGAGGTCAAGAGTTCGAGACCAGCCTGGCCAACATGGTGAAACCCCATCTCTATTTTTAAAATACCGATATTAGCCTGGCATGGTGGCACATGCCTGTAATCCCAGCTACTCAGGAGGCTGAGGCATGAGAATCTCTTGAACCAGGGAGGCGGAGGTTGCAGTGAGCCAAGATCACGTCACTGCACTCCAGCCTGGGTGACAGAGCGAGACTCCATCTCAAAAAAACAACGCAAAACAAAACAAAAAAGAAGCGCCTCAGGGATCATGAACAGGATCATGCCATGAGTGCGGAGAAAAAAACAGTTTCAAGAGAGGGAGGAGGGTGTGGTTAATACTATCACATGCTCAGAGAGTTTGAGAGGCCGTGCCAACATGTCAGAGAATTGTCTGTTGAGACCTGAGCAAGTCTGCCATGGTTTGGATGTGTGTCCCTTCCAAAGTTCTTGTTGCAACTTAAAGCCCCTTGTGGAGTTATTAAAAGGCGTGGCCTTTGGGGGATAACTTTGTCATGAGGGTTCTGTCTTCATGAATAGAATTAACGCCCTTATAAAAGGACTTGAGTTTGAAGGGAGTACTCTCTTGCCCTTCAGCCTTCCACCATGTGAGGACACAACTACCAAGTGCCATCTTGGAAGCAGAGAGCAGCCCTCACTAGACACCAACGCTGGCACCTGAATCTTGGACTTTTCAGCCTTTAGAACTATGAGAGATACATTTCCATTGCTTATAAATTACTCAGCCTGTGGTATTTCATAGCAGCACAAAGAAACTATGACAGTCATCTAACAAAAAGAGAGAAGTGGTTGAAGCAAAGTAGGCAGAAGTGTTTTTTCAAGTTATTTGGTGGTGAAAAATTAGTAAAGGAAGCTGCAGGATTGTAGAAAGAGTGGTGGTGTTTCGTTTATTTGTTTATATAAATAAGGAAAGGTTGATGGTGTTTGTAGGTAAGAAGGGAAGGAGATAATCAAGAGAGAGTTAATTATTTCTGGAGAAGGAGCTATTTCACCGAGGAAGGTCTTCAGGAAGGTGAGGGAAATGGGTTAAGGAGCATAGCTGAACAGGTTACTTTAGGTAAGAAAAGCCAAAAACTTAAGGTACGCATTTCTTTTACAAGTAGATAACTATTATTTTTTAAAGATGCAATAGATAATTTCCTACCCAATTTCATTTCAGTCAAAACAACTATTTTTCACTGATTCATTTTTCTTATTATTAAAAAGAAAGGTTCAGGTTACAATGGAAAAATCTAATAACTAAAATGTTCTATTTATAACATGATATAATGAAAAGGGTAATATAAATATCAAATACATAAATATGGATAAATTAAATACATTAAAATATTAGGAAAGTAAAATAAGATTATTCAAAAATAAATAATTTGGAATATTTACAGCCAATGCCCCAAGAAACAAAAATATAATATAAAATTAAAGTACATTAATGCAAAATATAACTATGAATATCTATATTGTTAGTTACTATGCTTTGTGGAACAAAATCTTAAAAGAACTTAGCCTTTCTTTAGGAGAGTGAATTCTATTCACTAAAAAAAATGTAGAAAAGATAAAACTTTTTATTAATATATTATAAGGAAAGAGCCTATACATACTAATAAAAAAGTAGGAGGAGGGAAGATGAGAGAAAAAAAGAATTATTCACTGGGAAAAGTACTTCAGTTCTTTGAGGTCAGTTGAGTCTTTATTCAAATTAACTTATTCAGGGCACTAGTTCAAAGGCCCTTTTCACTGCAAAGGTTAAGTCACCAAAACCAAAATGAGCAGGGTAATTTATCTTTCATCTTATTATGATGAAGCACAAGTAAATTTAAAGTAGTTCTCTGAGAACCAACAAAAAATAAAGCCACCCCTAGAACAAATAATGTCCACTCATGGCAGTCCTCTCTGTCTTTATTCCTGTGTTGGGAAAGGTTTTGGTTATATAACATAATAAAAATAAATCAGACAGACATGACCGTGTTAATGTAAGAGCATGAGATAATCAGTCAAAAATGTGCTATAGTTATTTTCAAACTAGTTCCACACCTAGAAGCAAACCTAGTTATCATCCTCATCTTGTCATCACTACAGGAATTTGTGAGTGACTGCCTAAGACAGGAGCCACAGGATTTCAAAAGACCAAGATTCAGACTGATAAACTGCTAAGTTCTACAATTTGATAAAGGGTTCTGTATTATTTAGATCCATTTAACTTAGGAAAACTTAGGATTCACTGTGATTGAATCTCACTCATTTCCAATGTTGCTGAATGTATTCAAATAAACAAACAACTCTTAGAATGAAAATGTGCCCTCATTTTCTACCCACAATTAATGCCAGAGGCTATGTGTTCATTTCCTAGAGCCTTACCCAGCCTGGGAGACCAAGTGAAGTAACAACAAAAATTGCTCTCCTGACAGAGGGCCTTCTCCATGTGTTTCCCAACGAATCAGCCCAAGTGCTTCCAGCACAGCCTCTTAGTGATGCCCACCACCCATGAAGCCATTTGAGGGACATTTGTCACTACTGCCCAGGTTCTCCGTGAGAATAATCAGGGAGGAGATTCCCCTTGTGCTGCTAAAGCCACAAACCCGAGAGTTGACAAAATGTCTCTGCCTTCCTTTCAGCCTTCTGAGTCTCAGGGGCACACAGTGCCTTTCTTGTGCACAGTGGAGTGAATGTCTCTTTTGCCTCATTCTGTGTTGAAGGTAAATATATATTTTCTTTTTTTCTTCTTTCTTTCTTTTTTTTCTGAGACGGAGTCTTGCTCTGTCACCAAGCTGGAGTGCCATGGCACCATCTCAGCTCACTGCAACCTCCGTCTCCCAGGTTCAAGCGATTCCCCTGCCTCAGCCTCCCAAGTCGCTGGGATTACAGGCAACGCCACCACGCCAGGCTAATTTTTTGTATTTTAGTAGAGACAGAGTTTCACCATGTTGGCCAAGATGGTCTCGATCTCCTGACCTTGTGATCCGCCCGCCTCGGCCTCCCAAAGTGCTGGGATTACAGGCATGAGCCACCGTGCCTGGCCTATATATTTTCTTAACTCGAGCAGTTATGAGAGTGAAAGGGGGCTCTAATTAATAGTTACTCCAAGACAGGAGGATAAACTGGGCTATCCCAAGCAAACCAGGGAATATAGTCAACCTGCTTATGGCTCCTGTTCCCTTGGGCAATGGGCCTGCCTTCTGGTTCCTTGTTGGTTCTTAGGTTAAAACACTTTCTTCAGCATCTTCCTTTTCTTCACAGACCTAAGTCAGCCCACAGAGTGGGGCTGGAGAGTAGGTACATAATATCTTTTCCATTGCCCACCTACTTCACCCCAACTGCCCTCACATTGACCTCAACTTTACTGACCCTCCTTCCCCCGAGACACAACCAGGCCCAGATGTCCAAAATCCATCCGAAAATAAGGCACCACAGAGTAGCAAGCCAGTGTTAGCTTAAAAATAACTTTCGCTTTGCCATGGCCAATTAATAGGTTTCTTGTTATGAATGTATATAAATCCAGCTTGAATATTGCCCTTCTCCTTGTCATTAAGTTTTGATAATTGCATTATCACCATATCTGGAAATATATATAACAAAGCAATATTAGTGAAATCATGTCTATAAAGTATTATTGATCTTTGGGAAAAGAAAATTGCATTAGTAGTAATAATAGTGTTATGTACAATAAAGAAGTTTAAATGGGAAGTAACACATTTCTACCTAAAAAGTATTCAAGAAATTTCCCTTAATATGATTATTTAAAATGAATTATCAGCCACATTTATTCCCATTCACTAGCTGTGGGAAATCCATAATGGATAAACAAACACAGTCTAATAGTTGAGTTTGTAGGTTCCACAAGAGACTCACATATCTTTGAAGGCAGTTTTTAATAATGGACTACACAGTAATCATCTGAAGCAGAAATTTTTAGGGACAGATCATTACACAATTACACATGCAACTTAAAAAGAAAATCATTTTAGTCAAGACCTTAACAAAGATCGTACTTCGCTCTCTGTTAGCATTCAAAATAAGACCATGATATTAAATTTAGTATTAGATAATCAGGCTACCAAGTTTAGGTTTGTTCATCTAGATTGCCTCAAGGAACAGAGAAAATTATGATCTTAGATAAACATAAGCATAGGACTTTGCACATTTTGGTTACTTAATGGCTATTTGTTGATTTGATAAGCTTGAAGCATCCCCAATCCAACAGGCAATGTCACACCTCTTGATATAGGGTCCTGACTTTAGACTAAAAACATGACATTATTTCTAAGCATGGAGAAATCATGCAGTTTCTCAGACTGCATTTCTAGGCTCAACAAGAAGTTTCACTGGGAAAGGGCTCAGCACTGAAGTGAGGAAGAGGAGTAACGAATGATAACATGAAGTCTGTGAATAATACAACAATCCAGTTTGAATCCAAATCAGGACAGCATGCTGCATAATTGAAGCTCTTAATATGAGCTTCCACGAGGTCGCTGGATCAACATTATCAAGCATGAAACACATGCCAAAATAATCTCTCCTCCTCTTCATAACCTTCCTGACTTTCTCCATGCCTCAAATTCCACCACTGTAGCATCACTCTTTCAGACCATGAAATCTCTTAGGTCCTCTAGCATTTCTCATAAAAATGAAAATCACCCCTGAGAAGGTTAGATATTTAATCGAGCATTTCTAAAAATATATATACTTTCATTCCCTCAGGATGATGCAGGGAAACAAAACAAAACGACACACAATTCTGTGACCAAAGAAATTTGGTAAATGCTGCATACTTTATTACACTTTTAGATTCACAGTGACAATATACTTTTTAAAGCTCTGAGATATATTGCAGGAAAAAAAGGCTTTTTTATAATTCATATTGTTTAACTGAGTGTTTGCAAAATGTTTCTATGATTCCAAAATCATAACCTGAAATATTCTCTAGCATCCAGAATACCGCAATATCAACTCACGGTGAATCAACAGACTCTGGAAACATGAACAATGTGATTAGCAGCTCGGGAGCCAGGAATAGTTACTGACTGGCTGGTTTCTCTGTCATTGCAGGGATTCATTGGACTGATAATTACTGAATAATACCAACAGTGTCAGTGTTTCTCTCATTTTTTTTTAGCTCCATAGAGAAGTATGGCTCATACATTTAAGCATTTATCATATCCATTATTAGAGACATAAGATAGGCCCCATATGAAAAGTTAATGAACAAGGAAACACTTGTTTGAATGATTAGTAGGTTATATGCATGATGTGTCTTTGAATTCTGAAAATAAGTAGTAAGCAGAATCGAGCTCAGCTTTAAAGTCTGGGCAGCATTTTTTTTTTTTTTTTTTTTTTTTTTTGAGAGAGAGTCTCATTCTTATCTGCCTCAGCCTCCTGAGTAGCTGGGATTACAGGCGCCCACCACCACACCTGGCTAATTTTTGTACTTTTTAGTAGAGATGGAGTTTTGCCATGTTGACCAGGCTGGTCTTGAACTCCTGACCTCCGGTGATCCACCCGCCTCGGCCTCTCAAAGTGCTGGGATTACAGGCGTGAGCCACCATACCTGTCTTTGGGCAGCATTTTTATGGACAGAGAAGGAAGGAGCGCCCTTGGAAAGAGGACCATGAGAGCAAAGGAGGGGTGGTAGGCCCCTATAGAACCTGCTGCTGGAACAGCTGGAGCCACTACAGTCAGAGATCACCACTGTTAGGCATTGTGTAGGCCAGCTTGGAGCTTACCACGGACCTGACTCCACAAAGAGTTCTTCTCAATGGGAGATGCTTTTAGCAAGAGCTGCAACCAAGAAGCACAGCAGGAAGCCACTGGCAGGAACCTGGTGCCACCCAGAAAGCCTAACAAGAAAACTGCCTCTAACCAGCCATGACCAAAAAGGAACTACCACTGCAAGGACTAGTGAATGAATTAGACCGAAGCTGCCTTATTACTCAAGATAATGGATCTTTTGTGATCTCCATCCAAAATTTGTTCTGGTTTTGAATACAGTGGTGGCTACAAAAATACATTGCTCAGATGTCATTCCCCTGGAGGATGGCCTGATTGCCCAGGTGCTATCCCTCTGGATCCACCACCACATTGCAGCTCAAGCTATGCTTCGGTGAGTGCTTCTTGCTGACCGTGAACCTGGTGAGAGTACTAATGCAAGCCTATTCCTGAGATGCAGAACTCTTATAATCAGCAACTTTTCCATTGACCTAGCTGAACATTTCTTGGAACCATGCTGCAACGCAACACTCTTTCTATCCAGACTTACTTCTTCTTCTGTCTCCTTCGTGGGTGTCAGACCAGCACTGTGGTCTCAAGGTTCCTGCTGCCTTCTCCAGCTCTTTCCACTGTATCCTTCTCAGGCATTTCCCTGGATATATTTTTTGCATATCTAATTCTAGCTTGGTGACTGTATTAGCCTGTTCTCACACTGCTATAAATAAATACCTGAAGCTGGGCAATTTATAAGGAAAAGAGGTTTAATTGGCTCATGATTTCTTGTGCCCTATGGGAAGCATGATTCTGGCATCTGTTTGGCTTCTAGGAAGGCCTTGGGAAACTTTTATTCACGATGTGGAGCAGGCATCTTCACATGGCCAGAGCAGGAGGGGGCGGGGGGCAGTGCCACACACTTTAAACCAACCAGATCTCATGAGAATTCTATCATGAGAACAGCACCAAAGAGATGGTGCTAAACCATTAGAATCTGCCCCCACCCCCCGGCCCCATGATCCAGTCACCTCCCATCAGGCCCCACCTCCAACACTGGGGATTACAACAGAATGCAAGATTTGGGTGATGACACAAGTTCAAACCACATCAGTGTCTGCTTCTCAGAGGTCCCCAACTATGGCACAATCCACTCTGAGCTTCCATCATGTTGAGCTTTTAGGTGACGTCTGTCTCTCACCCAAGCATCCCAGCCCTCAGCAATAATATTACAAAGAGGGAAAGAGCCATCTCCCAGTGCCACCATTCCCTTGGTTTTGAATGCCAGGCCCAAATCTACCCTTCCTTCTAAATGAGATTCAATTTGGAAAGGATTTTATCATGTGATAAATGAAAAAGAAAGCACTGGGAAATGTACCATCCAAATAAAAAGATAGAAAATGTGCATTCAGAATAGGACAGTGTTGTATAAAATTGTATCTTAGAGAGCCTAATAGAGGGTACCACTGCTTTTTCAATCAGCAAGCAGTTACTATTTTTCTATACTCAGTGTATTGTATTCCTAGGGCTGCAAATCAAAGTACTACAAACTGAATAGCTTTAAACAACAGACATTTATTCTCTCAGTTCTGGAGGCTAAAAGTCTGAAATCAAGTTGTCAGCAGGGCCATGCTCTGTCTGAAGGCTCTGGGGAAGAACCTGCTCCAAGCCTTTCTCTTGGCCTCTGGTGTTTCTGCCAAGCCTCAGTGTTCCTTGGCTTACTAACACATTCGTTCAAGTCCTGCCTCTGTGGTTACATGGTGTTCTCCTGGAGTGTCTCTCTCTCTCTCTCTCTCTCTCTCTCTCTTCTTATAAGGACGCCAGTCATAATGGATTAGGGCCCACCCTAACGACATTATAATAACTCGATTACTTCTGCAAAAACCCTATTTCCAAATAAGATCGCATGCAATTACCAGGAGTTAGAATCTTTTAGGAGAGATACAGTACAACCCACAACACTCGGGTAGAGGCTTGTTTCTTTGAAAGGAAATTGGAAAACTGCATAATTAAACAAAATTTCTCAGTGATTTGGTAGAAAAGGAAACAAACAGTTCCACTTTTAGCCAGTGAATTGTGTTGCTGTTTGTATTGTATTTTTGTTGTATGTCTGATAAGTCCACATTCTGTACATCTTCAGATGCAGCTGGCATTTAGGACTTTGGGTCACTGCTGAATATTGCTGGATGGATATGACATGAAACCAATTTGAATCTTCTAAACGTTCGCTGTGGATGAGATGAATTGATAGGCATATTTATTACCACTGGTAAAAGCACTGCTGGTTTGAAGTAGTGACCTTTCTAGCTGAAATTAATTGGGTCTCTTCAATGACACTACTTGTACATTACAATTTTCTGATTCAGAGAAAACAGAATAAAGAAACTACCAAATCAATCAGCCAAAAAGGATATCATGAAGCACTCTTGAGATAATAAATCACAGCACACTGAGGCTTCACATATGTATGATGAAACGTTTTTAGCAGCTTCAATTCCTGCACTTCCATCTACAATAAGAAAGTGACTGTACTAGGATAGGAAATTTAGTCAGTATTGTTGATTCAAAAACCATTTATGACCACCCTTCTCCCATGCCTGACTCTAGCATAGAAGCTGTTAAAACTAAAAATGGGAACTCTAGCTTCTTTCATGACCGGTGGAGGTGGGTCAGGGGGATATGACACAATTCTGGTTAATAATACATAGGCAGAAGCACCATGGAAAGCATCACTTGTCAATAAAAAGACTGTCTCTCTCTCTTTTTTTTTTTTTTTTTTTTTTTTTTTTGAGATGGAGTCTCACTCTGTCACCCAGGCTGGAGTGCAGTGGCGCAATCTCGGCTCACTGCAAGCTCCATCTCCTGGGTTCACGCCATTCTCCTGCCTCAGCCTCCCAAGTAGGTGGGACTACAGGCGCCCACCACCACGCCCCGCTAATTTTTTGTATTTTTAGTAGAGACGGGGTTTCACCATGTTAGCCAGGATGGTCTCGATCTCCTGACCTCGTGATCCGCCTGCCTCGGCCTCGCAAAGTACCAGGGTTACAGGCGTAAGCCACCGTGCCCAGCCTAAAAGGACTACCTCTTTAAGAAGAGTGTCCGTGATTCTTTCTACTTGCCAATATACCACCTTTTTGCCAGGAATGTCTTTATGATTCCTGGGGGCAGAAGCTACTTTGCAACTACGGTCAAAAGTTTTCATAAAAATGATGGAGTAAGAGCATTGAAGATGGAATAGAAAGCCCTGGAGTTGGATTCAGAAAGCGAAGTTTTAATATTGGATCTTCCAATGACTGAACTTGAACTGGGCTTCTATAACAGTGATTATCAACAAGGGGCAATTTTGCCTGCCAAGTGACATTTGACTGGAGATTATTTTTATTGTTACAACTGGGTAGAAGCGGGGCTGCTGGAATCAAGTGGGTAGAGACCAGAGATGCTACTAAACATCCTACCATGAACCAGACAGCTCCCCACAACAAAGAAATATTCAGTCCGGAATGTCAATGACACTGAGCTTGAGAAACTATAATCTATGGGTCTCAGTTTCATTAATGTTTCAGAGATGACATTTATGGTTCTTTACAAAAATAGAAAGTAGTCTGAATATTTCTCACAAGAAAATATTTCAGTTATAGTGTACCCACTTGATAGAATTTAAACCATTTCTTAAATGACATTTATAAAGATGAAGGAACAATAGCAAAAGTTTCATATTTAAAAAAATACACAAAAGTGTAGGCACTGAATGAATACTACCATTATGAAAAGAAAGCGAATGGAAGTGATTATACAAAAGTAATGGTAGTAGTTGTATTGTGGATTTCATGTGAGTTCGTTCCTCTGTAATTTTCATGATTAGTCATGTGAGTATGCTATTTTTATGATTTAGAAAATAATTTTTAAGTAATGAATGGAAAGTAAGATTAAAATAATCAGTATTTACTTCTCTGACATTTATGAAATTTCTTCTTAGCCTTACAAAAACACTATATAGCCCACCATAATTAAATATTTTATGCAATTGAATGCCATTTATATTGATTCTTCATGTCAGCAACATTCTTTTTTGAGGGTTTATACTTCCATAAATGTGGAATTCTTGGAGTTCAACTCATAGGACTATTCTCCTCCAGAGTTTCTATGAAACATCAGAATTACCTGCAATATTAAAATGATTGTGTGAAGATTCTTCACCATAAAGGTTTTTATTTATTTTAGATTCCTGTGGTTGCTGTGTCAAATTACCACACCAGATAGCTTTTTAAAATGTAAATTTATTTTCTGACAGTTCCAGAGGTCAGGAGTTCAAAGTCAGCATCACCGGCCCAAATTCAAGGTGTGAGCAAGGATGTATTCCCTCCAGAGGCTCTAGGGAAAGTCCATTTCTTGCCTCTTCCAGCATTAGGTGGCTATGGGCATTCTTTGGCTTGTGGCCCCTTCACTCCAATCTCTGCGTCTGCTTTCATAGGGCTTTCTATGTTATGCTTTTGTCAAGCTGTCTCTGCCTTCCTCATATAAACATACATGTGATGGTATTTATAGCCCACACACACATAATCGAGGATAATCCTATGATGTTTGATTTTGCGTGTGAACTAATTTAAGTAATACCCAGATAGCTGGCAAAGTATTATTTATTCTCAATCATTGCATTAATTATTCTCAATGCTTTAGTAGGCACTGAGCCCATCCCTCTTCTGCTGAAACGAAAACCCAGATGGTCTGGCACTTAATTAGAAAAAATTGGGCTGTCCCAGGTGTCCCCCAGGTGTGTCTGTGAGGGAAGATTGGGACGTGAGTCAATGGACTGAGTGAAGAAGAACAACCCTCAGGGTGGGTGGGCACCACCCAATCAGGTAGGTGGGGGCCAGGATGGAACAGAAGGTGGAGAAAGAGTGAATAATCATTTATTCATTCTCTCACTCTCTCTCTCTCTCTCAATCCTTCTCTCTCTCTCCCTCTCTCCCTCTCTCTCTTCCCCACCTCCACCCCCACCTCTTCTGGAGCTCAGATGCCCTTTTCTCCTGCCCTTGAACATCAGAATTCCAGGTTCTCTGGCCTTTGGACTCTGGAACTTGCACAGCAGCCCCTTGAGTCCTCAGGCCTTTCGCCTTGGACTGAGAGTTACACCATCAGTTACAGAATCAGCTTCCTGATTGTGAGGCCTTTGCACTTGGACTAAGCCAAGCTAACAGCCTGCAGACAGCCTATTATGGGATTTCTCAGCCTCCATAATTGAGTGAATCAATTTCCCTAATAAATCCCTTCTCATAGTTCATGGAGAACCCTGACTAAAACACTCCCCATCTCAAAATTCTTGGCTTTTGGTCACATGTGCAAAGACCCTTTTTCCAAATTAGGTTAAGAAAAAGTTCCAAAGATTCGAACCTGATATCTTTGGGGGCCATTATTCAACCTACTATAATATTATATAATAAAATATAAATCTAATTATTAATATAATCTAAAAATATTAATTTCTATTCATACATAGGTATGTCAAAATCTGGAGGGATAATCCAGGATCTCAATCCTAATAAAGTAGAATGAAATCAGAGAACCTCTTCTTATTTCCACTAAATGAAAGGAGCACAAAATTCTAACCTTTGGAGAAACTAAATTTTTAAAAACACAATAATGTGAAATATTTTTAATTGCAAATTAAACAACAAAATTTGTTTTACTGACATCAAAATTTGAATATATAATGGTTCCTTATATCTAAAAATAGAAAACTGAGCATTGTTTTACCATATTTCAACAACTAAAAAGTGTTCTGAAAACCTTTACAGCACAGTTCCATAAACATAAGCCTATGAAATTACTGAAAAGACAGTACCTGTCAGTCTGTACTTATTTTACTTACCTTGAGTAAGAAGATGAAAATATCTTAACTCTCAAGTTAAAAGATATTTTACCAAAATTATGAGAGTGCACAAATAATCGAAGTCCTAAAGCTTTTATTTATTTTCCTCACTTGGTTAGTTTAATTCTTCATATTTTATTTCAGAATAACACTGCCAAAGGCTTAGATTTGGGGGTAGTTACATATGACAACTGCTTTTACATTCTGTTTTGGTCAGGAATATTTCTAAATCTAAATATGAACATATTAGCGGAAATGTACTTGACCTCAGAGTTTAAGAGCCTTTAATATTACTCGTTAAGATACAACTAATCAATAAAACCGACTTCAATTATTTCCAAAGCCAGTATTAAGGAAGCTATCCCTTGAACTTTAAATAAATCAATAGAATTATCTCCTAACCTAGGCAAGTTATGATCCAACTTTATTACACTTAAGACTATCACTGCCTCATGCCACCCAACAGAAAAACAAAAACAAAGCAAAAACTATGCCTTTTGCACAAGATAACCTTACTGGGAAACTCATTTTCTCTTCTCTCTTGCAGGAAAAGACAAATAGGTTAAATGATGTATTCCAAGGGGAAAAAAAGATACTTAATATTTGCTCTCCATAAAGAAAAAACGGGATAAGAATCAGAAGTTTCAAAAATATATTTTTAAATCTGTTAAGTGGTAGTAGACTATAAATCCTGACAAGTCTCTATACTTAAACTCCTTCTCCCCCGATCTCCAAGTATAACTTCTCTCTAGGGTTCTTGCTCTCGTTTCATTCTCTGAAATCTAAATCCATCTGTCCAACCCTTTCTTTCATGGCCTTAATTTCTTCTTCTTAACTGGCCCCTCCTCTTCATCTATAAACAAGCTCATCCTCTCCTTACTTGAAATAAAAGAAGTCCCTCATCCCTCTGCTTTTTTGTGCTATTGTTACCAGGGGGTCCTTGTCCTTAGAGCTCCCAAGATGGTGGGGGGCCACTCCCAAGATGGCGTCAAGCCTCTTCTTCTTTGACCTGGGGTTCTTGGCTTCACAGATTTCAAGGAATGGAACCTTGGGCCATGCAGTGAGTGTTATAGCTCTATTAGAAGCTATAGGTCATGGAAGAGAACCGAGGAACCTAGCAACTAGTGTTCAGCTTGATTAGGACAAACCCAGGCACTTAGCCATGCAGGAACAATGGAGAGCCTTTAGCCCGATCAGGAGCGGCAATGGGCGCCTCGCTGGATCAGGAGCACAGCGGACACCCTCTGGATCAGCCGCAGGTCTGCCACGGTGGCAAACAGCAATGGTGGATGGCGAGTGGCGAGCAACAGCTCAGCTCGAGCAGTAACAGACACAGACCAGAAGAGTGTGTAGTTGCAAGATTTAATAGAGTGAAAACAGAGCTCCCATACAAAGGTAGGGGACCCAAAGGAGGTAGCTGTTGCCAGCTTGAATGCCTAGGTTTATATCCCGATCATTGTCCCTCCTGCTGTGCTCTCAGGCAATAGATGATTGGCTATTTCTTTACCTCCTGGTTTTGCCTGATTAGCATTTTAGTGAGCTCTCTTTACTACCTGATTGGTCGGGTGTGAGCTGAGTTGCAAGCCCCATGTTTAAAGGTGGATGTGGTCACCTTCTCAGCTAGGCTTAGGGATTCTTAGCCTAGGAAATCCAGCTAGTCCTGTCTCTCACTATGATCCTATATTCCTTCCCAATACACTTCTCTCAGTTGTAAACTTCACTCACTACCTCCATTTCCTTGTCCCCCATTTCCTCCTTAAACTCTCTGCAATCTACCTTAGATGAAATAATGGTAACATTTACATGACATTATTTTTCCTTTTAGTTCAGAGTGCCTTATTGTTGTGGTAAAATATAAATAACATAAAATTTATCATTTTAACCATTTTAAGTGTCCAACTCTGTGGCATTAAATACATTCACATTGTTGTACAAACCTTTCACCACCATCCATCACCAGAACTTTTTCATTTTGCTCAATTGAAACTCTGTACCCACCAAACAGTCCCCATTCCTCTTTACCCTAGTCCATGGCAACCGCTATTCTATTTTTTGTCTCTATGAATTTAACAGCTCTAGGTACTATACATTAGTGAAATCATGTAATATTTGTTCTTTTGTGTCTGGCTTATTTCACTTACTATCATGTTTTCAAGGTTTACGACATAACATGTACCATAATTGTCTTTCGTTTTAAAGTTGAATAAAATTTCATTGTATGTATATACCACAGTTTATTTATCCATTGTTAATTTTTTAAGAAATCACACATTTTCCACAGCAGCTGCACCATTTTACATTTCCACCAGCATTGTCACAGTGTTCTAACTTTTCCATATCCTCATCAATCCTTGTTATGTGTCTTTTCAAATAATAGTCATCCTAATGGGTATAAAGTGATATCTCATAGTAGCATTGATTTAGTGATGCTCAGCATCTGTTCATATGCTTATTGACCATTTGTATATCTTCTTTGAAGAAATTACTATTTAAGTCCTTTGACCATTTTTTAGTTGAGTCATTCTTTTTCTGTTGTTGAGCTGTAGACATTTTTTGTATATATTCTGGACATCAATCCCTTGTCATATATAAGATTTGCAAATATTTTCTCCTATTCCATGGATTTCCTTTTCATTATGTTGATAGTATCCTTGGATGCACACTATCAAAGGACAACTATTACACAACCTATTTAACCCTCATAACTCTATTAAGTGGGTACAATTATTATCATTTCCATTTTACATATGAAGACACTTAGACCTAGAAGATGTAAGTAATGTGGCCAGGTGCGGTGGCTCACACCTGTAATCCCAGCACTTTGGGAGGCCAAGGCAAGTGGATCATGAGGTCAAGAGTTCGAGACCAGCCTGGCCAACACAGTGAAACCCCGTCTCTACTAAAAATACAAAAAATAGCTAAGCTTATGGCATGTGCCTGTAATCCCAGCTACTAGAGAGGCTAAGGCAGGAGAATCTTTTGAACGCGAGAGGCGGAGGTTGCAGTAAGCTGAGATGGCACCATTGCACTCCAGCCTGGGTGACAGGATGAGACTCTATCTCAAAAAAAAAAAAAAAAAAAAAACCAAAAAAATAAGGTTTAAGTAGTATAGCAATATCCTATGGTAATGGCCTTAAGTTACATTTTAGGCCATAGAGTTTGTCTCCAAAAACATTATCTCATAGACACTTCTTATAATGGACATCAGTGGCCTCCCCATTACCAAATCCAATGGCTATTTTTTTTTTTTTTTTTTTTTTCCTGAGACAGAGTCTTGCTGTCGCGAGGCTGGAGTACAGTGACGTAATCTTGGCTCACTGCAACCTCCGCCTTCTGGGTTCAAGTGAGTCTCCTGCCTCTGCCTCCCAAGTAACTGGGACTACAGGCACGTGCCACCAAGTCCAGCTAATTTTTGTATTTTTAGTAGAGGCAGGGTTTCACCATGTTGGCCAGGATGGTCTTAATCTCTTGACCTCGTGATCCTCCCACCTTGGCCTCCCAAAGTGCTGGGACTACAGGCGTGAGCCACCATGCCCGGCCTCAATTACCTTTTCTTATACTTCATCCTACTGCCTGACATTTTTTCTGTCATTTGAAAATATGCCTCCTTTCTATGTGAAATTCTCCTTGGCTACTATGCTTTCAGATTATCCTCTATATCCATCTATTTCTTCAGTCTTTTGAATCACAACTTCAAAGGCCTTGCTTCAGCCTCTAGAGCTCTTTGCTTATTCTAAACTCTCCAGAAACCATCTCGTCCTTGTTTTCCTGGGTTGAATTGTGTCCCATAAAAAAAGATGATAAAGTCTTGATTTTAGTACCTGTGAATATAACCTTATTTGGAAATCAGGTTTTGTCAATAATCAAATAAAGATGATGGCTGGGTGTGTTGAGAGGCCAAGGCAGGCGGATCACTTGAGGTCAGGAGTTTGAGGGCAGCCTGGGCAACATGGTGAAACCTGTCTCTACTAAAAATACAAAAATTAGCCAAGTGTGGTGGCGGGTACCTATAATCCCAGCTACTCAGGAGCCTGAGGCAGGAGAATTGCTAGAACCTGGGAGCCGGACGTTGCAGTGAGCCAAGATTGTGCCAGTACGCTCCAGCCTGGGAAACAGAGCGAGACTCTGTCTCAAAAAAAAAAAAAAAAAATTAAGGTGAGGTCATTTGGATGGATCCTAATCCAATATGACTATGTCTTTATAAAAGGGAGAAATGGAAATTTAGACATAGAGACAGACATGCATAGAGAGAAGATGATCTGAAGTTGCATGGAGAATGCCATCTGCAAGCCAAGGAATGCCTGAGGCTAACAGAAGCAAAGAGACAGACATGAAATAGATTGTCTCTCACAGTCCTCAAAGGAACTAACCCTGCTGACACCTTGATTTTGAACTTCTGGCCTTCAGAACTATACGACAATAAATTTCTGTTATTTAAGCCATCTTGTTGGTTTTACTGTGTTACAACATCCCCAGGAAACTAATACACTCTCCAAGGGCTTGGAGGTAACTATTTTAAGAATTTCTTTTTTCTGTCCTTTTTTTAAATTTAATTTAAGTTCTGGGATACATGTGCAGGACATGCAGGTTTGTTACATAGGTAAACATGTGCCATGGTAGTTTGCTGCACCTATTAACCAATCACCTAGGTGTTAAGCCCCACATGCATTAGCTATTTATCCTGATGTCTCCCTCCCCCAATCCCACTTCTTGACAGGCCCCAGTGTGTGTTGTTCCCCTCCCTGTGTCCATGTGTTCTCATTGTTCAGCTCCCACTTATTAGTGAGACCGTCCGGTGTTTGGTTTTCTGCTCCTGTGTTAGTTTCCTGAGGATAATGGCTTCCAGCTCCATTCAAGCCGCTGCAAATACATTATCTCATTCCTTTTTATAGCTGCATAGTATTCCATGGTATATATGCGCCACATTTTCTTTATCCAGTCTATTATTGATAGGCATTTGGGTTGATTCCATGTCTTTGCTATTGTGAATAGTGCTATAATGAACATATGCATGCACATATCTTTGTAATAGAATGATTTCTATTCTTTTGGGTATATACTCATTAATGGGATTGCTGAGTCAAATGATATTTCTGATTCCAGATCTCTGAGGAATTGTGACACCATCTTCCACAATGGTTAAACTAATTTACATTCCCACCAACAGTGTAAAAGCATTCCTATTTCTCCACAGCCTCACCAGCATCTGTTGTTTCTTGACTTTTCTTTTTTTTTTTTGAGATGAAGTCTCACTCCATTGCTCAGCCTGGAGTGCAATGGCATAATCTCAGCTCACTGCAACCTCTGCCTTCCAGGTTCAAGCAATTCTCCCACCTCAGCCTTCCAAGTAGCTGGGACTACAGGTGTGCATCACCACGCCTGGCTGATTTTTGTGCTTTTAGTAGAGACATGGTTTCACCATGTTGACCAAGCTGTCTTGAACTCCTGACCTCAAGTGATCCACCCACCTCAGCCTCCCAAAGTGCTGGGATTATAGGCCAGCACTTTGGGAAGCTGAGCCACCACGACCCGCTGTTTCTTTACTTTTTAATAATCGCCACTCTGATTAGTGTGAGATAGTATTTCATTGTGCTCTGATTTGCATTTCTCTAATGATCAGTGATGTTGAGCTTTTTCTCATATGTTTGTTGGTTGCATAAATGTTTTCTTTTGAGAAGTGTCTGTTCATGTCCTTTGCCCACTTTTTAATGAACTTGTTTGTTTTTTTCTTATAAATGTGTTTAAGTTCCTTGTAGATTCTGGATATTAGATCTTTTCCACATGGATAGATTGCAAAAATTTTCTCCCATTCTGTTCACTCTAATAATTGCAGTGCAGAAGCTCTTTAGTTTAATTAGATCCCATTTGTCAATTTTTGCTATTGTTGCAATTGCTTTTGACATTTTTGTCATGAAATCTTTGCCTGTGCCTATGTCCTGAATAGTATTGCCATATTTTCTTCTAGGGTTTTTATAGTTTGGGGTTTTACATTTAAGTCTTTAATTTATTTTGAGTTAATTTTTGTATAAAGTTTAAGGAAAGGGTCCAGTTTCAATTTTTCCACAAATGCTTCACCAATTTTCCCAGCACCATTTATTAAATCCTTTCCCCATTGCTTGTTTTTGTCAGGTTTGTCGAAGATCACATGGTTGTAGATGTGTGGTCTGAGATCTCCATTGTGTTCCACTGGTCTATGTGTCTGTTTTTGTACCAGTATCTATGGAGAATTTCTAAAACTCATACCTCTAGTTCTAATTTTCCTTCTGAGTACTAAGCCTACAATTCCAACAGCATCTCATAACTGCCCAACCATCATCCTAATCTGCCTTTCTAGAATATTACTCTCTTCCCATCTCTCTTCTTTCTCACCTTTGACTCCCTGCACTGCAACCTTTGTAAATGAGATATGTGGCCCCAGGCACTCTGGTTAGAAACCACAAAGTCACCTTTGAGTCCTCATTTTCCACCCACTTGAAGCTGTCTCCATTTCTGTAACCCAAGAATCATGTGTGATCCATTACTTTGTTTTTTTGTTTGTTTGTTTGTTTGTTTGTTTTTGAGATGGAGTTGCCCAGGCTGGAGTGCAGTGACACAATCTCGGCTCACTGCAACCTCTGCCTCCCAGGTTCAAGCAATTCTCCTGCCTCAGCCTCCCAAGTAGTTGTGACTATAGGCACATGCCACCACACCTGGCTAATTTTTGTATTGTTAGTAGAGATGGGGTTTCACCATATGGTCTAGAACTCCTGACCTTGTGATCTGCTCTTCTCTGCCTCCCAAAGTGCTGCGATTACAGGCATGAGCCACTGTGCCCAGGCAATCCATTACTTTGGAAGGCTAGGATCAGGTTCCCAGACTTGGCAAGGTCCCTTTTTAACCCGTGGCCAGAGCTCCATCTTCAGACTCAACTCTACCTACTAGCCAAAAAGATTGAAGGCACTTTTTAGCCAACGTTATGGAACACAGAACATGGAACTCTTGCTACTACTCCAGCTGATACCCAAAATCTGGTCTCTTCTTTTTTGAATAACCAAAGGTTTGCCTAGCATCTTAATATATTCAAAACTGGAGCTTTCTATCCGAACCCCAGACCAGTGGCTAGAGTTCTGGTAACCTTTCACAAATGTCCCTGTGGTCTAAAATTCCAACTCCTGTTCTGATCTGTATCACCCATCATGGCATTTCACCACTACTAGGATACTACTATTCTGTCACATCAGGGACTCATACCAGCTGGCTAACTTGGTGAAAGTCTCTACTAAAACTACAAAAAAATTAGCCAGGAGTGCTGGCGGGCGCCTGTAGTCCTGGCTACTCAGGAGGCTGAGGCAGGAGAATGGCATGAACCAGGGAGGCAGAGCTTGCAGTGAGCCGAGATCGCACCACTGCACTCCAGCCTGGGCAACAGAGCGAGACTCCGTCTCAAAAAAATAAAATAAAGCTGACAAATTATATTATCATGTAAATATCATATAGGTACTTTGTTAAGAAAGAGCTAAAAAAATAATTAATTCATCTATGTTTTTAGCTATAGGGGACTCTACAGTTTTTTGTCATATTCCTTAGAAATTCATTTTAAAATATTGTGACTGGAAGTGATATTTGTCACTTTTGAAAATGCTATATAGAGTTACATTACAAGGGAAGCAAACACCTTATAAATAAATAAAGACTATTCATCAAAATGTATTGAAATTTCACTCTTAATGAATTAGTCTTTCACATAATCTTGACCCACAGAACACTGCAATACATCATTACCATACGCAGTGCTCTAAAAAGACCAGGTAAGGTAAATACTGGGAAAGAGGCCCACTTAACTGTGTGCGGGGTTTTTTATTATTTTTTTTTTATTTTATCTTTTGGACTTTTAAAAGCAGAATTAAGTATCCAACAGCAAGACTCCTATTCTGATAAACTTTTTTTTAATCTAAATACCTGCCTTTCTTCTGATCTCCATTGAGTCCACCAGCCCTGAAGACAGCAGCTCTACCATCTGATAGAAGATAAACTTTTGTGCCTGTTTTCCACCCTCATTGAAGAAAACCTTTGAATTTGTAACTTGGGTAGAGGATACTTATCACACAGTCTTCAGTTGCCAGGAATTCGGAAAGTGGGCCATGGCAGCCACTGCTGGAATCTGGCCTCTCTGGTTTTATATGTTTAAAAAAAAAAAAAAAAAAGCCAGCAGCACAGAATACTTAACTGAATTTTAGTGCACTTAACCAGAAATATCCTGCAATCCCTTCTGCAGGAATGTATTTGAACTATGTGGCAGGTCTGCTGAAGAAAAGCTATTTAAATGTTACTGATCATGCTCAGATCCCATTACAGTTCTAATTTCATTCGGGCTCTGTATTCTTTTAAAATCCCTATGTGTTAACACAGTTTCTAAGCCAACATGACACAAAGTAGATTTTGCTTTTGAGAAGTCAATTCAAGGGGGACCCAAGACAGAATCTAAAGTTAAACTCGACATTCTTAAATTAATCACAATGTGTTCCCCCAAGTTTTGAAAATTCACTTCATATCACAAGAAATGTTTTCCACAAAAATTATTAGTTTAATAGCTGCTAGCATTCACTTCCTTTAAAAAGAGACAGAGAAAAAGCTTTCATTTTCATAACTCAAAGACCCCCAAATCCCAAATATTAGAATGTTTTATCCTCAGTTAGGCAACCTTATTGTGTGGGGAATTATTTCCAGTAATTATTCTTCTCCAGATTTTGCTCTTTTGCCTGCCTCTCCCTCTTTTCCCCATTTACCATAGCTGAGCTCCCTTGGCTTGAAAGATCAAACTAATCTACTAATAAGTAAAACTATATCAGAGGAGTCACAAGAAATATGATTTAATAGAGATCTAAGAAAGATGATTCAACAGGGATCTTTCTAAACTTGATGCTTCTCCTCTGTGCTAGTTTGTCCACCAGTTTACTCAGATCCAAATGTCCCCATATTGGTGGTCCATGAGTCATTCATGTTTATTTTTCTCCCAGCATCTCAAAATCCTTGGTCTTCTTCCTCTATTAATATTCACCCAAATTTTACTAAGAACCAAGCATAATGCAAAATGTTGAAGGCTGAATAAATACAGAAATGATATACAAAGAGACCACAATATAAATAATTCAGGGAAGGAAGTGGGAATATTTCATGAAGGTAATGACCACATCTGATTTTCTTTTTAGTATCATAGGAGTGCTAATTTCCAAGTTAAGAACACCTGGTTTAGACCCATTTTGTTTTATTTTATTATTTTATTATTTTATTTATTTTTGAGACAGTCTCGCTCTGTTGCCTAGGCTGGAGTGCTGTGGCACAATCTCGGCTCATTGCAGCATCCGCCTCCCAGGTTCAAGCGATTCTTGTGCCTCAACTTCCCAATTAGCTGGGGTTACAGGTATGCACCACCACGCCGACTAATTTTTTGTATTTTTAGTAGAGACGGAGTTTTGCCCTGTTGGCCAGACTGGTCTTGAACTCCTGACCTCAGGTGATTTGCCCAACTGAGCCTCCCAAAGTGCTGAGATTACAGGCATGAGCCACCATGCCCAGCCCCCACTTTAAAATTAGTTTGTAACTCCTATAATGAAAAGATGAAATGAGTCCTTGATGTCTTACTTAATAAACTGAAATAAAACCAGGTTTGGAAAGTTGCCATAATCCACAGATAACCAAATCTTTACTTCTCAATTTCAAAGGTTTCTGACAAAATCAAAATGACAATAGAAATAAAACTACTTTGCAAACCGGAAAAAAAAATTAATTAATTATAATTAACAAGTGAATAACCATTTTAAAATATCCAATGAGAAATATCCTTTCTGTTGCTTGTAGTTTTATCTTTTCCTTGAAAATCAGATTTAGAGGGTTTAATGGGTTGAGAGGCTTCCAAGAAGAAATCAGAGAACTTTAAAAATGTTTTCTTCCTGACAGGGCCTTCATTTGAATCACTAGCATTTACTTTGGTATAAAAGCTCTTTCTGGGCTGGGCTCAGTGGCTCATGCCTGTAATCCCAACACTTTGGGAGGCCAAGGCGGGGAGATCACCTGAGGTCGGGAGTTTGAGACCAGCCAGACCAACATGGTAAAACCCCGTCTCTACTAAAAATACAAAAATTAGCCGGGCATGGTGGCAGGCACCTGTAATCCCAGCTACTCAGGAGGCTGAGGCAGGAGCACCGCTTAAATCCAGGAGGCAGAGGTTGCAGTGAGCCAAGATTGTGCCACTGCATTCCAGCCTGGGTGACAGAACAAGACTCCATCTCCCCCCACCCCAAAAAAAAAAAAAAAAAAAAAAAAAAAAGTTGTTTCTCTATCTCTCTAACACCTTTGCCGCTGATGAAATTATTTAATTCTAAGTGACATATTTTAGAGTCCATGTCAGTGTCATTTAAACATTTCTCTGCTACTCAAATAAAGAAACATGGTAGAACCAAGTACCAACTTTTTTTTTTTTTGAGACAGAGTCTTGCTCTGTTGCCCAGTCTGGAGTGCAGTGGCACGATCTCGGCTCACTACAAGCTCCGCCTCCTGGATTCATACCATTCTCCTGCTTCAGTCTCCCAAATAGCTGGGACAACAGGTGCCCGCCACCACACTCAGCTAATTTTTTTGTATTTTTAGTAGAGATGGGGTTTCACTGTGTTGACCAGGATGGTCTCAATCTCCTGACCTCGTGATCCACCCACCTCAGCCTCCCAAAGTGATGGGATTACGGGTGTGAGCCACTGCGCCCAGCCCCCAGGTACCAACTTTCAAACAACTCACAACTGACTTGTAGTTCAACTGGCAGTTTTTCTCGTCCCCAATTCCCTTCTCAAATCTAAAGCCTTCCCCATGGTGGCCTTAAGAACACTGAATATGACATTGAATTTGAAAGAAATCAGACCCATGAAACATGGGACATTTTGGAAAGCTGACCCTGAGGAGAGATGGGGTTGAGAGAAGGAGGGCACCTGCCCTGCTCTGGGCGTGGCCGCTTCTGCTCCAAAGTAGCATCTGTTTGCTTTTTTTTTTCTTTTTTCTGCCCAAATCCCTTCACTTCCTTTTACTATAGCCTAAAACTCTGTCAATTAGAAGGTCACTTGAATTAACACATCTATGCTTCTGAAAGTGAAAATACCTCTGGGTGGAATCAATGTAATATCTTTTATAGGAATATACAATGTTGCTGACACTGTGCTAGGCCCTGTGCTAGGTAGAGGAGGAAGATGTTAATGAAGATGAAGAAGACACAATGTGTGTCCACCTGAAACCAGAATCTGGTAGGAAAGAATGGTATATAAACAAAATGTGACATGAAAATGTATAATATGGCATAATTTTTTAAATGTTATTATGTTTTTAAAAAGTGATCTTTCGGGGGTATTAGCAAAGGTTTCCCCGTGAATGTGACTTTAAAGTGGACCTTGGAGGGTCAACTAAAGTCCCACAGTCAAACTGTTCTGTGCAAAGACAGTGGCATGCACAAGGCGAACAGACAGGAAAGAGCCCTGCATGGTAAGGAAGAAATATTTGGTCTGGCCACAGGATGTGTAGTAAACATGGAGGGCCACAGAGCTAATAAAGATTAAGGATCTGATGGGTATATGACAGCCAGATTGTAAAAGGCCTCATGGGCTCTGTTTAAGATATTAAGCTGCATCTTTTAGTCAAAGGACAGGTGTGAAAATGCCGGCACTGGGGTGACAGGTCCAGATCTGTATTTTCAAAAGATAATTCTGGTAGCAGCATTTCTTAGTGAATCACATTTGCTTTTTTTAAAGAACTAGCTGGAAAGCTATATTCAGAAAATGGGAAATAAGGGAAGGAAAGGTTAGAAATATTAGATCAGGGAATACTTTGGGATAGAGTAGTCCTGCAAGCGATGCTATAGAGGGGATTGAGAGCAAAACGGGAGTGCAGGGTTCATGAGGGAGATAAACTAGGAGGCAGGAGGTGATATTAGTAAATTTGAAGTTAAATATATATTGCTTTAAAGCAGAGTTGGCAAACTATGGCCCATACATAGTTTTTGTGCAGCACGTGAGCTAAGAATGTTTCTGTATATATATATTTTTTTTCTTGAAACAGAGTCTCACTCTGTCACCCAGGCTGGAGTGCACTGGTGCCATCTTGACTTGCTGCAGCCTCTGCTTCCTGGGTTCAAGTGATTCTTGTGCCTCAGCCTCCCAAGCAGCTGGGAATACAAACACACACCACCACAACCAGCTAATTTTTTTGTATTTTTAATAGAGACAGGATTTCACCATGTTGGCCAGGCTGGTCTCGAACTCCTGGCCTCAAGTGATCCACCTGCCTCTATCTCCCAAAGTGTTGGAATTACAGGCATGAGCTACCACACCCAGCCTGTTTCTGCATTTTTAAGTGTTTGGAAAAAAAATCTGAAGAATAATACTAGTGGAACATGACAATAATATAAAATTCAAATTTCAGTGTCCATAAATAAAGTTTTATTCTAAGTCAGCCATATTCATCTGATTATGTATCATCTCTAGCAGAGCTGAGTACTTGTGACAGGGATTGTATGGCTTGAAAAGCCTAATAAAACATTTACTATCTGGCCCTTTGTCAAAAACATTTGCAGGAACATTCAAAGAAACTTATGAGTCTAGAAACAGGAAAGCCGAGATCTTGCCACTGCACTCCAGCCTGGGCAACAGAGTGAGACTCTGTCTCAAAAAAAAAACAAACAAACAAACAAACAAAAAAACAGCCTCTTTGTACATTATGGACCTGCATAGAGTGACTAAAGACATGGAGGAATTTTCATTCATATGGTTGTGGCTAAGTCAATGTGACTTGACCGTGTTAGGGCTCAAAAGATAACCAGGGCTTGGAAACATGCCATTAAGATTTCCTGATTACTACACAGTGACTAGCTCATATTATTGTTGGAAAGCTAGTGAATGGAGCAGACAGGATGTAACACTAGAGATTAGTTTTATGAATTGGAATTTATCACTGATTCCAATTATATCTGGAAGAAAAGATCAGGGTGGAGAATTCAAGAGAGTGTAGATTAATTCATGGGACTTAAATTAAAATGTATGTATTGATAAAACTCATATAGAACCACTTTGTAAAAGCATTTCTACTTTTTCATGCTTAAAGCATTATACAAAATGCTATATACGATTTTTTCTTTATCCATTGCAGAAACAGTGCTGATGAAGTGCCAAGTTCTATATCAGGTCCTGGGGATACAAAAATCGATAAGACATTGTCCCTTTCCTTAAATAATGCACTCTTATAGAGAAGAAAACATGTAAGTAAATCAAAAAATAAAAATAAAGAGGCAATAAGGTAATAATAGGAAAAAATGAAAATATTGGTTAGTTCAGTTATGAAACAAAGGGAGTGGTTATTTCAACACAAATGTGTTAATATTTATAAAGCATCTGGATCTTCCTTCCAGAAAGGCTCTAAATGAATACAACATCATCAAAGACTACGCAAATCTCTATTTTTAATTCCAGATACAAAAGAAAAGACACAAATGGTACCTTTTGGCCATTGATCCTAAAGTTGCAAAGGCAACTGTTATTCAAGATAAGCTACCGCATGCCAATGGTCAGATTCTCGACTTAGTTAAGTTTATATATCCCCAGATGTTAACACCATGCAATAGAAACAAAAAAGATCCAATATGTGTTTATCAAATACATGAAATGTCACAACTTTTTTTGAGCCCAGATTTTGATTTTGTGGATAATACAACTCTGAAACTTGTTTTAGGAAATTCTATCTCATAGTCAAAGGGTGTTATTTTGGCTACATTAAATCACAAAACAGTATGAGGCAGGAAGCTTGCCCCAGTAGTTATTAACCCTCTGTATTGAGCAAAACGAAAGAAGGGAAGTTCCTAAACCTCATCCATTATTTGAATTTATTACTCTTCACTGCCCTAATAAACATAATGGAACTTTCTGAGACTCCTGGCCTTGTGAAAAAAACTGCTTTAAAATATTTAACATGAGTATTTTGTATTCTTTGTAAAATGGAACAATAACAATAGTAATAATAATAAATTCTACATAATGTAATAATAGGTGCAATGTGATACAATGTAATATAATAATGGTATACACACTAGGAAGATTAAATGTGTGATTTTTTTAAACACTTACAGTCTCTAAGACAATGATTTTTTTGTGTGTGTTAATTGTATTGTTATTGTTATCCACACTGACTGGGAAGGACAGTCGTGCAAATAAGTCAAAACTTTTTCTTCTGAACTTTGGAATTAGTTGCCTAAACATTCTTGTCACAATAGATTTTCTTTCCTCTGATAAAATTTGCTCTTATTGGCTTTGTTTTTTGTTTTCTCATTCATTCATAAATGTGTTCAATAAAAACAATTCATTCAAGAAAACATTTAGTAGTTTAATCAATGCTGTCTTCCCCTATTTTGTGGGGGTGGGGCAGACTGAAAATCCGAATATATCTTAGTCCCTGCTTTCAAGGACATCAGTCTCTTTGCGGAGCCAAATAAACAAATCAAGGATTAAGGTGTCCACCACGATACAGGTATGTTCAGGTACAGTGGGATAGAGCTTCCAGTCCACAATTCAATGCTTAGAAAAGCATTCCTTAAAGAGATGATACATGGACATAATTTTGAGAAATTAATAAAATTTGGCTAGGCAAGGGAAGTGGGAGCCAGAATCATTTTGGGCAGAGGAACTGTGGGAAAACATGACATTAAAAAAATAAATACATGAACTTCTTTTTTATTTTTATTTTCGGCTGAAACAATGGAAACATGTTGGGTGGCCTAGCTGGCTTCTTCAAAACAAGATGAAGTGCTAAGGATTCAAGTGTAAACTGTTTATTGATGAGGTGATCCCAGGAAACACTGGCAGGGGTACGGAAAAGTAAGCTGGGAAAGGAAAGGCAGCCAACAAAAGGTATTTTATTAAGGCTCTTAAGCCTATGAGTGGCAGGGTGTGGTGGCTCATGCCTGTAATCCCAGCACTTTGGGAGGCCGAGGCGGGTGAATCTCCTGAGGTCAGGAGTTCGATTCCAGCCTGGCCAACATGGTGAAACTCCGTCTCTACTAAAAATACTAAAATTAGCTGAGCGTGGTGGCAGACACCTGTAATCCCAGCTACTCGGGAGGCTGAGGCAGGAGAATCAGCTTGAATCCGGGAGGTGGAGGTTGCAGTGAGCCAAGATCACACCACTGCAGTCCAGCCTGGGCAACAGAACAAGACTCTATCTCAAAAAAAAAAAAAGACTATGAGTAAATGGAAATTATCTAGGTGGGAAAGCTCCAGGAGTTGATGCAGAAAACAGACCTCAGAGTTGTTTCAGCCAAGTGTGAGAGAGTCGGAGTACAGTTACGTGACTCATAACTTTCGGTGTGCCACATAACCACTTTGGGTCAGTGATGGACCACATACATGATGGTGGTCTTACAAGATTATAATAAAGCTAAAGAATTCCTATCACCTAGTGACATCACAGCTGTTGTAACCATTGTAGTACATAATGCATTACTCAACTATTTGTGGTGATGCTGATGTAAGCAAATCTGCTCTGCTGCCAGTCATATAAAAGTAAAATATATACAACTACGTACATAATGTTTGATAATGATAATAAATGTTACTGGTTTATATATTTAGTATATTATACTCTACTTTTTGTTGTTATTTTAGAGTGTACGCTTCTACTTATTAAAAAAAGTTACCTGTAAAATAGCCTCAGGCAGGTCCTTCCAGAGGTATTACAGGAAAAGGCATTGTTATCATAGAAGATGACAGCTCCATGCATGTTATTGTCCCTGAAGACCTTCCAGTGGGACAAGATGTGGCAGTGGAGTACAGTGATATTGATGACCCTGACCTCGTGTAGACCTAGGCTAATGTGTGTGTTTGTGTCTACATTTTTAATATAAAACTTTTTTAAGTAAAAAAAACTTAAATAGGAAAAAGCTTATAGAATAAGGATATAAAGAAATAAAATATTTTTACACAGCCGCAACAATGTGCTTGTGTTTTAAACTGTGTGTTTAAACAAATTAGCCCAAAAGTTTAAAAAGTATATAAAGTAATAAATAAAGATACGGTCAGCTAAGGTTAATTTTTTATTGAAGAAAAAAATTTTTATAAATGTTATGTAGCCTAAGTGTACAGTACTTATAAAGTCCACAGTAGTACACGGTAATGTCTTAGGCCTTCACATTCACTCACCACTCACTGACTCACCCAAAGCAACTTCCAATTCTACAAGTTCCATTAATGGTAAGTGTCATGTATAAGTATACCATTTTTTATCTTTTATAGTATTTTACTGTACCTCTTCTATGTCTAGACACACAAATACCACTGCGTTACAACTACCTACAATAATCAGTAAAGTAACATGCTGTACAGATTTGTAAACCAGGAGCAATGGGCTATAACATGTAGCCCAGGTGTGTAGTAGGCCATAACATCTAGGTTTGTGTGAGTACACTCTGATGTGTGCATGATGACAATATTGCCTAACAACACATTTTTCAGAATGTATCCCCCTGTTTAAGCAATGCACGACTCTACTTATTTATGCACCAAATTTTTACTCATTGGTTAAGGATTGTTGGGGGAGAAAGACTTCAGGCAATTGAAAGTCAGTTTCACTACAAAGGTAAGATCCTAGAATGGGGATGGTTGGGGGAGACTTTGAGAGCATCAACAGTACTTGCCACATTGGGCACACCTAGAAGCTAGACTCTGATGGGAAGGAGTAGATGATGAAGAGGTTTTATGTTGAGTAAAGAAACTTGAATTTTATCTTAGGTATTACAGGGAACTTTTGAAATGTTTTCAAAGGGATAAGAAAAACAGGTTTGGTTTTATAAGGTCTACTCCTGCTATCTCTGAAGATAGACTAGAAGGGGCTAGACTAGGGTAGGCAGCTCTAATTAAGAAACTGCTGAAGTTCTCCTGACAAAAAATCATGCTGGTCTGAGCTACAGTTTTGCTTTGTGGAAGGAGAAAGAGAGAAGTCACAGGACATTTCATATTTCTGTCTTGGGAAACTACGAAGAAGGCAGAACTATTCAGCCAGATTGAGAATTCAAGAGGAGGAAACAGGTTTCAAGGGAAAGATCAATGAGATAAGATTAGAAATTGTGATTGTGCAGCCTGCTGTATAAGTCCAGTGATATGGATTAGATGTATGCTCCCACCAAATCTTATGTTGAAATGTGATCCCCAGTGTCGGAGGTGGAGTCTAGTGGCAGGGGTTGAATCATGGGGATGCATGCCTCATGAATGGCTTAGCACCATCCCCTTGGTGATCAGTGAGTTCTCTCTTTGTTAGTTCACGTGAGATCTGGTCGTTGAAAAGAGGCTGAGAACTTTGCCTTCTCTCTCTTGCTCCCTCTCTCGCTATGTGACACGCCAGCTCCCCTTCACCTTGTGTCATGAATGTAAGCTTCCTGAGGCCTCACCAATAGCTGAGCAGATGCTGGTGCCTTACCTGTACTATCTGCAGAATCGTGAACCAATTAAACCTCTTTTCTTTATAAATCACTCAGTCTCAGGTAGTTCTTTATAGCAACACAAGAACAGACTCACACAGCCAGAACTCGCCAAACATCTCTGATCTGAAGATATATCTCTGAGTATTCTCAGTATAGAAATGGTGGCTGGAGCCATGTGCTAAAGAGGGTCTGGGCTTCTAGAAGATGAAGAAGAAAAGTTGTTAAGAGTCTAATGAGGAAAAAGGCAGGTAAGCAAGGATGCAATGGAAATATTGGCATGAAATGCCACAGGGAGACTCAAGTTTCTAGGAGAAGCTAGAGAAAACCATCACCAGAGAGTCTTGTGATCTTAAATAAGAAGAATAAGTTGGTACCCATTAGATGGATAAATGGAGGGATAGAGCATTCTTGGTGTAAGGATAACCTGCGTGAAGACAAAGATCTATAAAGTGGCAAAACATGAAACTTCAGCTAAATTAATATAAAACCAGGCTAAAGTTTGCCTTTTCATTGTCTCTGAAGAAAGGCACTCCCTGAGAATAAATATGAGCTTCCTGATTGCTGGAAACATCTTTATCCCCAGTAGCTAGCATATATTAGCTGTTCAAAAAGTTGGTTGAAATAATAGGGTCTGTTTAAGTAAATAATGTAAACTAACGTAATATAATATGACATAATATAATTTCAGAGAGACTTCAACTACTTTAGAGAAAAAACTTGTAATCACATAAGTTTATTCACTCAATGATTATTTAATTCAACTACTACCAAATTGCAAGCCCTCATATCTATTTAAGGCAGGACCCATAAGAACATACAGCAGGCAAAAGCAACGTTTACCATATTTTCCTTAGTTAATGAAAACAATAGTCCAAGTAAATAAAAAAGTATCCTTATTCTATTTATTTTAACAAGCTCTTCCTACTTACTCCCAGTTTAGAGAGATGCTATCTAAACTAGGTCACCTACTGTTTGCCTTAATTTGTTGCCCTGACTTCTAGTAATTCCATTGTTATTTCCTTAACACCTAATATAGCACCTGCCTCAGAATACTAGGTGTGTAATAAATACTTGTTGACTAACTCTCAGGAATTAACTGACTTCTGAATAAAATGATTACTTTTTCCCCCAATGGCTCTAAAGTTTTCTGCATGGCGGTGAACTTGCTTTTGACCGCACAGAAATCCTCCATTCTTCTTAAAACTGTACTGCTATTTTGCTTTGGAGAACTGCATGGATATAGCTCTAGAGAGTTTCCTTTAGTTTTACATCATGGTCAGAATATTGACACATGACCAGCTAGGTAAAGCTGGTGCTTTTTAAACGTAATCTGAAATCTGAATAAAGTGACACAGGCACTGAGTATGGTTAGTGCTTCCTACTTTTAACTTACCTGAAACAACTCTAGTTTTTGTTTTTTCCTAACACTGGTTCTTCGGGGATTTTTTAAATCTATAATGTATCCCATAAATTGTAGTACTTTTCGCTTTAGCTTATCCAGAATTAGGTTCTATTGCTTATAACCAAAGAATTCTAGTAATACATAGTTCTAAGATTTTACGAAACTCAGCAAGAGCAGCAAGAAGAGGAAGAGAAAGTAAGAACACGGAAGAATGCTGAGCGGAGAGGAATATTAAAATGAAAAATGCTTTTCCCAAAGACAAATTGTGTATTCTTAAATTAAATGTGAGTCTATGGGCAGGGATTTCTTATTTAGTGAGTATAATAACCAGTTAGGATGCTTATTTAAATTCAAGAGGAGGAAAAAGATTTAATGTAGATTTCCTTGTCCTGCTGCCAGAGGTTCTGATTAGATGGGGTTGTGTAGGCCTGGGAATCTGCATAATTTATAAAGTTCCCAGATTCTCCTCAGACCATGCTTCGGGAAACGCTGCTTTCACTCCTGCTCTATACAACAACAACAACAACAATGGCAACTAATCAGATCCATGAGCACAGCAAAATCTGCCTTCTCCCTGCAATTTTGCTAAATAGTGCCAAAGTTCTAGTACAATAACTGTTTTATAAAATGTTCTAGCTTTGCCAATGACAACAGTGACCTATTAAGTGAATCATAAGAGATATTTACATATAAAGATAAAACAAAGACTAGTTTCATATTTTTATTTCATTGAGCAGGAGCCAATGAGATTACAAAAGGGAATATTTAGCATTAGAAAACTAAGACCACTATCTTTATTTTATTATCCAATTTTTGTAATTTAGATAAAAGCGGTTTTCATATGAGTATAATTTTATTCCCTGTTGGTCTTTTGTATACACTTGTGCTCATTCAAAATATCATCATCTGCATGAGATTGCTCTCGTAAGGACTGAGAATTCATTATTACAGTTTATCCCTTAAAATGAAAGTGGGGTGTTGTTGAGATATTATGCTACTAGACCAATTCTGCAGGTAAGGTTATCTCTAGGACAGATATATATGACATATCATGTAAAGTTCACAAACATTTGAAAAATTGAGTTTACATTTTTATAAGCTAAGGTAGCACTATTCACAATAGCAAAGACGTGGAATCAACCCCAAATGGCCATCAGTGACAGACTGGACAAAGAAAATGTGGGCCGGGCACAGTGACTCACCCCTGTAATCCCAACACTTTGAGAGGCCAAGGCGGGCAGATCAGGCCAAGGTCAGGAGATCGAGACCATCCTGGCTAACATGGTGAAACCCCGTCTCTACCAAAAATACAAAAAATTAGCCGGGCGTGGTGGCGCTTGCCTGTAGTCCTAGCTCCTCAGGAGGCTGAGGCAGGAGAATCACTTGAACCTGGGAGGTGGAGGTTGCAGTGAGCCGAGATCGTGCCACTGCACTCCAGCCTGGGTGACAAAGCAACACTCCATCTCAATAAAACAAAAAAAAAAAAAAAAAAAAGAAACTGTGGTACACATACACCATGGAATACTATACAGCCATAAAAAGGAATGAGATCATGTTCTTTGCGAGGATATGGATGGACCTGGAAGCCATTATCCTCAGCAAACTAATGTAGGAACAGAAAACCAAACACTGCATGTTCTCACTTATAAGTAGAAGCCAAACAATGAGAACACATGGACACAGGGAGGGGAACAACACACATTGTGCCTGTTGGGAGATGGGGTGGGGGAAGAGGGAGCATTAAGAAAAATAGCTAACACACGCCAGGCTTAATGCCTAGGTTGTGGGTTGATAGGTGCAGCAAACCACCACAGCACATGTTCACCTATGCGACAAACCTGCACATCCTGCACATGTACCCCAGAACTAAAAATAAAATGCTTTTTAAAAAGCTAAGATAACAGAAAAAAGAGTCCAGATAGTACTACCTAAACATTCTTACCCAACAAAAAATTCCAAACACTGTTTTAAATATGTTTGGTGTTTTTCCAGAGACATCTTTATATAAAAGATATAAGACAAATGTTACAGGAAATAGCCAAGGCCTGACTATATATATGCAATGCCCAGTTTTGGTAAAACTGCTATTTTGCTTAACCATTTTATAATATTATTTAATAGATCCTGTGTAAAACTTTCACCCTGGAAACAAAAAAAATAGAATGCTAATTATTTACTAAGTCTCTAGGCCTAACACAACAATGTGGTGCTCAAGTCTATCAAAAGTTTGCCTGGACAGAAAACTGTAATGCTTCAGGAACCAGGGTGGTGTCAGAGTGTTTGCTGAGATAGTTCTCAAGACTTGTTTTTGTTTCGATTTTTGTTTTTTGAGACAGAGTTGTTTCTGCTTTGACTAATTCATTTCTGGAAATATCAAGCTCACACCCTTTGGAAGGAGGGAACACAGGATAGTGAAAGTAAGGGAGATGGCTTTAAGATTCCTTTTCAATTTTAAATTCAAGTCAACATGATTTAACAATTGTGTACTGAATATAAACAGGATGCTTATGACTCCACTAGGTACTGGGAAAGACACAAGAACTATAAAATCAAAAAATTAACAAGTTGATTTTTAAAACCAGAAGCTAGTAAATGCATCGTCTAGAAAAATATGAGGGCGCAGTTTTAGAATACGGAGTCTAAGCCCACTGGATGAAGGAAGCCCATGTGATACTGCTAAAGTGCACAGAAGACACTGTTCTCCCTGTCTTTCTTCCTGCACATGACACTCACAAGGTTTACAATAGGGAGGAGAATGCGTAGTAAAAGCCAATGTCTAAAGCACTGAATTAGTATTTAGAAATTAGTCATAGACGTGGAAAATTACTTTCACACACCAGCTTACTAAAACTTCAAAGAAATGGTATAAAATAAACACAGAACTTTTTATTGGAACTTCAGACTTTAAATAAATAAATATATATATATATATATCTCTATATATATATGTATTTAAAAATCTGTCTGCTCTATGCTGCTGATACATGTGACAATCACAAGAGATCATGGGTGTTGTAACATTTACCAAACATTCACCAAACATCCCCTTTCTGCAGCTCAGACAGAACTGGTTAAAGGGAAATTGTTTTTCTTCTAATGTTTCTTTGTGCTATTTAATTCTGTTTTTGGCTTTTCCTTCCCTGTAATGTTAGTTCATCTGATAATAATTACTTTTGATAATAGTCTAAGACTACAGAGAGCAGGGGTATTTTTCATTACTTTTTTGATTAACACCAGGAATGTGGAGATTTTTAATTCAATTCAACATGACTCAACAATTGTTTATTGACTACTCACATGATGTTCAGTACTCCACTAGACCCTGGGAAGGATGCAAAAGATGAATAACATGATTTCTGTCTTCTAGGAGCTGGAAATCCTACTGAAAGATAAAATAGACAAGATTTAGATGAAGAACTATAAGATGACAAGTGAAGCTTTTGGGGGATGATGGTGTTGATGGTGGTGGTATGCCACAGCAAGATGTTATGTAACAGCATACTTGTTTTTAATACTCAAGAGAATAGTAGTAGAAATAGTCTTAAGAAAACCAGAAAAGTATAGAAATGTACAAAATAGTAATTGACATTTCTCCCTGATAGGAAGACTGGCTCATATTAAGCAGATGTGGCTATAAAAAATGGAATTCCATATCTGTTGGAATGTACATCTGGAAGATTCTCCTGTCAACCAACAGTGATCCTCAGACTTTTTTAAGCCTGAAGCAATGTTAAATAAAAATAATACATGGTTGGCCATTTCAAAAGCATGCCCAACCAGAGTCAAACACAGAATTACCAGTAATGAGTAATATAAACTGAGAAGTGAACTTTGGAGAAGAAGCAAAAAGTGGAATTGATTTCCAGGAAAGGGATTCTTTTCTTTTTCCAATTGGAAGCTAGGGTAGCCTCATATCCACTCTAGACTTTGTCTATCTTTTGCAAGGACTAACCACAATGTTGTAACCTGCTTTCCCCCCGCTAAAAATGATTAATTAAAGGAAAACATCAGTTTGGTATTCTATGAATTACACTGATTTATTTTTTTAGTTACTACCACAAATATGAAGGTTTTTATCAATTAATTTTGTTCATAGTGTGTGAAAATCATTTCTGTTCCAATATAAAATGCTACAAAGCTTTATATGTGTGTGTGTACATGTGTGTGTATAAATTTAAATGGTACAAGGGAAATTTTGTTACATGGATATATTGCATAATGGTGAAGTCTGGATTTTTAATGTAACCATCAACCAAATACTGTACATTGTACCCATTAAGTAATTCTCTTCCCTTATCCCCCCCACTTTTCCAACTCTCCAATGACTATTATTCTACATTCTTTGTCCATGTGTATATATTATTTTGTTCCCACTTATAAGTGAGAACATATATTTGACTTTCTGTTTCTGAATTGCTCCAATTAAGCTAATGACCTCCAGTTCCATCCATATTGCTGCAAAAGAAATGATTTAATTCTTTTTTATGGCTGAATAGTATTCCTGTGTGTGTGTGTGTGTGTGTATGTGTGTGTGTGTATCACATTTGCTTTAACCACCCAACCATTGATGGACACCTAGGCTGATTCCGTATCTTTGTTATTGTGAATAATGCTACTATAACATACAAGTGCAGGTATCTTTTTTTACACGATAGGTATCTTTTTATGCAATGATTTTTTTCCTCCAGGCATTTCAGTAGTGGGATTGCTAGGTTTTATGGTAGGCCTAATTTTAGTTTTTTGAGAAATCTCCATACTGTTTTCCACAGGGTCTGTACTAATTTGTACTCCCACCAACAGTGTATAAGCATTCCCTATTCTCTGCATCCTCACCAACATCTGTTACTTTTTGACTTTTTTATGATAGCCATTCTGAGTGGTATAAGATGGTATCTCATTGTGGTTTTATTTTGCATTTTTCTGATGATTGGTGATGTTTAGCATTTTTCATGTGCTTCTTGGTCATTTGTATGTCTTCCTTGCAAAATTTATATTCATGTCCTTTGCCCACTTTGTAATGGGATGATATGTGTTTTTCTTGTTGAGTTCCTTGTATATTCAAAATATCAGTCTCCTTTCATATTAATAGTTTGCAAATATTTTCTCCCATTCTGCAGATTGTCTCTTCACTCTGTTGGTTATTTCTTTTGCTGTAAAGAAGCTTTTCAGTTAATTAAGTCCCATTTGTCTATTTTTGGTTTTGTTGCCTATGCTTTTGAGGTCTTAGTCATGAATTCTTTGCCTAGACCAATGTCCAGAAGAGTTTTCCCTAGACTTTCTCCTAACATTTTTATAGATTCAGGTGTTACTTTTAAGTCTTTGATCCCTCTTGGTTGATTTTTGTAGATAGTGAGAGATGGGGATCCAATTTCATTCTTCTGCCTATGGCGATTCGATTTTCCCAGCACCATTTGTTGAAAAGGGTGTCCTTTTCCCAGTGTATGTTTTTGTCAACTGTGTCAATAAGATCAGTTGGCTGTAGATATTTGGTTTTAAAAAATGATACAGAGTTTTAATATAAGTTTTTCATGGCAGATAAAGTCATTTGTGGTGGTGAACAGCTCTCTGAGAAGCTTTTGAGTCAGTTTAAACTATTTCATAAGTAATACATTACACAACACTTTAGCAAGTAAAAAGGCTCTTTAAATTTACTACATAAAAGGGTGGGGTGACATCCATTTGAACACTAATTTTATGTCAAGATAACAGAACATTGTTTTTCTAAAAACAAACTGGAATTAGATTATCTATAAAATAAGTTGAAATGAGTTGATAGAGGAAGGAGAACTGGTAGAATAAGTCTACTTATTTTGTACAGTAAAATGTTCCATTCTGTATCACACCATTTCCCATGTTGTGGCTTCTCTTTTATGAACTGTAAATAATACACGTTCCCAGACAGTAGGTCGGAACCTAATGATCTTTGCCAAACCGTTACGAAGCTATTTGAAGGCATGTTCTAAGCATCCATCTCATTCCAAGCACCATTCTAGTCCCTGAGGAGACAGAACAATAGATCCAGCCCCTACCCAGAATCCTATGGGATTTCCAGTGAAGAGACAGATCCATCTGGTAGCATTATCCATGCCTTCAGGAAATTTGAAAGTCCAACCTAAGGACCTCAGCACCATTCTTCCCTATTCTCCATTCCCAAACTCCAGCCACTGTACATGTGCACACACATACAGGAGCCTCACTTCCTTTTAATCACCAGCCTTCCATTTGTTATTGTGTACTGTAAACAGTGTGTGGCTGATGGATACATACACAAAAAAATTGCAGTGCTAGATGGGGGAGCTCTCTCTCAGGCAGATTCAGAGAAATGAACCCATCTCTTCCATACTAAATTCCTGCTTCAGAGTAAAATGAATCAAGAATGATGCCAGCTAACATTTTAAAAACTAAGTTAACATACCACAGTCAGTCTTTTTAATATTATGGACCTCATTCCTAAATAAATTATATATAAAAGATATCAGATCTTCAGAACAGATGAAAAAACAAAGTTGTTTTACTTAACCTAATGGTGCTTCCCAAGCTCTGTTATAGCATGGTAAAAAGAAAATACAGCCAGGCGCAGTGGCTCATGACTGTAATCCCAGCACTTTGGGAGGCCAAGGCAAGAGGATTGCTTGAGGCCAGGAGTTCAAGACCAGTCTGGTCAACATGACGAAACCCCGTCTCTATGAAAATACAAAAATTAGCCGGGTATGGTGGCTCACACCTGTAATCCCAGCTACTTGGGAGGCTGAGGCAGAGAACTGCTTGAACCTGGGAGGCAGAGGCTGCAGTGAGCCAAGATCATGCCACTGGACTCCTGCCTGGGCAATAGAGGGAAACTCCAACTCAAAAAAAAAGAAAAGAAAAGAAAAGAAAAGAAAAGAGAGGAGAGGAGAGGAGAGGAGAGGAGAGGAGAGGAGAGGAGAGGAGAGGAGAGGAGAGGGGAGGGGAGGGGAGGGGAGGGGAGGGGAGGGGAGGGGAGGGGAGGGGAGGGGAGGGGAGGGGAGGGGAGGGGAGGGGAGGGGAGGGAAAGGAAAGGAAAGGAAAGGAAAGGAAAGGAAAGGAAAGGAAAGGAAAGGAAAAAGGAAAAGGAAAAGGAAAAGGGAAAGGGAAAGGGAAGGAAAGGGAAAGGGAAAGGGAAAGGAAAGGAAAATCACAATGTATTTATGGTATATTAGGGTAAAAAGACTCTGCTAAAGATAGACTGCCTAGAGCCCCACTGGAAGCCCCAGACCCAAGAAAACCACTATCTTGGCATACTTATTTTTTGTGGGATTTTTATGGGAAGCTCTGATCTAAAACTTTCATTGTAAAGTATTTTATTTCATGAAATAAGTGAGATTTTTTTTGAGGGGGGGATGGAGGCTTGCTCTGTTGGCCAGGTTAGAGTGCAGTGGCACGATCTCAGCTCACTGCAAGCTCCGCTTTGCAGGTTCACGCCATTCTCCTGCCTCAGCCTCCTGAGTAGCTGGGACTACAGGCGCCGTGAGATGCTTTTTCTAACTACTCCCTCTAATACCTTCAAGGAGACTGGGATATACCCTCAAAGGAGAGGTTCACAATTTGAAATGACTGTTGGAATACATCTTTTTTATTCCTAGAAGGGTGCCATGAATCAATGATATAGATTACATAGACAGAAAAATCATAGATAAATACAAGCATACCTTAGAGGTACTGCAGGTTCAGTTCCAGACCACCACAATAAAGCAAATATTGCAATAAAGCAAGTCACACACACGTTATGGTTTCCCAGCATATATAAAAGAATATTTACACTACACTGTAGTCTATTAAATGTACAATAGCATTGTGTCTAAAAAATAATGTATATATCTTAATTTTAAAATACTTTATTGCTAAAAAATGCTAACAACCACCTGTGCCTTCAGCGAGTCACAATCTTTTTGCTGGTTGAAGGGTCTTGTCTCAATGTGGTTGGCTGCTGACTAACCAGGGTGGTAGCTGCTAAAGGCTGGAGTGGCTGTGGCCATTTCTTAAGTTAAGAAAGCAAGGAAATTTGCCAGCTTGATTGACACTCTTTCATGAAAGATTTCTCTGTAGCACGAGATGCTGTTTGATAGCATTTTACCCACAGTAGCATTTCTTTCAAAACTGGAGTCAGTCCTCTCAAACCCTGCTGCTACTTCATCAACTAAGTTCATGTAATTCTCTCAATCCTTGGTTGTCTTTTCAACAATGTTCACAGCATCCTCACCAGGAGTACTTTCTATTTCAGGAAATTAGTTTCTTTGCTCATCCACTAGAAGAAATTATTTGTCCATTCAGATTTTATTATGAGATTGTAGCAATTCAGTCACATTTTCAGGCTCCATTTTCAATTCTAGTTCTGCTATTTTCACCACATCTGCAGTGACTTTCTCCACTGAAGTTTTAAACTCCTCAAAGTCAACCATAAATGTTAAAACTAACTCCTTCCAAACTCCTGTTAAGGTCAATATTTGGACCTCCTCCCATAAATCACAAATGTTCTTAAGAGCATCTGGAATGCTGAATCCTTTCTAGAAGTTTTCAATTTACTTTGCCCAGAACTATCAGAGGAAACAATATCTATGGCACCCATAGCCTTACAAAATTTAATTCTTAAATAATAAGACTTGAAAGTTAAAATTATTCCTTGATTCATGGGTAGGAGAATGGATGTTGTGTCTGCAGGCATAAAAAAAAAAAAAAAAAAGAAAGAAATTCACCTGTACATCTCCATCAGAGTTCTTGAGTGACCAGGTGAATTCATCAGTGAGCAGTAATCTTTTGAAAAAAAAAAAATGTATTTTTTCTGAGAGTAGGTCTCAACAACAAGCTGAAAATATTCAGTAAATCATGCTGTAAACAAATGTGTGGTCATCTAGGCTTCGTTATTCCATTTACAGAGCATGAGCAGAGTAGATATTGCATACTTCTTACGGGCCCTAGGATTTTCAGAAGAGTAAATGAGCATTGGCTTCAACTTAAAGTTACCAGCTGCATGGTAGCCACTAACAAGAGTCAGCCTGTTCTTTGAAGCCAGGCATTGACTTCTCCTTTCTAGCTATGAAAGTCCTAGATGGCATCTTCTTCCAATAGAAGGCTGTTTCATCTACATTGAAAAATCTGTCATTCAGTGTAGCCACCTTCACTAATGACCTCAGCTAGATCTTCTGGATAATGCTATAGCTTTTACATCGTACTTGCTGCATCATCTTGAACTTTTACTTTATAGAGATGGCTTCTTTCCACAAGACTCAAGAACCAATCTCTGTTAGCTTCAAACATTTTTTCTGCAGCTTCTCCACCTCTCTCAGCCTTCATAGAATTAAAAAGAGTTAGAGCCTTGCTCTGGGTTAGACTCTAGCTGAAGGGAGTGTTGTGACTGGTTTTGTCTTCTATCTAGGCCACTCTACCTTTCTTCATATCAGCAAGTCTCTTTTGCTTTCTTATTATTCATGTGTTCACTGGAGTAGCATTTTTAACTGCCTTCAAAAACTTGTCCTTTGCATTCAGAACTTGACTAACTGTTCTTCACAAAAGGCCTAGCTTTCAGCTTATCTTGGCTTTCAACATGTCTTCCTCACATTAACTTAATTACTTCTAGCTTTTCATTTAAACTGGGAGACATGTGACTCTTTCACTTGAACACTGAGAGGCCATTGTAGCATTGTTAACTGGGTTAATTTTTTTTTTTTTTTTTTTTTTTTTTTTTTTTGAGACAGAGTTTCCCTCTTGTTGCCCAGGCTGGAGTGCAATGGCACGATCTCGGCTCACTGCAACCTCCACCTCCTGGGTTCAAGCAATTCTCCTGCCTTAGTCTCCCAAGTAGCTGAGATTACAGGCATGTGACACCACGACCGGCTAATTTTGTATTTTTAATAGAGGTGGGATTTCACCATGTTGGTCAGGCTGGTCTTGAACTCTGACCTCAGGTGATCCACCCACCTTGGCCTCCCAAAGTGCTGGGATTACAGATGTGAGCCACCATGCCCAACCAACTGGCTTAATTTTTTTTTTTTTTTTTTTTTTTTTTTTGAGATGGAGTTTCACTCTTATTGCCCAGGCTATAGTACAATGGTGTGATCTCAGCTCACTGCAAACTTCACCTCCCGGGTTCAAGCAATTCTCCTGCCTCAGCCTCCTGCGTAGCTGGGATTACAGGCATCCACCACCACACCTGGCTAATTTTGTATTTTTAGTAGAGACGGGTTTTCTCCATGTTGGTCAGGCTAGTCTCGAACTCCTGACCTCAGGTGATCCACCCACCTCGGCCTCCTAAAATGCTGGGATTACAGGCGTGAGCCACCGTGCCCGGTTGGCTTAATATATTGTTATGTTTCAGAGAATAGGGGTGCCTCAGGAAAAGAAAGATGAAGGAACGCCCAGTGAGTAGCAGTCAGAACACACGTATTTATCAATTAAGTCTGCTGTCTTATATGGGTGAGGCTCATGGCACCCCAAAATAATTATTATTAGCATTCAAAGATTACCAATCACAGATCAACATAACAGATATGATAATCATGAAAATTTTGAAATATGGCAAGAATTGCCAAAATGTGACATAGAGATACAGAGTGTGCAGTCATGCCATTGGAAATATGGTGCCAATAGACTTGGAAGACACAGGGTTGCCACAAACCTTCATTTTGGGCAAAACACAATACCTGTAAAGCGCAAAATGCCTGTACTGAGCAAGGATTTACCAGCTCAATTCCTTTTGTTTTACAAATGAGTAAACCAGGCACAGGCACTTTCAGTGGCAGAAAGTTACGAAAGCAAATGAAGACAAGATTTCTTAACTCTCTACTTACGGTCTCTTGGCATCACACTACTGGTTCCCAAGTGGAGTTTCCAGAGTAGCAGCATAAATATTATCTAAGAATTTGCTAGAAATGCTACTTTTCAGGTGCTGCTCCAGACCCAGTGAATCAGAAGCTCCAAGAGTGAGGCCTCAGCAAGCTGTGCTTTAACAAGTCCTTCAGGCAGTTTTAATGCACGTTGAAGTATTAAGGAGGCCTATTTGCATCAAGATTGCACCTGTGCAGTCAGGAAGCCAAGCATAAGCTGGAGCATTTGTGAGTGGAATAGGGATTCCCTCTGACTAAGGAGACTGACTTGTGGGTTAAAGTAGCTAATCAGAGAAGGGACATGATGAGTTTAGGATGTAAGTGGAAACTACAATTCTTTAAGTACTATCAGGTCTGTTGTGGTCCAGATTTTTCTGCCTTCTTATCTCTTCCAATAAAAGTTTCAACAGCACATTTGAGGACTGGAAGGTATAATTTCTAATTTTATAAGGAAAACCAGTAGAAAAAAAAAAAGTGGGCTGGTCATGGTGGTTCACACCTGTAATCCCAGCACTTTGGGATGCTGAGGAGGATGGATTGCTTGAGCCCAGAAGTTCAAGACCAGCCTGGGCAACAGAGAGAAACCTCATGTCTACAAAAACACAAAAATCAGCCAAGCGTTGTGTAGTCCCAGCTACCTGGGAGGCTGACTTGGGAGGATCCCTTAAGCCCAGGAAGCGGAGGTTGCAGTGAGCTGAGATGGCACGGCACTCCAGCCTAGGCAACAGAGCAAGACTCTGTCTCAAAAATAATAATAATTATTATTATTATAATTTTCCAGATTGGCCTTTGTTGCTTCTCGCGTTAAATATTTTAAAAATAGCAAACCTTTCTAGATTTAGTTTATATAATCTGTGGAAGATTAAGTGGAAGAAAGAAGAAAACATTTCTTGCAGATGAGGCACAGTTACGTTTGCCTATTTTTACATCACCACTGCTAAATTCCTTTGCCCTGAAAAACACTCAGATTTATTTTCCATATGACTCATCACCAAATTTCTGTTCTTTAGATGTGGATCCTACATTGTATGGGTCAGAAATATCAAATAACTAAATATTTTTTTAATGCACAGTTTACATTTTAGTCCAAGAATAATTCTATCATAAGGAGCCAAACAAGTAGAAAATTCTCTTTCATGATTGAAAAACTCATGTTAAGCTTAGCAGTATTAGTAGCATTAAAATACTTTTAAGTTATATCCTCAGGACATCCAGGAATAATAAAGCTACAACAAACACTGTTGCCATTAGTTAAACTTGGCTCATGCAAAGATCTTGTAAACAAAATCTTGCTCTTAAAAGAAAAGAGAGATGCACTAAATTTCACTCATTTCCTTTTATCTCTCTCTCTATCTTTTCTAAGGCCATGGACTCATATTTCAAGATAATGCCTTTTAAACTCTTAATCAAATATTTACTTAATAAAATTTAGCTATCATGGGAGAAGTACAACTCTCTCTCAGTCCCTGAAACCATAATGCTCAAGATAATTATCAGGGAGCCGTTTACTCAATTTGTTAGATAATTTTCTATTTTCTATTTACCACCTACTATGGTTTAAAAATAGTTTGTTCCCACCAAAACTCATGCTGTTCCCCAGTGTGGCTTTGTTGAGAGGTAGTGCCTTTAAAAAGTGATTAGGTGATTAAGATGGATTAATATTTTTCTCACGAAACTGGGTTAGTTCTTGTTGGAGTGGGGTAATTCCCAAGACAGCCAGTTGTTATAAAGACAGGTTACCTCTCATGTTTTGACATTATTTCATGCACTTGATTCCACTTCCACCTCATTTTGACACACTACAAGGCCCTCACCAGGAGCCACCTGATGCAGTCACCCAATCTTTGAACTTCACAGCCTGCAAAATTGTGAGTTAAATCAACCCCCATTCTTTATAAATTACCCAGTGTCCGGTATTCTTTATTGAAACATGAAATGGACTAAGACATCACCCATAACTAGAGCCACCCCAGCAGTAGAGGATGTAGGTGCAGATAGAATAAACATGTTACTAGGAGATACTCTGAAAGAAAATGAAGAACTTGTAGCAAAAAGTTTATTATTATTTAAGAATGTTTATCCTGCTCTTTGTGTGGTTTGGGGTTTGTTTTTTCTTGTTATTTTTTGTTTTGCAAAGTATACTTTATTTTTAGTTGTGCAAATGTAATTAGAAACCCAGGATTTTATGTGCCCAAAACTGTGGAAAAGAATGCTAATTATTTACTAAGTCTCTAGGCCTAACACAACAATGTGGTGCTCAAGTCTATAAAAAGTTTGCCTGAACAGAAAACTGTAATGCTTCAGGAAATAGGGTGGTGTCAGAGTGTTTGCTGAGATAGTTCTCAAGACTTTTTTTTTGAGACAGAGAGTTGTTTCTGCTCTGACTTATTCATTTCTGGAAACATCAAGTTCACACCCTTTGGCAGGAGGGAACACAGGATAGTGGAAGTAAGGGAGATGGCTTTAAGAAAATAGTACAGCACGCAAATACCTACGCACTGTATGTTAAGTCTTTTTTTTTTTTTTTTTTTTTTTTTTTTTTTTTTTTGAGACGGAGTCTCACTGTGTCGCCCAGGCTGGAGTGCAGTGGCACGATCTCGGCTCACTGCAAGCTCCGCCTCCCAGGTTCACGCCATTCTTGTGCCTCAGCCTCCTGAGTAGCTGGGACTACAGGTGCCCGCCACCATGCCTGGCTAATTTTTTTTTTTTTTTTTTTTTTTTTTTTTTTGTATTTTTAGTGGAGATGGTATTTCACCGTGTTAGCCAGGATTGTCTCAATCTCCTGACCTCGTGATCGGCCGGCCTCAGCCTCCCAAAGTTGTGGAATTACAGGCGTGAGCCACCGCGCTGCCCGGCCAGTTCTCAAGACATTTTGTTTTCAGCCCAAATGGTCTTTTAAATGTGCTAACAAACTCCACATTCATAAAATTTCTCATGAAAAGTAGAGAATCTTGCAAAACATATTGAAGGTAACCTGTACTGATACTAAAAAGTTACTACTATTTTTTCTATTCTGAGGTGTAAAGTTAGGGAACAATTGAGAAGAGCTGATTGCTTAATAAAATAATTACTATTTTAAGAGCTGATCCAACTTTCATGAATAAAATTTTTAAAAATCTAATTATGTGAACAAAATAAAAATAGTTTTAAAAATTTAATTTATAATGTCTATAAATGGCCATGGCAGTAACTATTTTACAATTTACTGTCTCTTCTCTAATAAATACACACTATGAGAGTTCGTGTTTCTGGTTTTCTGAGGTAGCCACTTAATGACTAACAGTTTAAATTCATTAATATTACAACTGAATTCATTGCAACTTCCCTACCAAAGCCCTAGAATCATTTTTATATTATTGTGGTCCAACAGGGTTAAAGAAAAGAACATGAATTTTTAATAATTTCTCTTATATTATGACTCTATAGCATGATTTTCAAGTCTCTAATCCAGTTACTCTCAAATGTACTTTATAGGAACAATCAGACAACTTTCCTCTTGGGCAGCAAATTGCTTCATCTGTAGTGTTCCCTTATTTCTAATTCTTCAACCTGTCCTCCCTTCTTCTCAATATTTCGGCAGGCACTCTGAAAAATGATCAAACACCTGGCCGGGTGCAGTGGCTTATGCCTGCAATCCCAACACTTTGGGAGGCCGAGGCTGGTGGATCACCTGAGGTCAGGAGTTTGAGACCAGCCTGGCTAACATAGTGAAAACCCATCCCTACTAAAAATACCAAAATTAGTCAGGCATGGTGGCGGTGCCTGTAGTCCCAGCTACTCGGGAGGCTGAAGCAGAAGGGTTGCTTGAGTCCCGGAAATGGAGGTTGTGTTGAGCAGAAATCACACCTCTGCACTCCAGCTTGGGTGACAGAGTAAGACTCTGTCTCAAAAAAAAAATGTTTTTTTCAAACGAAAAATGATCAAACACCTAATTTATGTTTCTAGATTAGGTTCTATTATCTCTAGGAAAAATATAAAAAAGAAGGGAGCTCATATTGGTGGTGTATCTTCTACCTGTCAAACATGGAGTTGAGAAGTTTTCAATAATGTCCCAGGAGGTAGTTGTTATTGTGCCCATTTCACATGGGAAGAAACTGAGCAGAGAAGTAACTGAGCAGTAGTCCTATAGATATAAAGAGGCAAAAATCATATTTGAACCTAGTTTTGTTACTCATGCTCCTTGCAAACTAAATAAAATATTATTTTTGAAATATTTACTCTTAGTTTTCTTATATACTTACTTTAATGACTAAGATTTCCAAAGCACTGCCACATATATTATCCCATTTCAAGGCAGCTGGGGCTGGGCTTGGTGGCTCACACCTGTAATCCCAGCACTTTGGGAAGCCAAGGCAGTCGGATCACCTGAGGTGATGAGTTCAAGATCAGCCTGGCCAACATGGTGAAACTCCGTCTCTTCTAAAAAATATAAAAATTAGCCTGGCGTAGTGGTGCATGCCTATAATCCAGCTACTAGGGAGCCTATAATCCAGCTACTAGGGAGGCTGAGGCACAAGAATCGTTTGAACCCGGGAGGTGGAGGTTGTGGTGAGCTGAGATCTCACCATTGCACTCTAGTGTGGGCTACAGAACGAGACTCTGTCTCAAAAAAAAAAAAAAAAAAAAAAGGCAGCTGGTAGAATGGAAAGCTTGTGGAGGTTGTGATGATCAGCAATAATGTATATAGATTATATAATATCTAGTGTAAAACTTATGCTCAATCATTATTATTGATCCTTCCAACAGGCTTAGTAGACGTTAGGTAGTACAGCTGTCTTGACAGAATTCCTCTACAAAAATCAATCCCTTTCACATTATACTCTACAAGCAAGAATTGATCTTTTTAATATTTATTTACATATATATTTATTTATTAAAAAACATTTTTTTTGAGACAGAGTCTTGCTCTGTCACCCAGGCTGGAGTGCAGTGATGTGATCTCAGCTTACTGCAACATCCACCTCCCAGGATCAAGCAATTATTCTACCTCAGCCTCCCGAGTAACTGAGATTACAGGTTACATCCAGCTATTTTTAGTAGAGATGGGGATTCACCATGTCGACCAGGCTGGCCTGGAACACCTGACCTCAAGTGATACGCCCACCTCGGCCTCCCAAAGTACTGAACTTACAGGTGTGAACCACTGCACCCAGCCTATTTATTTATTTTAGAGAAAAGTTCCTGCTCTGTCACACAGGCTGGAGTGCAGTGACATGATCATAGCTTACTGCAGCCTCAAACTCATGGGCTCAAGTGATCCTCCTGCCTCAGCCTCCCAAATAGCAAGTACTACAGGCATGCACCACCACACCCGGCTAAGATTAAAATGGTATTTACAAGGCAGTTACAGGAATCTCAAAACCCCATATTCGACTTCAATTTTTTTTTTTTTTTTTTTTGAGATGGAGTTTCACTATTGTCACCCAGGCTGGAGTGCAGTGGTGCAATCTCTGCTCACTGCAACCTCCGCCTCCCAGGTTCAAGTGATTCTCCTGCCTCAGCCTCCTGAATAGCAAGGATTACAGGCATGCACCACCACACCCAGCTAATTTTGTATTTTTAGTAGAAACCAGGTTTCACCATGTTGGCCATGGTTGGTCTCGAACTCCTGACCTCAGGCAATCCTCCCGCCTCAGCCTCCCAAAGTGCTGGGCCTACAGACGTGAGCCACCGCAGCCGACCTCAACTTCAATTTGTTTACAATACAGGCAGGCGGGGAAAGAAAGGTTATTACGTATGAGACAGGCTTACAATCTTCCCTAGTCTAGTCAGCATTGAAGAGTTGTCTCCCATCTACAAAATAAATTTCCTTTTCCACCAGGCCTAAATGTTATGTAAAGATACTATTTGTCATAAGTTTTATTATCTTCTCCTTAAGGAGATAATAGAGCCTTTCTTTCAGTGTCTTGCTCCATAGGCAGAAGAGCACCCCCTGAGGATGTGCGGACCATGCTTGAATAGGTGGTGAGAGCAGTTATCATGATGCAGAAGGATGGTTCCGGTTTGACTTCAGCTGCTGCATTCCTACTCTCTGGATAGTAGACAGTGAAGTTCAAGAGAAGTGCTCTGTATCAGTGACTCACAACAAGACAGGAAATCTCAAGCAGGTCCACCCTTCCTTCCTGCCCTCCGAAGAGCTGAGTTGCAGAACCGCAGGCCACAACTAGCCTAGAATCTTGGTGAGAAGGGCTGGAGCCAGGAGTCAGAGACAGAGCAACTGCAATCAGCTCTTGAAATGGATTCACGTCAGGGCCCTGCTGCAAGGAAAATACTGTTCTCTTTTTTCTACGAGAATACTTTTCTGCTGTGATTTCTCTTTTCATATTTACCCAGTATCTCCCTGGCTTATTCTGGTCTCTGTATTGTTTTTAAAAATGAAAACAAGGCCGGGCGCGATGGCTCAAGCCTGTAATCCCAGCACTTTGGGAGGCCGAGGCGGGCGGATCACAAGGTCAGGAGATCGAGACCACAGTGAAACCCCGTCTCTAATAAAAATACAAAAAATTAGCCGGGCGCGGTGGCGGGCGCCTGTAGTCCCAGCTACTCAGGAGGCTGAGGCAGGAGAATGGCGGGAACCCGGGAGGCGGAGCTTGCAGTGAGCCGAGATCGCGCCACTGCACTCCAGCCTGGGCAACAGCGTGAGACTCCGTCTCAAAAAAAAAAAAAAAAAAAAAAAAAAAATGAAAACAATGGGCTTGATATAATTCAATTGATTAGACTTCATTTATACCAAGTTTAAAAAGCATGCAAGAAATGACATCAGTCATTATCAAGTAATGTCTCCACAATGGCAAAATGGCAGAAAGTGTTTCACCAGCAAAATGTAATTGCATTTACAGTAGAATTTGGGACCTAGAGTAAAATTCCTTCAACTCATGTTTCCCTTCATGTGAGCAGCAAACTATGATGATAATAATAAAGGCTAACAATTACCCCAAGGACTGATCTAAACACTTTTGCAATTTAAGTCATTTAAAGGTTACAACTACCCTTTGAGATCTATACATTATTATGTCTCCCATTTTACAGATGAGGAAGCTATCAAAGTGAATGAAAGCCTCATTAGATCTCCCAAAATTGTTTTAAACCTCATAAATAGTAAACAAAGCCCAAATATATAAAATACATTTACATGTGTGTGTGAGTAATAAATAAATCTGCTGCTTGTAGTGATTTATTGTAAGAGTCAAATGAGTAAATGATATAAAATGATGATTTATATATTTCCTGAATTTGGCCAGGTTCAGTAATCTATTTCCAATTCATTCAAAAAAATGTAAAAAAAATTCCTTACTAAAAATCAAGTCAAAACTCTTCAAAGAGTTGTTTATAACAGACCAAATATGTTAGTAGCTTTGGACAAGTCCATTTTGTTATCTTCCTGCAAGGTAGCAATGTCAGAAAAAAAAAAAAAGTAGCAGAAGTCTGAATTTCTGTGTGTCAATCAACAAATTAGGTTAGAGACTGAAAAACTTCCCGGGAGGATGTGTATATGCGTGTGTGTGTGTGTGTGTGTGTGTGTGTGTGTGTGTGTGTGTAGAAAGAGAGCAAAACTATCTTTCACTTCTCACCTCCTTTTATTTTCCTGCTCTCCCCAAAATTAACCCAAACCCTGTATTCCAGCCAACCCAATAGACTTCTAATGTTCTTGTTCATTGTCTCACGTGCTTGAATATGGTGCTGTTTCTCTGTCTAAAAAGCCATTCCCCTCTGCATTCCACCTAGCATGTACCTGCAAATCCTCCAGCATTTTGAATTATTCTATCCATCTGTTCATGTACTCCAGGAGTACTTATTGAATACGTATTATGGAATAGGCACGGGAGTAGTAGACAACAAGGTCACTGTTCTGATTGGGCATGCATTCTAGTGCAGAGAGAGAGACACAAAGTTAAGGAAGAGGAAAGAAAATGAAGGAAGTATGGAAAGAAGGAAGGAAGAAATGGGAGGAAGGAAGGAAGGAAGGAAGGAAGGAAGGAAGGAAGGAAGGAAGGAAGGAAGGAGAAAGAGAGGGATATAGGAAAAGAAAGACACTAACAAATCACGGCTAGTGTTATGCAGAGTCAAATGACATCTGTTGAGTGGTTACTTATATCAGGTATCAGGATTCCAGGCACCTAAGTTGAGTTCTGAATGACAAGAAGGAGCTAATCATGCAGAAATAGGAGGAATAGCATTTTGGCATCAGGAACCACTGGTTCAGAGGTGCTAAGCCTAGAGAGCAAGCTAGAGTTCCCAAAGAACTGAAAGGAGCCAGCATGATTGAATTATAGTCAGGGGTCAGATCCTATTGGCTTCATAATACCAGTAAGAAATTGAAACTGAGGCCAGGAGCGGTGGCTCACGCCTGTAATCCCAGCACTTTGGGAGGCCAAGGCAGGCGGATCACAAGGTCAAGAGATTCAGACCATCCTGGTCAACATGGTGAAACCCCATCTCTGCTAAAAATACAAAAAAAATTAGTTGACTGTGTTGGCGCACACCTGTAATCCCAAATACTCAGGAGGCTGAGGCAGAAGAATCACTGGAACCCAGGAGGTGGAGGTAACAGTGAGTTGAGATGGCGCGACTGCACTCCAGCCAGGGCGACAAGAGCAAGAGTCAAGGAAAGAAAGAAAGAAAGAAAGAAAGAAAGAAAGAAAGAAAGAAAGAAAGAAAGAAAGAAAGAAAGAAAGAAAGAAAGAAAGAAAGAAAGAAAGAAAGAAAGAAAGAAAGAAAGGAAGGAAGAAAGGAAGAAAGGAAGAGAGAAAGAGAGAAAGAGAGAAAGAGAGAAAGAGAGAAAGAGAGAAAGAAAGAAAGACAGAAAGAGAGAGAGAGAGAGAGAGGGAGGGAGGGAGGGAGGGAGGGAGGGAGAGGAGAGGAGAGGAGAAGTGAGGAGAGGAGAGGAGAGGAGGGGACGGGAGGGAGGAAGGAAGGAAAGAAAGAAAGAAATTAATTTAAATTGAAAATTTAAAGTGGAGGATTAGTATAATCTAATCTATCACTCTGGCTGTTGAGTGAGCGCACATGTACTGTTAGGGAGCGAAGTGTAGAAGAGGAAACATGAGTTAGAATACAGGTGCATGTGTCAAGCCAATTCTTTCTTCTTTGTGCTCATACATTTTGTAAATACTCAATATTAACATTAACGTGTTCTTTAAAAACTGGTTTATGTTTTATTTTCTTGTACTTAGATAATGAGATCCTTGAAAGCAGGCCTGAAACATCATTGTACAATAAACATTTCCTGCATGAAAAAATTAATGAAAGAATGAATAAATAAAACAAGATCTCTTCCCAGAGAAAGTTTAAAGCTGCTGAAGACATCAGACATCCATTCCTATAACCACATAACAAAGTGAATCATTTACATTGCAAAAGACAGAGAAAGCATTTTACTTGAGGGCAGAGAAGGGAGAAAGCATATTACTCAAATAAAGATGTGATACTGAATTAGAATGTTATGGTCTGATGTTTTTTAACACAGTATAATGTTAAAACAAGGTGGCAGGAGTTGGACATAAAACAGATTGAGATGGCTTCCACTTCTGATGTTTCACAGTTTCAGATAATGGTTATATTTACACTCAGAGTTCTGGGTCAAGATGAAATTCAAATGAATCTACTGGGAAGTTATTTATCTCTGCTGAACCACTAAGTAAAGAGTAAACAAGAGTGTCAAATCACTTTTGAATTGTTCAAATTACAGCAAAACCCTGACAATGGGATAAAGGGCTCACATTCTAGATGTTTCTTCTCGGGGTTATAAAAAGGTCAGTCATGAGGAAGAGTGAACTTTGTGTTTAGTGGACTCCCTTCATTCTTTTCTGCACTTCTGTCTCCTTAGGGGCTGCCCTGTCTCTACCCAAACATTCAGGGACCTCACCTTGCACAAATGATAATCGAGGTGATTTCTACTCAATTCCTTTCCTTCCTGCTTTGCTCCCCCTTCCCCAGCCTACTTCAATTAGCCACATACATCAAGTAGCCTTTGCCTCACAACAAAATACTACAAATCTTTGGGACTTAAAACAGCCACTTATAATTTCTCACAGTTTGATGGTGATAGTGCTTCTGGATGAGGCCGGCTCATTTGAAGTTGCGTGATCTAAAATGGCCTCCCTCTCACACCTGGGGCTACAGCTAGGACAACTGGTATGTTTAAGGCCTTTCTTCAAGTGTTCTCTCATCTTCAAAGAGTGTAGTTCACATGGTGGCAGAAACATTCTCAGAAGCAGGAGAAGGTAAACCCTATATGCAAGACCCCCTCAAGCCTCTGCATATTTTTTTCCCAAAGACCATGTCTGCCCAGCCTGTTGCCCAGGCTGGCTTCAAACTCCTGGGCTCCAGTGATCTTCCTGCCTCAGCCTCCTGAGTAGATGGCACTACAGGTACGGATCACCATGCTCAGCCTACACCATATTTTTCAATGTTCCATTGACCAAAGCAAGCTACCCAGCCAAACCCAGGATTAAAGGATAGAAAAATAAACTGAACCTTTTGATGTGAGGACTGGCAAAAATCCCACTGCAAAGGGATATAAGTAATTTGTGACCATTTTGTGAACAGGATTATAAGTAATTTGACTATTTTGTGATCTATTACACTATCATTTTGAAGAAATTTCATAAATTTGATTCACAACAAGGTGATAAGGACTCCTAAGAAAGTATTTTGCTTCTTAATATGGCAAAATATCTCACCTCAAGAGAATTGAGCTTCAGAGTCAGAATTCCAGGCCCAGTGGCAAATTAGAAAGAGTTGCTCTTCTGCAATGGACTTGTGCAGCCCCTCCAGTCCTGATCTTTAAGAAGCCACCTATTTGAACACAGATTCCACACCCTTTTCCCCTCTCCCTGCCCCTTAGAAAGTTTCATTACCATGCGCTTGACAGTCATGATTTGACTCACAGAAGACAGTGTAGACTCTACCAAACACCTAGCACATAAACAGCTCAATAAATATTGGTTCAGTTAGTTAATTCACGTTTGTGTGTGTGTGTGTGTGTGTGTGTGTGTGTGTCTATGAGTGTATGAGTGTACTGAGAGAAAGGGAGGGAGGGTGAGCTTGCACAAACACCAGCTCCATTCCAAATGCTGCCATAAGGAGTCGAAAGGTATCATGGCAGAGAGGAATTGGCGTGGGTTTTAAAGTCAGATGAACATACTGCCTTTGTAACCTCGGGTAAATTTCTTAACTTCTCTGAGCCTTAATGTCCTCATCTATAAAATGGGCATAATACCGTTGCTATACCTTTGCTACAGGGTCATTATGAAAAGTAAATTGAATGATATACACAGAATGCCTATAACAACACATGACTCGTTATAGACTCTGGTAATCAGCAGGAAGCAGGGGTCGAGCCTAGCTTCCCATACAAATTTCATTCTTTTCTCTCTCCTTCCATTAGCCTTGGTGCTGCTGTCCTTTGGTTGTCTGCCTCCTTCCACCTACCAGCCCTACCTAGACCTAATCAGAGAAATGAGCATGGAAGGAAATGGGGGTGGAGGGGGTGTTTTTAGATGGAACCTGTATCTTTAGGTTCTATCTGTGAGAGTTTGTTCTAGCTGCAGCAGTAGGAGGTAAAGTGAAGGGAAAGAATGGCCACAGCAATCTTACTTCTAAAAGTTAAGTATCCGACTGCTCACTGTCTGTCATGGTGCTGCATAAACTCACAGCATAAGCAACTGCCTATACCTGGATTTAGCCTTGGTGAATTTGGCACTCAGAAATTATGGGTAGATTTCAAGTAACTGTTGCAGACAGAACACCATGCCTTTCCTTCTTGGCCCCTCAACCTCACATTCCACTGAAATGCTGGTTTAAAATAGATGCATATAAAACAGAATAAGCTCATAATAAATCCCAGGATCAAGGAATTACCGATTTCTATATATTTCTCCAAGATAGGTGCAGGATGGGATCATAGACTGCCTGGATGCAAATATCAGCTCTGCCAGTCGTAACCTGTATGACTGTGAGCAATCCTGTTTCCTCATTATAAAATGTGGATAATTATAGGACAGTTGACCCTTAACATGGATTTGAACTGCATGAGTCCACTTCCACGTGGATTGTTTTTCAACCCAGGGCAGATCAAAAATACAATATTTGTGGAATGCGAAACTGGCCTATAATAAAGGCTAACTTTTGCATACACCAGTTCCCAAGGGACCAATTTGCCAAACTTGAGTATGCACAGATTTTGGCAGATGCGGGGTTCCTGGAACCAATTCCCTGCATATACTCAGAGTCAACCGTAGCTACCTCATAGCGTTGTTGTGAGGATTGGCCAAGTTAATCACAATATAAGCACTTAGGACAGTTCCTGGAATGCTGCCTAATAAAAGTTAGATTTTGTTGTTATAAATTGAAGCCAGAGAATCTACAGCTGAGAAATTAAACAGAAGAAAGATGCAAGTTCAAAGTTTGAAACTGGCAAGAATGCCAAGGGAAAGTGAGACAGAAATCAAGAGTATGGGTTTAACGCTTACAGTAAAGCTGTACAAGTCCACCTTCAACCCATTCTCTACTCCCTCATCTACACACAAGGGTGATGTGTACCCTTATTTAAACTAAAACCAAAAGAGTAGTCTCTAAAGAAGTCAAACAACCTGCCTATAAAGGGCTAAGACCCCTGTTATGGGTACTTGGTACATAACTGCTGCCTCTCTGTTTCTGTTGACTAAATAATTTAGCATAAGGAGATCACCAAATGGTACACGAATTTTAAAAAATACACATCTAGACACCTTTTCTGAAACTTCCCCATGTCAAAATATAAAACCTAAAAACTTTCTGAGAAAAGAAACCAATTATCTATAAGGAGATTCGAATCTGACTGGTGCCAGTCCCTTCCCAGCAAAATTGGTTGCTAGAGGATCACAGAAAACGCTTTAATAGTTCTGAGGGAAAATTCTCTTGAAACTAGAATTATGGACTTATCTAATTTATTTTTTAGCTCCCATGCATACTTTCTGAGAAAAGCAATTATTTGGGGACGTACAGGAGCAAAAATAAAAAGCAACCCAAGACAAAGAAGATTATGGCAGCAGAGAAAAAAGTAAACTTTACCTAGAAATCTATGAAAAATAATTATTGGATGAGAGCTGTCCAGCAAGCTTAGGAAATCAACAGTCCAAATAGTAATAGGAAATCAGAGGGCTCTGAAGAATAAGTTTCAAGTAGAAATATTCGAGTAGGAAATATTCTTATTAAGAACTGGATGATCTTTGACAAGATAAAAGCGGAAGGCATATTATAATTCTGCTCACAAAAAAAGTGAATTAGAAACTCAAATTCTTGAAAAGATGTGTAAAGAAATCATGGTATAAATATAAAACAATCTATAATATTGTGTAATATTTAAATAAATGGAAGAAGATAATCTAATTGACCTTGACACTTGAAATATTCTTCTTTTATTAACACACAATTATATATCTCCTTCTTTATGGGTTCAGTCATGCTACTTTGTGCCTTAGGTAATAATATTCATATTATTATAATAGTGCAAAATCCTTTTACTTAAAAAAAATTAATCAACCTATTGGCAAAGTACAGAATAATCAGTCATTGAGAACAGAACCCAAATGATAGAAATATTGGCAATGTAAAAAGTTGGGAAATGCAGAGAGCACAGAGATAGAGGGAGTATGTGGGGCATTAGTTTTCTTGTTTTACGGGATTATGAATCCAGATTTCTGAATTGATAGATCAAGAAAGAAATATTAATTTGTTTAAACACATAAAGGTGGCCAGGCGCAGTGGTTCTGCCTGTAATCCCAGCACTTTGGGAGGCCTAGGCGGGTAGATCACCTGAGGTCAGTAGTTCGAGACCAGCCTGAACAATATGGTCAAACCCCATCTCTACTAAAAACATTAGCCAGGTATGGTGGTGCACACCTGTAGTCCCAGCTACTCGGGAGGCTGAGACAGAAGAATTGCTTGAACCCAGAGGCGGAGGTTGCAGTGAGCCGAGATCGTGCCACTGCACTCCAGCCTGAGCAACAGAGCAAGACTCTGTCTCAAAAAAAAAAAAGGTATAAAGGTAAGTAAACTCTCAGTGCCTCAGCTTTGTTTTTCGAAAAATGGAGTTGATGATATATGCCCTACTTATATCACAGCAACTTTGCTAGAAATGTCAAATCATATTAAAGGCATGGGAGGGCTTGAGGAAATAAAAGCAGCAGTGGAATGTAAAATGATTTTACCATCAAAGTGTCTAGCTTCCATAGAAGTTTGACCATTTGCTTATGCATCCTAACTGCATATCACCAAAGGAGATTTAACATATCCAGCTGTTTTCATTAGCTCTTATGGATTTCATCCCATCTGGCATCATAGGCCTTTAAAGCTGAAAGAGCTCAAAGATTTTTGAGTTCATCTTCCTTATTTCACAGGTAAAGAAACTGAGTCCACAAAAGTCAAGTGACTTGACAAAATTAAACAGCTCTTAAATGACAGAGATGGGTTAGGAACTACGTATCCTGAATCCTAGAGCTATGCTTTTCTATTATATTAGACAAATGGGGGGAAAAAAAGTCCAGATAATAAATTGAGTCTACATTACTTCAGAAAGAAAGCTAGAAAGTTAGGACAAATAAATACATTCCTAACTTGTATAGGTTTATTCCATAACTTGTATGAATAAACAGTAATAAATAGCTCACTTATTTCTTAAGATTCATTCATTTAATTAGCCAGGTGCAGGTACAGTGGCATGGCACCTGTAATCCCAGCTACTGGGGAGGCTGAGGCAGGAGAATCGCTTCACCCTGGGAGGTGGAGGATGCAGTGAGCCGAGATCACGCCACTGCACCCCAGCCTGGGCAACAGAGCAAGACTCTGTCTAAAAATTTAAAAAAAAAGATTAATTCACTTGATTGTTTTATATGCGAATATAATCTGCTCCATTAGATTTTAAAGGTGTTTCTCCTTTTTTATCTTTTTTGGAGAGCATATAGATTTTAAAGTTCTAATGAGTAGTTCTATGTCTCTTAGTACCTTTTTGTTTTTCAGAATAATGAAGCTATGTTAAGTGTTCACAAAAGTAATTTGGCTGATTGTCTCCTTCTATTTTTATTTTTGTGTTTGAAGTCATTTCAGACTTACAGAAACAGTAAGTCTGAACAGTAAGTCTGAAACAGCAAGAACAGTACAAAGAACACTTAAATAGAAAAAGTCGTTACCCAGATTTTCCAAGTTTTAGCATTTGCTTTGTCTCATCTATGTGTATCTATTTAAATATATTACACATTTTATAAATATACATTTTTTGAATCATTTAAGAGTAGGTGCACACATAATGCCTCTTTATCCCTTAATATTTCAGCTTATGTTTCATAAGAACAAAATTTTGTCCTTAATGGCAGGATAATTATTAAATTGTAATAATTACCAAATATTTTTAAAACTCAGGACATTTAACATTGATAGGATACTTTAAAGTTCATTTTAATTTCCTTAATTGTTTTCAAAATATTATTTAAAGAATCTTTGTCCAGTTCAGGATACTGTCTAGGATTACATATTGCATTAAGTTGTCCTGTCTCTTTAGACTCATTTAATTTAAAGCAGTTTCTCAACATTCTTTTGTCTTTCATGCCATCAGCATTTATGATTAATACAGGCCAGTTGTTTCATAGAATGAAATCTATTAAGATTTGGGTTTCTCTGCTGCTTCCTTATGATTAGACAGAGATCATCCATTTTTGGTTGGATTACCACATGAGTGATGTTGTGTCTTGCTTGTGTTATCACATTGGGAGGCACTTAATGTTCCTTTGCCTCTTGTTGATGATATTAGTGTTGATCTACTTGGTTAAGTAAGATGTTATTCTGCTTCTACACTATTTTCCCTCATAATTATTAAGTAACTTGTGAAGAGGTATTTTGAGACCGGGTAAATAACTTGTTCCTCATCAGAATTGCCTCTGCTAGGCATCTATTGATCATTCTAATGAGAATCAGTTTTACTGTGATGGTTATAAAATGGTAATTTTCTAACTCCATTTTATCTATTTGTCTTCTCTATCAGCCAGGATTTTGCTGTAAGAAACAGCTTTTTCTTCTTCCTTATTCAGCTATTAGGAGTTTGCACCCATTAAATCTTATTTCATTCATTTATAATTAATTAATTTCTCTCTCTCACTCTTGCTAAAATTATCCCAGATTTGTACTGGGATACCTGTTGCAATTCATTCAAGCTGGCTTTTGTGTCATTTTGATGCATACTCACCATTGTTTGAGCACCTCCTTACTTTCTGACACACAAAAATCCCAGACTTATCATGTACCTTCCCTGCCACAACCGTGAAATTAGCCTTCCTCCATGAAGCCCTAGTTCCTTATTTAGGCTGATTGATTTTTGAAGCTGACATCATGGAGATCAATCGTGTCCTTCTAAAACACAACTTCTCATTTCAACAGAAGGCAATCTGAAACTGGAAAGGTCTTAAGACTCATCTAAAAAGAAATATTCTCTGCTAATTTTTAAAAATTATTTTTCCAGGGTTAGGAATTAGATGTGAGAAATGAATCCATGGCAACAAAATGTACTGAAGTATCTATTAAAGAAACATTTCAATTACACATAAAATTAGTCTACAAAACAAATCAACTCAATTAAAAACAGTATTTCAAGTGAGTTGAAAATCACGAATTCACATTATGGTGCAAATGTAGATATAAGTTATATCTTGAAACTCTTTTAAAAAGTCAACATGGCTAAATGGAAAATAGTATATTAACACAAACTCAAAATATTATTTTAAATATCCAATATGAAATACGTAATATAAAAAACAAGATGAAATTTAAAACCCTTAGTGTCTGGCATATTTAGGGGATAATATTTTTATTGAATAAATTAAGGAGATTTAGGAAAAGGGCAGCCACTTACAGGAATTCAAATAAAAATATGTACATGATGGACCATTGATAGAATGCCACATATGCCTTCCCTAACTGAATAGTGAGCAGCCAATTTCCCATTTAAGTACCATTTCTTTTAAAATTTGACTTTTTTTTCTAAAAGCCAGCCAAGAAAGCAAAAAATAAAGATGAAAGAGCAGTTTATTACAAAGGCAGGTTGGAGTTCATGTTATCTTTGCCCAAGAAAAGCAGGCAAGCCTAATCTATTGCATCCCAGAGGTGGCCTTTCATTGTGAAACCAGCTTGTGGCAACACCTCTTCTGCAGCCCTGAGGCAATTAAATATCTAAGAATGGACAATCCCCCAATTACTTCTCAAGTGGTAAAACCAGCAGCAGAGCATGTTGTAACTCACCATATGCTGTAATTAAATGTAGGAACTCATACTTCCTTGTGGCCATAAAACCTCTGGTGGGGAAGCAAGGATGCAATATCTGCCATTGTAGCCAACGTGCAATCAGGTAGAAATACATAGAAGATAAACCTTGCTTCCCACACTTATATTAATATATAAGTCCTCATACAAACCCTTAGTTTATTTCAGATTCTGCAGGCTTCTCAGCTACCACATTTGTAATAGTGAGAAACAAATTTAGATCAAAAGAAACCGCAGGGCAAGACAGGAGTCCAGGAGCATGACTGGACTAGAGTTTCCGGGTCCTGCTGTTTTCTTTCAAATAATGAAATAAGTGAACATAAAAGAGGAGGCCAGGTTTAAAAACAGAAAGGAGGCTGGGCAAGAAGCAGCAATAACACACCAGCTAGGAACGATCAAGGTTAGCTGTGCCAGACCTGCTGAGTCTCGCTCATTTTGAGGGAGGCTTCTTCTTATTGGTGAAACCTTACCAAAAAAAAAAAAAAAAATCCTTAAGAAAAAAAATCCCTCTAGTGCTCAAGGAGATTGCAAGATGGCAGCATACTGGAGTGAAAATGTTTCAAGATTCCATTGTAACTGATGGTAATATCCTTCAAACAAATGGTCTCAGCTGGAGGAGTGGAGCAGCCACACATTAGCTGAACTTTCTGTGCACAGCACCTTTCCTCAGTCATTCCAGAAGAGAGGACACAACTCAGCAGGAAGCTGAAGCTCATGAGAAGAATTATCTGATTTACCTGCTCAAAAAAGTGGTAATGCTGGGAACATAGTGGATAAACTGTAATTAACATTTTGAAAGAGAGTGGGGAGGAATTTGCTCAGAGGAAAGTGGTACTCGAAGCTGTGGACATATTTGGCGTGTGGGAGAGGAAAACCCGGCCACATTGGCTCACCTTTTGCTACATTGCTAGGCTGCGACTCAGGAGACCTGCGGGGAGCCAGGGTGGCTCAGGATGACAATGGGCCCTGCACTGTGGCCCAGCAATGTGTCTATCCTTCCTCAAGCAGACGACTCCCTGTGGGGTGGGAGGAAGTGAAGAGAGAGACCAAACTGACCTTCATGTCATCACCTAGGTGACTAAGCTTGAGAGTCTTCCACTTATTGTTTGACTTCCATTCCCTTAAAAAAAAAAAAAAAAAGAAGAAGAAGAAGAAGAAGAAAACAAAGTGGCATTGTCCCATTACTGAGACCATATAACTTGTTTCAGTGTCCTGCTCTCTGTCCCTGCCTCTACCTACATTTATGGTGGGTCCTTGCTGAAGCTTACTAACATCACTATTTCTTATAAACTGTAATACAATCATAAAATAAAGAACTACATCTCATATTCCCATCTGTCCTCCTCTCATTGTCTCTCATTCCACACACCCTTACCTCCATCTTCCCCTACATACAAAACAGACAACTTAACAAGTGATCGAATACCTTTTATCAAACAACTTGCAGAATATTACAGAAGGAAGGTCATTTCAGTCCATTTTCTATATTGTTATAGCTACAATGTAATTATCATTGATGTTCAAAATGAATGTTTGCAGCACTGCAAATTCTGTACCCTGAAGGCCTAAATTATATTCATTATAGTTGTATTGCTATTCATTTTGATGCATTAAAATTTTTTACAATCCATGTGTAACATATTCAGCAGTAGTAATAATGAAGTAGAAACCCACATTCTTCAAGAAAGCTTCCTGAATCAATTACCAACAGGAATGGAGAGAACAATAATGGTGTGGGGCTCCTCTGGGAAGGTTGTTTTTACAAACAGGATGGGTGCAGAGCAGCTCTTCTTAACATCTTCGTGGAGATGACATGAAAAGCAAGTCCTGAATTCTTCCTTTTTCTGAATCTTTAATTAAAAAAAAAAATAGTAATTCAAAAAACACCACTCCAAGGGTCAATACACTGTATAATTATAAACCGCAGTTCTTTCTGGCCTTATTTTTGTGCACAGCCTCATGAGATATGGGCAGGTTGAGGAGTGAATCTGGGCATTTGAAAATAGATGAGTAAATGGAGGATTACTCCTTTGAAGGTAATGGAAGAGAAATGTAAAGTTACTGGTTGCCTGGTTTGGATGATAAATGGAAACTAGATTTAATTACAAAGACAATAACAAGTATTGACATTAGAAAGCAGTGAAAATGTAATGCTAAGCCTAGTACACAGAGTCATAGACCTGTTGTTTCTTTAAATAGGCTGAGCTATCAATTGTATTAAAACTTTTAAAGAACCTCTAAGTAAATTTATAATCACAAAGTTAGTGCGATAATGACTAATTCCGCTTTTACCTCTTCTCTAAATCTCATGTATCTACAAGAACATAATGCAAAAGATCACTTGAATGGTTCTGGAAGTCAGTATATGAAGAAGTACACGTTTTTAGCTAATTCAACCAAGCTGACCTTACCATGAAGGAAGCAAATTTAGAATTTTAGAGGCAAATGCTTAATTGCTGTTTAAAAGTCAAAAGTAAGATCTTTTCTGTAATTTGCTACTGTTAGAAAAACTATAATGAGATACTTAAAATTTGACACTAGAATTTAAAAAGAATGGTTGCAAATGCTAGTTGAGGGGGCTAGACACAGCTCATATTCTCATTGCCTGGGTAATCTTCATAAACTTTCAGAGCAATGTTCTCATTTAACCTATTATTGTTCACAGAGTTCCTTAAAGCACATTTTTCACACATGGCTGGGACAGTTGGTGAAATTGCAATCACCTTTGAAGTGGGATGCCTGAAGTCAATAACCAGATTGACCGATCATGGCCCTGCTTGTCTTCACATTTGCAAGCAGGTGTAATGATGGTTGATACCACTTGTGCAGACAGCAATTTTGTGCTAAAAGCTTGCTGCTAAACAACAGGCTTGTTGTCTCTCTCAGTTACCTTCTGTTTATTTCTATGGAAGGGGAAATCAAGACTTCAATAAAAGCTTAGAAATGGTTGAAAACTGAATTGTTCTCAGGATGAATAGGCTCAAAGTATTAGGCAACTTAATAATTCACAGAAATAATAGTTCAGTACTAGTATGGATTTGAAAAGCATATAAAAAAGGTATTGTTAAATGCTACCATTTATAAATAGTTGTTCAATTTTTCAAAAACTGAGGATTCTTAGGAATTGCATATGCCTTAAAACTACCCAAACCTCAGGCCAGGCGCAGTGTCTCACGCCTGTCATCCCAACACTTTGGGAGGCTGACGCGGGCAGATCAGCTGAGGTTGGGAGTTCGAGACCAGCCTGACCAACATGGAGAAACTCTGTCACTACTAAAAGTAAAAAAATTAGCCCACCGTAGTGGCACATGCCTGTAATCCCAGCTACTTAGGAGGCTGAGGCAGGAGAATCACTTGAACCGGGGAGGCGGATGTTGCAGTGAGCTGAGATAGTGCCATTGCACTCCAGCCTGGGCAACAAGAGCAAAACTCTGTCTCAAAAAAAAAAAACAAAAAAAAAAAACCCCAAAAACTACCCACAGTTCATTTTCAAAGTATGGATTTAATGTAGCCAGCTCTCCAATATTCATCCTAAAAGAAGCCAGACAGAAATGTGACATTAAATATCTCGTCTTATTTTTGTTTAAAAGATGTATCTCTGTTAAAGTGGTTGTAATACTGAGAACAATGACTATGGATTATTTTTAAATTCTTGTTTATTCTCATTTGTGTTTACTAATGGTTCTATCATGTTTATAATTTTCATAACAGATAAAAATAAGTTAATGTCTGAGTGTGGTGGCTCATGCTTGTAATCCCAGCACTTTAGGAGGCCAAGGTGGGTGGATCACCTGAGGTCAGGATTTCGAGACCAGCCTGGCCAATATGGTGAAACTTCGTCTCTACTAAAAATACAAAAAAATCAGCCAGGCGTGGTGGTGGGCGCCTGTAATCCCAGCTACTTGGGAGGCTGAGGCAGGTGAATTGCTTGAACCCGGCAGGCAGAAGTTGTGGTGAGCTGAGATTGCGCCACTGCACTCCAGCCTGGATGACAGAGGGAGACTCTGTCTCTAAATAAATAAATAAATAAATAAGTTAATAAAATGTATCTGGCCAGGCCCTGTGGGTCCTGCCTGTAATCCCAGCACTTCAGGAGGCCAAGTCAAGTGACTCTGTTGAGCCCAGGGGTTCGAGATCAGCCTGGGCAACATGGTGAAACTCCATCTCTATTAAAAATACAAAAATTAGCTAGGTGTGGTGGTGCACACCTGTAGTCCCAGCTACTTGGGAGGCTGAGGTGGGAGGATCACTTGAGCCTGGGAAATTAAGGTTGCAGTGAGCCGTGATCGCCCCACTGCACTCCAGCCTGGGTGACAGAGTGAGATCCTGTGTCAACAAAAAAAGGAAAAAATATCCAATGATGAACCAAACCCTAAGAGGCTTCCTTCCACCTGCCCACTAGCACACCCAGAGATGCTCATGATGTGAAAGGCAGAAATGGGACATATTCATTGATCAGCTAAGAGCCCCACTAGATGACAGATGCTGTGCAAAATACTGGACAGTTTTGGGGCCTCCTTAACCTCCTAAGCCCACCTCCTGTTTTTGTTTTTTGTTTTTACACAGGATCTAAAGACAGGCTGGAGTGCAATAGTGTGATCACAGCTCACTGCAGCCTAGACCTGCTAGGCCCAAGTGATCCTCCCACCTCAGCCTCCTGAGTAGGACCACAGGTGTGTACCACCATGCATGGCTTTTTTTTTTTTTTTTTGGTAGAGACAGTCTCCCTGTACAGAATTCCTAGGCTCAAGTATTCTTTCTGTCTCAGCCTCCCAAAGTGTTGGGATTACAAGCATGAGCCACCATGCCTGGCCCCACGTCCTTTTCAAAAGCACTTTTTATTCATAGATTTTTCCTGTCAGAACAACATGGATAATTATTACCTAGATTCAAATTTAAAATCCACTTAAGCAAATACCAAATTTTAAAATAAGACCCCAAAAGAAACTGAAACTTGAATCAAAATTAAGGCAAATCAAAGTTAACTGCAATCTAAACTAAGCACATATCCAAAATCATTTGATTTTAGTTTACCTTTTTTAAAGAAGATCTAAGAAGAAATCATTATCGTTAAGTATCAACTCTTGGCCAGGCATTGAGAATTTTAATTATAAGCTGAATATAATTTAATCCTCATAATAACCGTATAATAATCTCATTCCTCTTTTGTTGTTGTTGTTGTTGTTGTTGTTGTTGTTGTTGTTGTTGTTATGGAGTTTTGCTCTGGTTGGCCAGGCTGGAGTGCAATGGTGTGATCTCGGCTCACCACAACCTCTGCCTCCTGGGTTCAAGCGATTCTCCTGCCTCAGCCTCCCAAGTATCTGGGATTATAGCGATGCACCACCATGCCCGGCTAATTTTGTATTTTTAGTAGAGACAGGGTTTCTCATGTTGGTCAGGCTGGTCTTGGACTCCCAACCTCAGGTGATCTGCCCACCTCGGCCTCCCAAAGTGCTGGGATTACAGGCATGAGCCACCATGCCCAGCCCATTCCTTATTTTTCAAATGAAGAAACTGAGACCTAGAGAGCTTAAGAAACTTAGCCAAGTCACTCAGATGATGGAAGCAGATCTAGGATTTAAATCCACTTTTTCTGATTTCAAAGAGAAACAATCTACAAATTTCTCATAACTACTAAAACAGGGATAGGAGAAATATGATCTGAAGTGCCAAATACTAGATAAGTATACTGACGATTCATTAGGTAAGGTTTCTTGTTTAAAACTGTTTTTCCTCAATTATTTGTTTTATCAAGGCAACCAAAGATATAGAAAATAAATAAATAGTATTAGCCTTTTTCTGACCATTGAGAGATAATGTCTTAGGAGTCTCGAAACAAACAAAATACTAGGGCAGAAAATACGCAGCAATCAAAGTTCCCAGCTGACAAATAAAAAAAATAAGTAAGTCCATGGCCAGGCGTGGGTGCTCATGCCTTTAATCCCGGTGCGTTGAGAGGCTGAAGCATGGTGGCATGCACCTGTAGTCACAGCTACTTGGGAGACTAAGGTAAGAGGATCACTGGAGCTCAGGAGTTCAAGCTTACAGTGAACTCTGATTGTGTCACTGCATTCCAGAATGAGACACAGTCTTTAAAAAAAAAAAAAAGTATATGAGAAATTGAGAACGTTTTATGATAAAATCGCACAAAGGATTATTATGATACTTTGCTTTAATTAATATTTCCTTTTGATACTTACCACAACTTAAAAAGCTAAGCTTTTATAAAACATTGAAACCGAAAAACAAAACTTTGCGCTTCACCCATATGAGTTTGCAATGGATTAGATTTTTAAAATGCAAATAAATTCTAAATACCTGGTCTAGTCATGACCTTCTAAGTCCAGTTATCTCCATGTATTGGCAGTTACTTTCATTGAGCTACCAAGTGATTTTTTTTACTAAGTCTATTCCCTCCTTGCAGTCTAAGTTTTCTGTTTTAAAACAATAGGAACTAAGTAGCTAAAATCTCTGAAAATAGTAAACCTATCAGTTTTATTCTATGTAGATTATATAAAAAACAGAAATTTTGTTTTTGTTTTAGAACTTTGTCAAATTACCTCCTATTGAATAAGGAAATATAGGTGAAATGTATTTTGGAATGTGCAATAAATGTATGTGTATATATATTATATATCACATTATAAATTACAATTTAAAAATCATCTTTGTTGAAATGATACTGTAATCAGGGCTGCAGGTGCCAGATAGAGAAGGTAATTCACAAGGAAGACCTGGTGCTCTCATGCATGCCATCAATCTCTCCTCCCTCCATCCTTAGTAATTCTACCAACAGGGCCATATAACTCAGTCCCATTCCCATTCGCACATATACCTTCCAGCAATATGTTGTCATTTCTTCTTCTCCTTTGACATAGCGCTTACTGTTCCTTGGTATATATTCCTCCTGAAGGAACAAAGCACTTGTCATTTTACTACGGAAAGCTGGAGAACATATAGTGTTTCTCAAAAGTGATGTTTTTGTTAATGGGGTTGGATTTCTTGGTTGGGAAGCCATTTAGCATCCCTAACCCTGGGGTACTCAATGCCAGTGACTCCCCTCCCCAGTTGCAACAACAAAGTCAAATAAAACAAAACGCCAGCCCATATATTTCCAAGACCACTAGGGAGACAGTGTTTCCCTGACTGTCATTCACTATACTATATTCACAGTATTTTTTTTAACTGACCCTTCTCCACATCAAGAGGGTATTTCTGATTCATAATTTAGTTATTTGAAGTACCTTTTCCAGAGGTGAATATAGTTTTAAATGGAGATACTGACCTCTATAACAATGAATGAAAAGACAAAAAAAGTAAGAACTGTGGTAATGTTTACTCAAGAGCAATTAATATCAAATATTCATCATATACACTGTATAAACAATATTCTGTTAAATCAGTGGGTCTCAAAGTGGGATCTGCAAACCCTTGGAAGTCTTGGGCAAAGCTGAGTGAGTTGGTCACTCTACTGTCACTTCAAGAAAAATAACTGGCGTTATATGTCACCGATGATAAAATTTAAGCTTTCAAGCTAAAGCTAGAATTTTGAAAAACTTGTATTCTCCACAATGAGCTTGTCAGTTGCCCAATACTTGAAGACATTTCTGATGAAATTGGTAGTGATAAGAATAAATGTGATTTGTGATACTGCCTAAAGAAATGTCAACATTTGGAAGATGTGCAAAATCAGTGAGCCAATATTTTCTAAATGACCAATGCATGATGTTACAGAATTATGCCTGGGCAATGATCCATTTAAAGTGCAAGACAGTGAATGAATTTTAAGGTAACAGAGACAAGAAGTTCATTGATATGGTTTCAGATCCACATTGCAAACAACCTTCAAGAAACTACCACTTGACAAGTTGGATGTAATAAGAGAAAAAAAAATCCATAATTATCTTTTTTAAAAATGCTATTTCCAACTACATATCTGGATGAGACCAGATTTTCTTCTTATACTTCAATCAAAGCAACATTATCACAACAGATTGAATCCAGAAACAGATATTAGAATCCAAATGTCTTTTCTTAGTCCAAACATTAAAGATATTTGTAAAAATATAAAATACACTTTTATCACTAATTATATTGTTCTATAAAATATATTATTTCTTCATTAAAACATATATATGGTGGTTCACGCCTGAAGTCCCAGCACTTTAGGAAGCCAAGGCAGGAGGATCACTCGAGTCCAGGAGTTTGAGGCCGTAGTGAGCTCTGATCACGCCACTGCACTCCAGCCTGGGCAACAGAGTAAGACCCTGTCTGTAAATAATAATGTTAAAGGCCAGGTGCGGTGGCTCATGCCTGTAATCCCAGTTCTTTGGGAGGCTGAGGTGGGCAGATCACCTGAGGTCAGGAGTTCGAGACCAGCCTGGCCAACATGGTGAAACCCCGTCAACACAAAAATTAGCTGGGCATGGTGGCGTATCCCTGTAATCCCAGTGACTCAGGAGGCTGAGGCCAGAGAATCACTTGAACCTGGGAGGCAGAGGCTGCAGTGAGCCAAGATCATGCCACTGCACTCCAGCCTGGGTGACAGAATGAGACTCTGTCTCCAAAAAAAAAAAAAAAAGAATAATGTTAACAAATATAAAAAACGTATCATAGATGTTAATACTAAATGATGTGTTACTTTTAAAATTAATTATTTTAAAGAATTTTCCCATTTTCTGGTATGGTAAATACTAACAAATGAAATTTTCTTTTCTTTTTTGAGACAGAGTCTCGCTCTCACCCAGGCTGGAGTGCAGTGGCGCGATCTCAGCTCACTGCAAGCTCCGCCTCCCGGGTTCACTCCATACTCCTGCCTCAACCTCCAGAGTAGCTGGGACTACAGGCGCCCGCCACCACGCCTGGCTAATTTTTGTATTTTTAGTGGAAACGGGGTTTCACTGTGTTAGCCAGGATGGTCTCCATTTCCTGACTTCATGATCCGCCCACCTCGGCTTCCCAAAGTGCTGGGATTACAGGCATGAGCCAACGCGCCTGGCCTATAAATAAAATTTTCTAAACAAAAAAGGTTTTTTAATTCTCAATTTTTAAAAGCACAAAAGTATTCTGAGAACAAAATGAGAACTGCCATGTTAGAGGGTTAATGCTATAATTTTTAACCAACTCAATTTTTTCCAAATTATTACTGTTTTGGCATACTAACATTCTAGCTACATGGACTTTTCAGTTTTAATTCTAAAAGTAATCGCTGTTAAAATAAAGAAAATTTCAAGAGAAATTTGACCCACATATTTATTAAAATTGTTTAAAAGTGAGAAAGAGTTTCAATCTTCAATACGATAGCATACATGTGATTCTTTAGCACAGTAAGAACAATGCTAGGAGACACTTTTGTCAGGTTCCACTATTAGATTCCATAAGGTCAAGAGAAATAATTAAATTTCAATATTGTCTTCTTAAAAAGTGTAGTCTGAGGAATTTCTCTTTTTTTTTTTTTTGAGACTGAGTCTTGCTCTGTCACCCAGGCTGGAGTGAAGTGGTGCAATCTCAGCTCACTGCAACCTCTGCCTCCCAGTTTTCAATGATTCTCCTGCCTCAGCCTCCCGAGTAGCTGGGATTACAGGCATGCACTACCATGTCCAGCTAATTCTTTTACTTTTTAGTAGAGACAGGGTTTCACCATGTTGGCCAAGCTGCTCTCGAACTCCTGACCTCGTGATCCACCTGCCTCAGCCTCCCAAAGTGCTGGGATTACAGTTGTGAGCCACCACGCCTGGACCAGTCCGAGAAATTTCTAATTTCATGCTTTATAGAAATTTTAATCAGAATTTTAAAACTGGTTTCTGGAATTTTCTTCAGAGCTCATTGATTGGTGTCCTAGAAAGGCTTCAACTATCTCTTTAGCTCTTTCACTGCTCTATATTTGTAGGTGGACACTTTAGCTCTTAAAGAAGTTCCACCCTAAAGGTGATAAGGCTTCATATGAGGTCATAGAGTATTGGACATCCAAGCCAGAATAACTTTATTTACTAGCTATGTGTTTGTAGGCATGACACTTAACTTCCCTTGACTCGGTTTCTCCATTTGTAAAATGGTACCAACATCCAGGTAAAGTGTTTAGAAGAATAACTGACATAAAAACAGTAAGTGTTAGCTCTTGTTTTATGAATCAACTAAGGAAAAGTTAACTTGCAAGAATGCATCCAGATTAGAATCATAGAAATGTAGAAATCATCTATAAACATGTCTATTATTGGAACTTTCATAAGGATAGAATGTGGGGTAGGGCATAATGACTTGACAGGCCTGAAGATCCAGAAATTCAAATGTAAGGGAAAGTTTGTCTGTATCCAACTGATAGCTGAATAAACTGTTTTTTTTTTTTTGTTTTTTTTTTTTTGAGACAGGGTCTCACTCTGATAGCGCAACCACAGCTTACTACAGTCTTGATCTCCCAGGTGTAAACAATTATTCTGCCTCAGCCCTCCGAGTACCTGGGACCACATGCCTGGCTATTTTTTTTTTTAACTTTTTGTAGAGATGGGGTCTCCGTGTGTTGCCCAGGCTGGTCTTGAACTCTTAGGTTCAAGTGATCCTCCTTCCTCAGCCTAACAAAGTACTGGGATTATAGGCATGAGCCATCGTGCTCAGCCAAAAACATTTTTTAAGATTCTAGGTGTAAAGAATGTTTTCATTCTTAGGTGAAGATGAATACTAATATTACTTCTATACAGTTAGTCTCTGAGCTAATTTTATAGCTAATGAACTACAAACTTCGTGAGTTAAAGTTAAAAGCCAAATTTCTATGAGCCTCAATTTTTATCAATCCATACATATATTATTTTGTTGTGTATTTATCTGTAGCAGATACATTTTATTAGTTGCCCTTAGTATAGATAAGTAAATAGAGGTTCATGTCTTAAAATATTATACCTTGCCATAATTACAAATGTTCTCCACCTTGCTCTGTTTCCACTGTTTCTCTTCCCAAATGACCTCAGTTTGTCAACACTAAAGAAAAACAGCCAGGCGCAGGGTGGTGTGGGTCTGCAGTCCCAGCTACTCGCGAGGCTGAGGTGAGAGGATTGCTTGAGCCCAGGAGTTCTGGGCTGTAGTGCAGGAGTTCTGGGCTGTAGTGCACTGTGCCAACCAGGTGTCCGCACTAAGTTCGGCATCAATATGGTGACCTCCTGGGAGGGGACCACCAGGTTGCCTAAAGAGGGGTGAACTGGCCCAGGCCGGAAATGGAGCAGGTCAAAATTCCCGTGCTGAACAATAGTAGGATCGCTTCTATGAATAGTCACTGCATTCCAGCCTGACAATATAGTGAGACCACATCCCTAAAAAAAAAAATTTTTTAAATCCTTTTCCTAGGCTGTATTCTTGTTAAAGAGCACATGAAAATGTACCTTATGTATCATAAGAATGTGACATGCTGTACTAGAGATCACATTAATTTTAATAGATGAAAACAAAAAGAAAGAAGCTAATAGGAAACAGCATAAATATTTTTTCTCATGTAACCAAATGTTTCAGTATTATTGTAGAGAAAATTTGATCTAATCTTGTCCTTATCACAGTTTGGGTTCTAATGTATCAGTGGTGCCTTCAGAAATGAACATAAGCACTTTATTTTTACTACTGTGCCTTGTACTGTATAAATGATAAGCTGGTTTTCAAAAGAGATTGCTATATTGCTTTTTCATCTTCCCTTCTGAATGGGAATATTTTAGGCATGAATGTTATGCTCCATCACCTTGAATAAATGATTAATAATTCTTTACCAATACGACTTCAATTATATATGATTGCTGGTGTTTTGCAAACTTTAAAATTATGGTGATGGGCTGGTTAAAGTTATGATTTCTCTTTTTAATAAACCACCAACAGATTAAAAAGACATACCTCAGGAGCTGCTGAATCTTCTATCACTCCTAAAATTCAAGAGATATAATTTGTGAGCACACAATATGTTCAGAATAACTATCCCATAGAACACCATATGTGCAACTGGACATTCTACATGTCTAATTTCATAATTTCAATGCTAATTTCTTGTTTATGTTTGTTTTTCTTCACTATGTCCTGTGCTCATCAATGCTAATTTCACAAGCCTTTGAGCCAAATCTTGACCTACAGATGTCAAGGAAAAGTTTATATATGTAGAATTCTTAACAAGCAAAGTTGTTATTCTGAAAATCAATTATTTTTCTTTTATAAATATTTTAAAGGATTCTTTATTTAAATAAATGTAATTTTTAAAATAGGCCAGGCACAGTGGCTCATGCCTGTAATCCCAGCACTTTGGGAGGCCGAGGCGGGCAGATCACTTGAGCTCAGGAATTCCAGACAAGCCTGGCCAATATGGTGAAACCTTGTCTCTACCAAAAATACAAAAATTAGCCAGGCCTGGTGGTGCACCCCAGTAATCCCAGTTACTCATGAGGCTGAGGCCGAGAATTGCTTGAACCCGGGAGGCGGAGGGTGCAGTGAGACGAGATCACCCCACTGCACTCCAACCTGGGTGATGAAGAGAGACCCTGCCTCAATAAATAAATAAATTGATTACTTAATTAAATAATGTGGTATATGTTGCTATGTAAACATCCTAAACATTGTATTAAAATAATGTTAGAACAGTAACATAAATGCATGCTAAAATTACACATAATCTCAAATCTATGTTGTAGATGTGGTTTTTGCTTGCCTAGCATCTCTCTTCAGCATCATTCTCCCCCAGTTCTGAATCCATGTTCTTCTGATATGGAGATTTTAAACCTGAATCCAAGAGAGGCATGTAGCCAAAGAGATTAGTTCAGGCTGAGCCAATCAGAATGAATCCTAGGCTTATGCTAGAGTATTAAAAGAGTCTAAACTAGCAGGATATAAGGTCCTGCCCAAGAATAAAGTCCATCAAGAATAATGCAACGCTGACCACTAGAAAAAGAGAAATTGAATCTCACACCATTATTTCACTCCCTGGATCCATCGCTGCCAAAATTCTGATAACCTCTGGACTTTTTAGTCACATAACAAATAATTATCATTTTTCTTTTAAGAGGCTTCAAGTTGGTTTCCACTGCTTGCAAGAAAAAGTGCTCTTATTAATACAATCCATTACTCTAGCAATTAAAAAAGAAAATACCTAACACTCAACTTGGGTAAGATTTTGATGAATCTGTTTCCCCAAATACTCCAGAGGCTTGTAAATCATTTTAAAGGTTTAGAAAGTAATATGAATATAATGAACTGCATATCATGTCCTAATATTTTGCTGAAGGATACAATATGACTGGTGAAAAAATTAATTGCGGTGTTACACATGTCCTCCAAAATTAAATGCAACCTTAGTCTTAACCATTGGACAATGACTAAGTACTGTGTATGATACTATGTCAATATTATTCAATTTATCAAGTCTCAAACTGTAATGATTATGCAAAAAGGAAATACCATATGAAAAGAATATAATAATTACAGCTACATAAAGTGATATATACATAGAGGCAAGTGGTTTTCCACCCTGGGTGCGTATCAGAACTTCCTGAGGAAAAGTAAAAAATGCTGATGCTTCAGAAATTCTGATTTAATTGGTCTGGGGTAGATCCCAGGCATTGGTATGCTTCTAAAGCTTCCCAGGTTATACTGATATGCAACCATTAACAAAAGCTTTAGAATTATGAAAAAGCCACTCACAATAAATCAACAAATATTTCATTTTTACATATTTGTTTATTTACAACTTGACATTTTAGCATATTCAAAAATTCACTTATTTGGCATATTCATACATTCACAAGTTCTTTACATATTGGCATTTCTTCCATCTATGGTTAAACCTCAAAATAATAGTTTCTCCAGTGACTGAGAAAAAAATGGTAGCTCAATTATACCCTTGAATACAGCAGAGAAGAGAATGAGGATCTGGGGGTATCTTTTCAGGTATAAATTAATTTGTGGGTACCCCAAGACCTAGAATGTCCCAGTCCCTTGTTTTAATAATTTTAATGATTCTGATATTACATTTACAATTTGCATTGTTTTTAGTAGGTTAGTCATATTCGTGCCTCCGTCTCTGTCTCCTTTACTGGACCCTCTAAATGTTGGAGAAAGCCAGAGCTCAGGCTTGAGCTCTCCCCACACACTGAGTACTTGGGTGATCCATACAAGTATGGCTCTCAAATATTCATCTCAGGTCTGATCTCACTGCTGAACTCCAAATATCCAACTGCCTCCTCAACATCTTCACTCGAATACTAATAAGCAGCTCCCCCTTAACCAGAACTAAATTATTAATTCTTATACCCATTCTTGATCCTTCCCCAGTGTACCTCATCTTAATAAATGATACCACCATTCACCTATCTGAACCAACCCTCAGTAACATCCATGATTCTCAAACTCAATCCATGTGCACTTCACCAGAAAATCTCTTTGGCTATACCTTAAAAATAGATCTTAGGCTCAACTCACTTCCTATCAATTTCAATGCACTAATTTATTCCAAGACATCAGGATCTCAAACAGATTCCTACACAGCTTCCTAATAGCCACCTTGCTTTCACTCTTGTCCCTATTGACTAAATTAGATCAGATCATTTCTCTTCCTACCTTATAACCCTCTTTCTATCCAAACAAAATAAAACCTGTGTTTGCACCCCTGCTAGCCAGCCTCTGTGTGCTCTGGCACCTGGCTTACTCTCCGACTGCCTCTCTTAATACTCTCCCATCACTCACTGAGCCCCAGGCTCACAAGCCCCCTTGATTTTTCTCAAAGATCCCAAGCATCCCCATCAAGCTACCAATGAGTTTCTTCACAGAATTGGAAAAAACTGCTTTAAAGTTCATATGGAACCAAAAAAGAGCCCGCATCTCCAAGACAATCCTAAGTCAAAAGAACAAAGCTGGAGGCATCACGCTACCTGACTTCAAACTATACTACAAGGCTACAGTAACCAAAACAGCATGGTACTGGTACCAAAACAGAGATATAGACCAATGGAACAGAACAGAGTCCTCAGAAATAATACCACACATCTACAGCCATCTGATCTTTGACAAACCTGACAAAAACAAGAAATGGGGAAAGGATTCCCTATTTAATAAATGGTGCTGGGAAAATTGGCTAGCCATAAGTAGAAAGCTGAAACTGGATCCTTTCCTTACTCCTTATACGAAAATTAATTCAAGATGGATTAGAGACTTAAATGTTAGACCTAATACCATAAAAACCCTAGAGGAAAACCTAGGTAGTACCATTCAGGACATAGGCATGGGCAAAGACTTCATGTCTAAAACACCAAAAGCAACGGCACCAAAAGCCAAAATTGACAAATGGGATCTCATTAAACTAAAGAGCTTCTGCACAGCAAAAGAAACTACCATCAGAGTGAACAGGCAACCTACAGAATGGGAGAAAATTTTTGCAATCTACTCATCTGACAAAGGGCTAATATCCAGAACCTACAAAGAACTCAAACAAATTTACAAGAAAAAAACAAACAGCCCCATCAAAAAGTGGGCAAAGGATATGAACAGACAGTTCTCAAAAGAAGACATTCATACAGCCAACAGACACATGAAAAAATGCTCATCATCACTGGCCATCAGAGAAATGCAAATCAAAACCACAATGAGATACCATCTCACACCAGTTAGAATGGCGATCATTAAAAAGTCAGGAAACAACAGGTGCTGGAGAGGATGTGGAGAAATAGGAACACTTTTACACTGTTGGTGGGATTGTAAACTGGTTCAACCATTATGGAAAACAGTATGGCGATTCCTCAAGGATCTAGAACTAGATGTACCATATGACCCAGCCATCCCATTATTGGGTATATACCCAAAGGATTATAAATCATGCTGCTATAAAGACACATGCATACGTATGTTTATTGCGACACTATTCACAATAGCAAAGACTTGGAATCAACCCAAATGTCCATCAGTGACAGACTGGATTAAGAAAATGTGGCACATATACACCATGGAATACTATGCAGCCATAAAAAAGGATGAGTTTGTGTCCTTTGTAGGGACATGAATGCAGCTGGAAACCATCATTCTTAGCAAACTATCACAAGAACAGAAAACCAAACACCGCATGTTCTCACTCATAGGTGGGAACTGAACAATGAGATCACTTGGACTTGGGAAGGGGAACATCACACACCGGGGCCTATCATGCGGAGGGGGGAGGGGGGAGGGGGGAAGGATTGCATTGGGAGTTATACCTGATGTAAATGATGAGTTGATGGGTGCAGCACAGCAACATAGCACAAGTATACATATGTAACAAACCTGCACGTTATGCACATGTACCCTAGAACTTAAAGTATAATAAAAAAAAAAAAAAAAAAAAAAAAAAGAATTCACATAGTCCCTGAACTTCAGGAGCAAAAAAAAAAAGATCCCAAGCCTCAGGGCCTTTTCTCTTGCTGATCTTATGCCTTAGTTCTCTAACCTAAGATCTTTATATGGCTCAGCCCATTACACTTTTCTCAAGTGTCTATTAAAGGTAACCTCTCAGAGAGGCGTTTCCTAAAAGCCTGAAGAGCTCTGCCCCTCATTACCCACAGCACTCCATCCCTTTAAGATGTTTAATTTCCTCTTAGTACTTTTCACTACCTGATATTTTACATGTAGCTACTTATTATCTGACTTCCCCATAATCTCCATGAACACAGGAGCTTGACCTGTTTTATTTACTGAGGCATCCCCAAGGTTTAAAACAATGTTTGTTACACAGTAGGCAGTCAATAAATGTCTGCAGAATTATTGAAGGAATCGATCGATCAGAAAACAATGAATCAAATGTGTTTTGTTTATTCCACATGGACTTAATGTTTTAGAACAGTTTTAGGTTCACAACAAAATGAGCAAAAAGTAGAGATTTTCCATATACCCTTAACCACAATACATGTATAGCCTCTCTGATTATCAGCATCCCACACCAAACAGGTACATTTGTTACAACTGATGAGCCTACACTGACTCATCCTTATCATCCAAGGCACATAGTTACGTTAGAGTTCACTCTTGGTGTGCATTCCGTGGGTTTGGACAAATATGTATAACATGTATTTACCATTATAGTATCATACAGAGGAGTTCTACTGTCTCAAAACTCCTCTGTGCTCCTATTCATCCCTCCCTCTTCTTTAACTCCTGGCAACCATGAATCCTTTTACTGTCTCCATAGTTTTTCCCTTTCCAGAATGTCATACAGATGGATTAAGCAAGTGTTTTTTGTTTTGCTTTGCTTTTTCTACAGATGGCCAACTTAGGTCACAGTGCTCGTCTAGCACTGGCTTGGGAATTTAAGAGTTGCTCACCTGGGAATTGTAAATTTTATTTATTTATATGATAGTGATAAAAAATAACTTATGGCCAGGCGCAGTGGCTCACGCCTGTAATCCTAGCACTTTGGGAGGCCGAGGTGGGTGGATCATGAGATCAGGAGTTTGAGACCAGCCTGGCCAACATGGTGAAACCTTGTTTCTACTAAAAATATAAAAATTAGCCAGGCGTGGTGGTGCGCACCTGTAGTCCCAGCTACTCAGGAGGTTGAGGTAGGAGAATCGCTTGAACCCGGGAGGCAGAGACTGTAGTGAGCCAAGATCGCACCACTGCACTCCAGCCTGCGCGACAGAGCAAGACACTGTCTCAAAATAATTAAATAAAAATTAAAATAAAAACAACTTACAATGACCGAGCACGGTGGCTCATTCCTGTAATCCCAGCACTTTGGGAGGCTGAGGCAGGTGGATCACTTAAGGCCAGGAGTTCGAGACCAGCCTAGCCAACATGATGAAACCCCAACTCTACTAAAAAATACAAAAATTAGCCAAGGGTAGTGGCGCATGCCTGTATTCCCAGCTACACAGAAGGTTGAGGCACAAGAATCACTTGAACCTGGAAGGCAGAGGTTGCAGTGAGCTGAGACGGTACCACTGCACTCCAGCCTGGGTGACAAAGAGTTGTTCTTTTTTCTCCTGTCAGCTCAGGTTGTTGCCTTGATTTCAGAGAAGTTGTTTTAAAAAAAAAAAATTTTTTTGGCTGGGCGCGGTGGTTCATTCCTGTAATCCCAGCACTTTGGGAGGCCGAGGCAGGCAGGTCACGAGGTCAGGAGATTGAGACCATCCTGGCTAACATAGTGAAACCCCGTCTCTACTAAAAATACAAAAAATGAGCCAAGCGTGGTGGCAGGCGCCTGTAATCCCAGCCACTTGGGAGGCTAAGGCAGGAGAATTGCTTGAACCCGACAGGCAGAGGAGGTTGTAGTGAGCAGAGATTGCCTTAGCAATCTCTTGTAGTGAGCACCACTGCACTCCAGCCTGGGTGACAGAGTGAGACTTCGTCTCAAAATAAATAAATAAATAAAATAATAATAATTTTATTTAAAATATGATTTAATATAGAGATGGTGGTCTCAGTATGTTACCCAGGCTGGTCTCAAATATCTGGCCTCAAGCAATATCCCCACCTTGGCCTCCCAAAGTGCTGATATGACAGAGGTGAGCCACCACACCTGACGTGGAGAAGCTCTTAATACTCAAGCTCATTTTAAAGTAAGCAGTTAAGGAAGATAACTCAATCAACTATGGTCTCTGATCTCTGGACCACAGACTTAGGTTATTAGAAGCAACCTCACTCCTGTTGCTTGTGATTTTAGAGACTCAGCCACTAACCCAAGACACTTTAACAACTTTAACTCGTCTTCTTTCCTCTAATGTGACCTCCTCAAATCTATCCTCCAACATAGAGAAGTAAATGCAACTATGTTGTCCCTAATGGAAAGGTTTTATTAAGTCCCCAGCACCACAAGACATGATTACTTGCCCCACCCCTCACCCTACACCATTCCGTAAAGACTTGGCTGAGTCTTGCCTAACAGACGCAGACATACACATGTTATGTGCCCTTTGTAGTTCCCTTGTCTTCTGTTATGGCATTTACTGTAGCTGCCAGAGTGTAATAAAAGGCCTGGCCGGGCATGGTAGCTCAGGCTCGTAATCCACGCACTTTGGGAGGCCAAGGCAGGTGGAACATGAGGCCAGGAGTTCGAGACAATCCTGGCCAACACAGTGAACCCCCTTTTCTACTAAAAATACAAAAATTAGCTGGGTGTGGTGGCAGGCACCTGTAATCCCAGCTACTTGGGAGGCTGAGGCAGGAGAATTGCTTTAACCACGGAGGTGAAGGTTGCAGTGAGCCGAGATGGCGCCAACTGCACTCCAGTCTGGGCGACAGAGGTAGACTCCATCTAAAAAAAAAAAAAAAGAAAGAAAGAAAAAAGAAAAGAACAGGCCAATAGAAAATTAAGATTAGGTTCATATATGGTTCTACCCTTCACTGTGAGTATGGCCTTGGGCAAGTTATTTAACCTCTTTGGCTTCAGTTTTCTCATCTGTAAAATAGACATGATTATAGTAATTAGATTACACTTCACAGTGTTGTAATGGTTAAATGACTTGATAACTATAAAATATTCAGAACAGTGCCTGGAACATAACAAATACTATATAAGTGTTAATGATAAGGGTTAAGGATTTTATCACTATTACATGTGCCTCAGCTTCCAATGTATGCCTGTGTTTTGACTGGACTAAGTGATAAATTTTCATTAAGTTCAAATTCTCCCTCAGTGCTTCTCACATAAATCTGAGTTAGGAATTCCTTTAATCTCACATTGGATTATTATGTAGTTAAAGCAACAAATAAGGAAATTACATTATTTAAACTTTGAAATTCAAATTCTAATTGACTTCTTTTTTTTTCTGGTCCTGAATATGCCTGTGTTTGCTAGGACTGCCATAAGAAAGTATCACAGACCGGGTGCCTTAAACAACAGATATTTATTTTCTGGCTGGGCACAGTGGCTCATGCCTACAGTCCCAGCACTTTGAGAGGGGAGTTCAAAACCGGCCTGGGCAGCATGGTGAGACCCCATCTCTACCAAAAAAAAAAAAAAAATTACCTGGGTGTGGTGGCGTGCGCCTGCCCAGCTACTCAGGAGGCTTACATGGGAGGATCCCTTGAGCCTGGGAGGTTGAGGCTTCAGTGAGCTGTCATCAACCACTGCACCCCAGACCTGGGTGACAGAACAAGAGCCTGTCTTAAAATAAATTTTAAAATTTTTCAGTTATTTTCTCACAATTCTGGAGGCTAGAAGTCTGAGATCAAGGTGTAGGTAAGGTTGGTTTCTCCCAAGGCTTCTCTCCTTGGCTTATAATGGCTGTCTTCTCCCTGTTTTCAAATGGTCTTACTTCTCTATATGTCTGTCCTACTTTCTTTTTCTTCTAAGGATATCAGTAAAATTGGATTATGACTCACCCTAATGACCTCAATTTAAATTAATTACCTCTATAAAAATTCTGTCTCCAAATACAGTCACATGCTGAAGTACTAAGAGTTAGGACACGAACATATGAATTTGGGATGGACATAATTCAGCCCATTAAAATACCACATCACTTTAACTACTTTTCTATAAAGCTGGAATAACTAATTGATACCTAAATACAGTATATGAACTCTATCATAACTATAAGTCAGTGCAAAGAATTAAAAATTGTGGGAAAACACAATTATTGATACCCAAGTCTATGTGAAAAGAAGTCTTCCCCAAATTAAATAAAATGGAATGCCAAGTTATAGTTGAACTATAATAACGAATAGCATCACAGATCAATAAATTTCCTATAACTATTTCTCTATTTCACAGAAAATAATATTAAGAGAGTTTATTTGTAAACTGTCAGTGAAGATATGCCAAATGCCAAAAAAACTATAAAAAGATGAAGTTATATTTTTGTACTTGAAAAATGGTGATGTTAAATAATTTTTAAAGCTAGTTTAAAATTAACTTTAAAAATCAGATGTAAAGATAATAAAATTTGAAAATGCAAAGGATATTAATTCAATTTAAAAATTTAGGTTGGTTTCAGAAATACTTTAGTGTTTTTTTAATTAAAATTATTACTTTATAAGTCCTGAATCAACTTTTTTGTCTTTTTTGTCTTGCTACTAGCTGCCAATTTACAAATGGGTTGGCCCCTGAATCTATGTCTATATTAATGCAAACTTGGGGATAACAGAACAAAAGTTATCAACAGAATATTAAGAGTTACAGATTTAGTCCTAGGTTCCAACCAGACTTACTTGTTTAATATTTAAAACAAAAAAAAATGGAACTATTTGGAGGAAAAAGTATAATAAATTGAAGCAGGGACTGTATCATAAACTTTAGAATAGGTTTTGTCTGGGATTAAATAAATTTGTTCAGGAGCTAGGCTCAAATAAGTTTTGAGTAGAAAATCATTTTAAAACAAAAACAGATTGTAGTACCACCTGCTTTTCTAATATATCATTTGTTCCATAGCATGAAAGGACAAAGATCATCTGTTATGCATTTTCTTGCTTTTAGTGACTAATACAAGATCTAGATAATAAACCAGATTTTCCTAAATCGCTTTGCCACTACAAAAAAAATTACAGATAAAACCCTACAATTTCTAATGCACAAGTAACTTTGATGTGAAGCAAGGACTTAAGAATTTTGAATGAAAAGTTTTAAGTGCTGTAGGAGCACTTAACTGATGTACAGTTCAATCTATTTGCAACTAGTAGCCAAAGAGATGAATTCTAAAGTGCAAGGCCTGAACAATTCACCATAAAATGCCTTGTTTAATGCTTCTTTAATGAAATCAAATTGTTAAGATAATGAAAATAAAGAGAAAGGTCAAGTCACTGAGGATAAGCCAGTTAACCTTATATCTTATTGCATATAACAGCACAGAGTAAGAAACCAATCTTCATAAATTAAATTTATTTCATATTCCTAATGCTTATGAATAAATCATCTGTAATTAAATAATGTGCACTGCTTTTCTGAAAAACTACTATTAGTAGTTAGAATTGGTTTGTGTTTTTCAGATTTGATATGTATCTGCCAGGGAACTCCCGATGGAGTCAAAGCGGTATGCTGTACCCTTGGGCATTTACAGAATCTATCTGAATATCTGAGAAACAATGGGAGAAAGAGAAGCTAATAAAGACTTGAGTAGTAAAACAGCTCAAGATAATTCTCTTAACTCCCTAAATTAGCCTTAAATTACATTTCATTTCACACAAAAGAAAGCAACAAGTAATTTCACTATACTGTTATAACCCCCTCTCACAATATTTCATTTTCCAGAAATCAAATTCAGATACTGTACATTGCAAAAGTACTTGTGGGTACAGGGACACATATCTCCATTAGCACAAAATTGAAAGGCCAATTTATTTGTCTTTTGCTCCGAAATTCCTTTTTTTTATTTATTTTTTTTTTTTTTGAGATGGAGTCTCCCTCTGTCATCCAGGCAGGAGTGCAGTGGCACTATCTGGACTCACTGCAACCTCTGCCTCCTGGGTTCAAGCCATTCTCCTGCCTCAGCCTCTGAGTAGCTGGGATTATAGGTGTGCACCACCACCCCCAGTTTTAGTAGACAGGGTTTCACCATTTTGGCCAGGCTGGTCTCAAACTCCTGACCTCAAATGATCCACCCACCTCAGCCTCCCAAAGTGCTGGGATTACAGGCATGAGCCACCTCGCCCGGCCTTCTCCCAAATTCTAAACTATATTTGCAAAAAAGAAATTCAAAACTACAAATAACATTGCCATTTATCTTTTAGCAGCATGCTTAAAACACATTTAAAAATAAACTTCATCCTTCTGGAACTTTGCTGACTTTCACCTAAGAAATATATACAAATTTAAGGTTTTTCTTTTATTCAAGTTTTATTCTTTATCTGAAGTCAAATGGTAATGGTTTGAGTCTGTTTTTGGAAACTAAAATAAATCAAAATGAAAAGGTAAGCGTTTATTTTCTCCATATGAAATTTATCCCATTTCCCATTGTTTTCTACACAATAGGACATTTCAAGTTAAAAAGCAACTTTCACTGTAAACAGATGACCCAAAAGAGCAGCAATCAGCTTTTTTTCTGCAGAAACCTTCACTAGTGATGATCTCACCCTACAGACACACTCCCAAGAAGTCTCTAAAATGTTCACTTGACTTCATTCCTTTTTTCCTTTCAAGAGAGTTCATGAGAATGCAAGCGAATGAGAGTAAGAATCTCATCATAAAACAGCTCATCTTGAATATATTCTGCTTGTAAAGACAATAAGTAACCTAGCCAGGCTTGGTGGCTCACACCTGTAATCCCAGCGCTTCGGGAGGCTGAGACAGGCAGATTACTTGAGTTTAGGAGCAAGACCAGCCTTGGTAACCTGGTGAAACCTTGTATCTACAAAAAAAATATAAAAATTGGCCAGGGCTGAGTATGGTAGCTCATGCCTGTAACCCCAGCACTTTGGGAGACCAAGCAAGGCGGTGGGGTGGGGCGGGGGTGTGGCCACCTCAGGTCAGGAGTTCGAGACCAGCCTGGCTAACATTGTAAAATTCCATCCCTAGTAAAAAAACAAAATTAGCCAGGCGTGGTGGTGCGCACCTGTAATCCTAGCTACTCGGGAGGCTGAGACAGGAAAATCGCTTGAACACAGGAGGCAGAGGTTGCAGTGAGCCAAGATCATACCACTGAACTCCAGCTTGGGCAGCAGAGCGAGACTATCTCAGAAAAAAAAAAAAAAATTAGCCAGGCGTGGTGGCACACATCTGTAAGTCCCAGCTACTTGAGAGGCTGAGGCAGGAAGACTGCTTGAGCCTGGGAGGTTGAGGCTTCAGTGAGCTGTGATTGTGCCACTGCACTTCAGTCTCGATAGAGCAAGACCCTGTCTCAATTTTAAAAATAATAATTAAAACATGATGAAAGACAAGTTACCATTCCTCCAACTTTCATAATTTTTACTATCGGTAAATAATTACTTATGATACATTGATATACTGCAACCCTTCAATGGAGAATCATATTTTGGATTTTTTTTTTTTTTTTGAGATGGAGTTTAGCTCTTTTTCCCAGACTGGAGTGCAATGGCACGATCTTGGGCGCAACCTCCGCCTCCTGGGTTCAAGCGATTCTCCTGCCTCAGCCTCCCTGGTAGCTGGGATTACAGGCATGTGCCACCACGCCTGGCTAATTTTGTATTTTTTAGTAGAGACAAGGTTTCTCCATGTTGGCCAGGCTGGTCTCGAACTCCTGACCTCAGGTGATACGCTCACCTCGGCCTCCCAAAGTGCTGGGATTACAGGCATAAGCCACCACACCCGGCCTTGGATTTTTTTAAGATAAGATTTTCCTGTGTATATTCAATTTTGAAAACTAAATCTCATTATTCCTATTAAATATACCTGTATTTTTCAGACTTGTACTTTAGAGCTATTGAAGACAATTTTCCCATGCACGAGCTAAGAAAATACATTCAGTTGTACTTCCCAGAATTCAAGCCTGAAAGTTATCTCATTGTCTTGTTTCAGGTAATATCTACCATGTTCACAAAAATCTCTTAAAATTAGTACATGACTTGAAACCAATTATTTAAAACCAATTATTTAAATAATTGGTTAAAATGATTTAAAAATCTGAAATGCTTGAATGTATTGAATTCTTAAGATTAATATTTTGGGCCGGGCGCGGTGGCTCACGCCTGTAATCCAGCACTTTGGGAGGCCCAGGTGGGCAGATCACGAGGTCAGGAGATCGAGACCACCCTGGCTAACATGGTGAAACCCCGTCTCCACTAAAAATACCAAAAAAAAAAAAAAAAAATTAGCCGGGTGTGGTGTCGGGTGCCTGTAGTCCCAGCTACTCAGGAGGCTGAGGCAGGAGAACAGCGGGAACCCAGGAGGCAGAGCTTGCAATGAGCTGAGACGGTGCCACTGCACTCCAGCCTGGGCAACAGAGCGAGACTGTCTCAAAAAAAAAAAAAAAAAAGATTAATATTTTGTACGCTACTTCCCATTATTCTTTTAAACCTACAGCATAACTGACTGATGCTATGCTCTAATTAAAACACTGTACATTACAGTTTGATTCAACAAAATAATAAATTAAAAGTTGCCTTCAATAAAATAAAAGTCTCAATTACATTCCAAACATCCACCTAAAGTATTTAATAAAAAACAAGGCTTTTATCTTTTGACTCTAGCTAAGGAAGCACATTCACAAATGATAGGCACCCAAAATTTAATTTTTAAAAAGGATTGTGTTTGCAGCATTTATAAATGGATGCCTTAATTGCACTGAAATGATTCTTGCAAACTAAAAGTGACTCCGTTAATCAAATGATAGAAAAAGTTACTAAAAAAATTAAAAATCTAGCTGGATGTGGTGGTGCATAACTATAGTCCCAGATACTTGGAAGGTTAAGGTACCAGGATCCCTTGAGCTCAGGGCTTTTAGGCCAGCCTGGGCAACATAGTGAGACCTCATTTCAAAACAAAATTTTGTTTAATTCCTGCTAATCTTGCTAATAAATGCAAAACAAGTTCCTACTAAGTGAAGAAACTTTAAATGTAGAGCTAGAATATGGGCATCTTGCTTAAGTGAACTTGTGACAAACACTATCCTTCAGTGAGTTTAATGACACCAATTGACAGTCTAACAATCCAATGGGAGAATAAAGAATAAACTATTCCAGATTAATGCATCTGATAGTAAACAAATGTAACCTGCTGAACAGTGTTTTCAACATTGCATTCCACTTTCTCTCCTTCACAACTACATGAGGATAGATTACCATTTAATATTTGCAAAGCAGACCTAATTTGGAAAGAAATATTCTAGGCATACTGTGAGCCACAATTATTTAAATAAGAGTCTTATATGAGTGTGTGGAAAAATTTTCCGGAAAAAAATTAGAGAAATTCCTTCCTGGACAAGTGATTTGTCTGCTTCAAAATTGATATTAGAGTTAAAAATATATAATTTATTTTCAAAGCAATTTATAAGAAAACTGATTATCACTTTTCAGCTATGACAAAAAATTGTGAGAGTTTTACAAAAAATTTTGTTTACTGATATACTGTGTGATATTTTAGAGTTACATTTTAAATGGATATGAATAGAATGTAGGAATCAACAGGAAAATGTAAGTAGCTTCACCAGACATAATCTGTATTTCTTTTGCTTGCTGCCACTCTGTGCTCATACCTGATTTTACAAATGAACAAGACAAGCACTTCATCTTTAGAAAGTATTGAAGAGAAAACTGTAGAAATAAATCACAATGAAAAGGTTCGTTTTAACATAATAGTTTCATTTGAGAAAAACTGGACTTTAAACAAATCTGTTTACTTACAAACTAATGATTGAATTATTTTTATGCTAAACATTACACCCATAATAAAAAAAAAAAAAAACTAAGCAATAAAATCATGAGGAAATGCCAGTAACTATATCTGGGGCAAAGACTGAGAGAGCTGTCATGATTGCCTTAATGAACTACAAATGTGGATTATCATTTTTAAAACAACTATTTTCATGGTCATCTAATTTTTTTTTTAAAGTTTAAATCCCCTTAATTAACAGAGTAAGACAATCAAATGGGAAAATCAAAAGTACAATAATCATAATATACCAACTATTTGGTTTAAGAATGTAATATAACCTATTTTTTTTTTTCTGCAACAGAAACAACATGAACCACAGCTATGTTTGTTGTACACAAATATTTAAAATTAGTTAGCATTTCAGGAGCAGCAGTATAGGAGGCACATGAGAATAAGAACATCATTATTGGGCCAGGCACGATGGCTCATGCCTGTTATCTCAGCACTTTGGGATGCTGAGGAAGGCAAATCACTCGAGGTTAGGAGTTCAAGACCAGCCTGGTCAACATGGTGGACTCTCATCAATATTTAAAAATCAAAAATTAGCCGGGTTTGGGGGCACACTCCTATAACCCCAGCTACTCAGGATGCTGAGGCACAAATCACTTGAACCTGGGAGGCATAGGCTGCAGTGAGCTGTCATCATGCCAGAGAATAGACATATTAGAAAACTAGCTCAGTTGGCCAGGTGTGGTGGTTTGTGCCTCTAATCCCAGCACTTTGGGAGGCAGAGACAGGTGGATCTCTTGAGCTCAGAAGTTTGAGATCAGCCTGGCCAACATGGTGAAACCCTGTCTCTACTAAAAATACAAAAATTAGCGGGAGTGGTGGTGCACATCTATAATCCCAGCTACTTGGGAGGCTGAGGCATAAGAATAACTTAAACCCCAGAGGCAGGGTTTGCAGTGAACCGACATCGCACCTCTGTACTCCATCGTGGGTGACAGAGCGAAAGAAAGGAAAAGGAAAGGGAAAGGAAAGGAAGAAAGAAGGAAGGAAAGAGAGAGAAAGAGAGAGAGAGGGAGGGAGGGATGAAGGAAGGAAGGAAGGAAGGAAGGAAGGAGGGAGGGAGGGAGGGAGGGAGGGAAAGAAGGAAGGAAGGAAGGAAGGAAGGAAGGAAGGAAGGAAGGAAGGAAGGAAGGAAGGAAGGAAGGAAGGAAAGAAGGAAGGAAACCAGTTCAGTGTCTTTTTGTCTGGTCAACCTCATAAATTATTTAAATTCTCTGGGTTAAAAAAAAGAAGAAACATTATTTACATGTAGTATTATGTCAAGGATTATATGAGATTACATAAATATATATATACACATATATATATAAAAAAAACCTGGCACACAGTAGGTGCTAAATAAACCATTGTTATTGAAATCGATTGGTACAGTTGACAGATAAAAGTATCTGTGCATCAACCCAGAAATACAACAGAAGGCCAGGCACAGTGGCTCATACCTGTAATCCCAGCACTTTGAGGGGGGCCATGGCAGGCAGATCACTTGAGCCCAGGAGAAAGAGACCAGCCTGGGCAACATGGTAAAACCCCATCTCTACTAAAAATAAAAAAGTTAGCTGAGTGTGGTGGCATGCACCTGTGGTCCCAGCTACTGACAGGGCTGAGGTGGGAGGATCGCTTGAGCCCAGAAGGTCAAGGCTGAAGTAAGTGGTGATTGCACCACTGCACTCCAGCCTGGGTGACAGAGTAGACCCTGTCTCAAAAAAAAAAAAAAGAAAAAAGACTTAATCTGTGAGGTTTGTTGGCCCACAATGTAATTACACATTGGATGCAGAATATGCTATCCATTCACTGACACTCCAAATTTCCTGGACTCCTATTTGCCCAAATGTGTATTTTATTAAGAGAGAGAGAGAGGCCGGGTGCGGTGGCTCAAGCCTGTAATCCCAGCACTTTGGGAGGCCGAGGTGGGCGGATCACGAGGTCAGGAGATCGAGACCATCCTGGCTAACACGGTGAAACCCCGTCTCTACTAAAAAAAATACAAAAAACTAGCCGGGTGAGGTGGCAGGCGCCTGTAGTCCCAGCTACTCGGGAGGCTGAGGCAGGAGAATGGTGTGGACCCAGGAGGCGGAGCTTGCAGTGAGCTGAGATCCGGCCACTGCACTCCAGCCTGGGTGGCAGAGCTAGTCTCCGTCTCAAAAAAAAAAAAAAGAGAGAGAGAGAGAAAGTATGAAACAATTCAGCTGTCATTGAACCGTGTTATATTTAGTTGGTATCCAGACTCTTAAAACATAACATTCTAGCAGGGCACAGTGGCTCACACCTGTAATTCCAGCACTTTGGAAGGCTGAGGCAGGCAGATCATGAAGTCAGGAGATCAAGACCATCCTGGCTAACACGGTGAAACCCCGTCTCTACTAAAAATACAAAAAATTAGCCGGGCGTGGTGGCAGGCTACTCAGTCCCAGCTACTCAGGAGGCTGAGGCAGGAGAATGGCATGAACCTGGGAGGCGGAGGTTGCAGTGAGCTGAGACTGCACCACTGCACTCCAGCCTGGGCAACAGAGGGAGACTCTGTCACAAAAACAGAACTAAACAAAAAAACACATAACATTCTAAAATTAAATTTGGTTTGAAACCATTCATTGATATTCATAAAATGGGACCTGATTTTGAGTGACACTAAATTTCTCTAAGCACTGACATTCATTTTGAAATGAAAACTGAAGAATTCAGGGTAGTCAAAATGAATCATTAGGAATTAGACATATTTTCAAACTTTTTAATCTAAAGAGATGCTAAGTTTCCAACCTTGCTTTCTTTTGATTATTGAAAACAAAACCTTCTTTTAAGTCCAAATTCTCTACCTTAGAAAACGATTCTTTTTAAAGCTCTTTTCCATAATCATAATTTTTTTCTACAATGAAACCTTTGAAATCCAGAGAAATTATTTAATCTTGAGAAGTTGTCTCATGTGTATCAAAAAAAAAAGTAGAGAAAAAAGTAGAGAACAAGACAGTAATACACTTTCATATATAAACTCACTTGTGAATTACATGGTATATATCTGAGATATTCAAACGGAGGACAATGTCCAGTGAAGACCATCAGCAACACCATGGAACGTATTAGAATTGCAGAATCTCAAACCTATTCAATCGGGACCTACATTTTAGAAAAATCTCTGGGTGACTTACATGCATATTAAAATTTGAGCTACAATGGTAAAACAATGATACACTAATATTAGAAACATCTGGTTCTTTCTTTTTTTTTTTTTTTTTTGAGACTGAGTCTCGCTCTGTCACCCAGGCTGGAGTACAGAGGTGTGATCTTGGCTCACTTCAAACTCCACCTCCCAGGTTCCATGATTCTCCTGCCTCAGCCTCCTGAGTAGCTGGGATTACAGGTGCCTGCCACCACACCTAGCTAATTTTTGTATTTTCAGTAGATACAGAGTTTCAACATGTTGGCCAGCTGGTCTCAAGCTCCTGATCTCAAGTGATCCGCCTGCCTTGGCCTCCCAAAGTGTTGAGATGACAGGTGTGAGCCACCACACCCAGTCCTTTTCCTTTTTTCTTTTTACTTTTTGTTCCTTTCTTTCTCTCTCTCTCTCTCTCTCTCTCTCTCTCTCTCTCTCTCGACAGGGTCTCACTCTGTTGCCCAAGTTGGAGTGCAGTAGTGCAATCATAACTCACTGCAATTTTGAACTTCTGGGCTAAAGCGATCCTCCCACCTCAGTCTCTCCAGTGGCTGGAAGTACAGGCATACACCACCATGCCCGGCTATTTATTTCATTTTTTAATTTTTAGTAGAGACTGAGGTCTCACTATGTTGCCCAGGTTGGTCTTGAACTCCTGAGTTCAAATGATCCTCCTGCCTCAGCCTCCCAAACTGCTGGGATTACAGATATGAGTCATCACCCACCCCCAAACCCCCCACTGCCACCCTGATTTTTATATCATAATAATGAAATCAAGTTGATTCAGTGATGAAACTGCTCTATATACTTAAAAGCTAGGAAATGTGGGCTGAAAGGCACTTCAAAACTAAAATTTCCCCTAAATCTCTACTCGCAGGAAAAGTAGATAGAAGGGCAAAAAACCTCTTAGAGATCCATTTCATCTTTAGTTAAAATTCTCTCTTCCCTCTCACTCAGACATCACTTTTCTTTTTCTTTCTAGAGCCCAACAAGCCAATTCCAGAAAACTGAGTTAAATTGCATTAGAAAACAGCTTTGTGCCGAAGTGGGATTACTGAAAACATAGAAACTCTTTTTTTAAAAAGAGATCACCCAATTATCTGGCTTTATTTCACAGGGGGCAGAAACCTTATGCTATTTCTAGCAATGCAACATAGGTACATGAAATAAATTCTTTCACGCAATTCTAAGAATGCTATATTTAGAGGCAAAATAAACCAGTTGTTCTCAGGATGAAAGCAATAAATCGCCGGGCGCGGTGGCTCAAGCCTGTAATCCCAGCACTTTGGGAGGCCGAGACGGGTGGATCACGAGGTCAGGAGATCGAGACCATCCTGGCTAACACGGTGAAACCCCGTCTCTACTTAAAAAAAAAATACAAAAAACTAGCCGGGCGAGGTGGCGGGCGCCTGTAGTCCCACAGCTACTCGGGAGGCTGAGGCAGGAGAATGGCGTAAACCCGGGAGGCGGAGCTTGCAGTGAGCTGAGATCCGGCCACTGCACTCCAGCCTGGGCGACAGAGCGAGACTCCGTCTCAAAAAAAAAAAAAAAAAAAAAAAAGAAAGCAATAAATGGTCATCCAAATTACGCAAGAAAGTAATACTGAGTTTTTGTCTCCTTTTACAGAGTAGATGATTACCTCAAGTTCTAGAGGATTAGAAATAGTTTAAACTGAGCTCCACAGGAAGTAGGAAATAAGACTCATCATGTCCTACCCCAGAGAATCTGAACAGCTGCTCTTTAATTTGGGAGACTGGGTGATGACTGTGACAAGTCAAAGTGCCTAAGATTTAACTGCGTTGGAGTCTTAACATTTTTTATACCCTATTTGACAAAATGGGAGAAAGGGGAGATTAACTGCAGGGGAGAGGAGAAACCTGAACACAGAGAGATTTTCCTTATCCTTTATGTAATAGCATTGATTCCATGGTAGGAAATTAGCACATATATTTGGGAAATGAGTGTGTAAAATATGTTCTCCTCCCTTGATAGGCCATTAATCACTATAGGATTAAGCAAACCAACCATCCAATATCCATCAGAATTCATCTATTGAAACTAAAATACCATCAGGCCACTGCTTCTCTTCCTCATTTCTAGTCCTTCTCAGTGCTCACCTTCAAATCATCAAAATAGTTTCCTTAAAAGACTTGATTTAAAATAAAAGCAATTAAAAATATTTTTAAATGGTCAAAGAAAGTCATTACACAATTCAGAATATATTATTTTCATCTATGTTCAATTTTTCCACATTATCATCTGAAATGCAATTACACAATTTATGCTGAGGGGTCTGAGTTTTTCATGTAATCATTCAAGGATGCAAAGTAGATTAATTAAATTTAGGGGAATCGATCTCCATTCAAAAAAGATTAATATATTTTCTCTAAATTACAGAAGTAGAGAACTTAATCATGGGTTTATGGGAAAACCACACATACTTTTGAAATAGAGTGAATTATCAGCAAAGAACCCACAGCCTATTATCTCCACTGATTTGTCTCCCAGTACTTGTTTTTATGCTTTTCTCTCAACAAACATGGTCTTTTGTTAGTTTCACAGTCATGTAACAGAGAGGCACCAGAGAGAAATATTTTGTAATTGAGGATCTTTGTCCTCAAAACCTCCTATTATCAGGAAGATAATAAAATATATTATGTATTACCCTTTTCAAGGTGATATTGTAATTCAGATGCTACTTTTATGTCCAGATCAGATCTCCCTACACAGAACGGAGAGCTTGATGGTTCACAGTTGCACTGTGGATGTCAGAAACACGGCTGATTTTGGAATAAGAAATTAAAATACAACATAAAAATGAGACAGATGAAGTACCATAAAGTCATCTGTTCTTTACTCTCCTGTAAGTGTTAGAATCCCTGTTAGATCAAGCAGGCATCCTCTTTCAGAGGTCCCAAAGGCAGGCTGCAGTAGAGTTTATGTTGAACTGGGAATCTGGTTTCATTTCTAGCTTAGGCCAGCTTTGTTAAACAAAGTCACATTTCTGGGCATTAGTACTACTGTCTTTAACTTTAAATTACTGACTATATCAGTGATTCTCAAATTGCAAACCCTGGACAAACAGCATCAGTATCTCCTGAAAAATTTTTGGAAATGCTAGTTTTTAGCACCCACCTACTTACCAAACCAGAAACTCTGGGCATGGGGTTCGGCAATTTGTGTTTTAATAAGCCTGCCAAGTGATTCAAATGCACTTTTAAGTGTGGAGATCATTGGATTGTGTGATCTAGCCATGTGGTAATTAGCAAGGAGAACCACCTGTTTATGAGTTTGTTACATCAAAGACTGTGCCTCACTTAGTCTTAGAACCTAGAATGCCTCAATGAATGAATGAATGAATGAATGAATGAATGAGGATATCATGTTCATAAGTAATCACATCTCCCCCAAATTCCAATTGCACTTTATGACCATCTTATGGCAAATGTCACTTTTATTAGTTATTACTGTCATTTGTGCATATGTCTTTATCTTGTCTACAAAACAGCCACCATCCATAACAAATTTTTATTTCTATATCTCATCAAGCAGTGACTCTCAAACACTACCATGAATAAAAGTACCTGGAGGGCAAAAATTATTAGTCCCCACCCCTCAGTGTTTCTGATTAAGTCTGAGGTGGGACCTGAGAATCTGCATATTTAACAAAGTGCTGCTGATACTGCGGGTTCCAGGACCCCACTTTGAGAACCACTGCCACAACTATACCTCATCAGGTGCATAGAAAATTCCAGTGTGAGGCCAGGTGCTATGACTTACACCTGTATTCCCGGCAATTTAGAAGGCCGAAACAGGCAGATCACTTGAGCTCAGGAGTTAGGGACCAGCCTGGGTATCATGGCGAAACCCCATCTCTACTAAAAATGCAAAACATTAGTTGGACGTGGTGGCATGCACCTGTGGTCCCAGCTACTCAGGAGGCTGAGGTGGAAGGATCCCTTGAATCTGGGAGGCAGAGGTTGCAGTGAGCTGAAATGGTGCCACTGCATTCCCACCTGGGTGACAGAGGGAGATCCCATCTAAGAAAAAGAAAAAAGAAAGAAAAAAAATAAGGGAAGAAAGAAATAAAGGGAGGGAGGAAGGAAGGAAGGGCAAGAAAGAGAAAATTCCAGTGCGAGAGTGTTATAACACAAATTTGAATGGTTAAAAAATAGCAAGTTTTTAAATATGATTTAATTTTTGATATACAGCTTTTTCAGAATCATATCCACTATATAAACCAAGGCACATCTGCATTTGGAAAACCAGTGCAGAAGAAGACACAGGTCTATAAAACAATGCAGTATACTTCTCTCTTCAAAATTCTGAAACTATTTTGACCTTGCTTTTGACAACTGTACAAAAGTTTAAGTCCAATTAACACTATAATTATGAGTATTGCCATGCCAAACTATAAGTTTTCAGAACTGATAAAGGAAAGAACAACCTACAACTTTTCTTTTTTTTTTTTTTTTTTTTGAGATGGAGTATCACTGTCACCAAGGCTGAAGTGCAGTGGCGCCATCTTGGCTCACTGCAACCTCCGCCTCCCAGGTTCAAGCAACTCTCTTGCCTCAGCCTCCTGAATAGCTGGGACCACAGGCATCTGCCACCACGCCTGGCTAATTTTTGTATTTTTAGTAGAGATAGGGTTTCATCATGTTGGCCAGACTGGTCTTGAACTCCTGACCTCGTGATCCACCCGCTTCTGCCTCCCAAAGTGCTGGGATTACAGGCATGAGCCACGGTGTCTGGCTACAACTTTTCATTCTAAACTATTTGCCTGAAATTGATGCCGAGCTTTGAAATACAGGTATTCTAATTCTTCCAGTAATTGTAATTTATTTTTAGTGCTGCTGTCAAAATTACTTTCTTTCCCCTTATCAATAATTTTTCACTCATTCATTCATTCAACAAATACTGAGTACTGACTTGTACCAACTTCTGTTCTAGACACTGGAGATAAAAGAGTAAGTCAAAGTCCTTGCCCGTGTAGGTTTAACTTCTAGTGAGGGAAATACATAATAAAAATCATTCAGTATCAGCAGGACTCAGTGGCTCACGCCTGTAATCCCAGTACTTTGGGAGGCCGAGGCGGGTGGATCACTTGAGGTCAGGAGTTTGAGACCAGCCCGACCAACATGGTGAAATCCCGTCTCTACTAAAAATACAAAATTAGGCTGTGTGCAGTGGCTCACACTTGTAATCCCAGCACTTTGGGAGGCTGAGGTGGGCAGATCTCCTGAGGTCAGGAGTTCAAGACCAGCTTGGTCAATATAGTGAAACCCCATCTCTACCAAAAATAAAAAAATTATCCAGGCATGATGGCGGGTACCTGTAATCCTAGCTACTCTGGAGGCTGAGGCGGGAGAATCGCTTGAACCCGGGAGGCAGAGGTTACAGTGAGCCGAGATCATGCCATTGCACTCCAGTCTGGGCGATGGAGCGAGACTTCATTACAAAAAAAAAAAAAAATTACCTGGGTGTGGTGGCATGCACCTGTAGTCCCAGCTACTCGGGAGGCTGAGGTGGGAGAATCACTTGAACCTGGGAGGTAGAGCTTGCAGTAAGCCGAGATCGTGCCACTGTATTCCAGCCTGGGTGACAGAACAAGACTCCATCTCAAAAACAACAACAAAAAATCATTCAGTATCTATAGTGTCTAGTGAGCTAAGAAATCTCATTCACGAGTTCTATACATCATGAATTTAAATGTGCATTTTAACATCATTTTTCCTAGTTCAAAACAGTAAAATATTATGGCTGCAATTCTAAGTAAATACTTCAATTACTTAGCAACCTACCTGTTCTTAATCTGCAAATTCTACAAACACCACATTGCCTTTGACCTTCCTCAACCTTCTGTTCTTAAGAACTACACATTTAATCTAAGGAAAGATATGTTTGAATATATTGCATATATTCACTATGGCATGAAGCAGACAGTTATGTAAGAAGTGAATTATGGTTGCTATGCAAACCATAACTTAGTATTTTGGACAAAAGCTTTAACACTATTCAAGTGAACTATATATTTTTTTTAAATACCAAAAGAAAAATACACTGAAAGATCAATTTTTTAGATAATAAGTTTCATACAGATTTCATCTTTGCTCTAAAATGAACATAGGATCATGACAAACGGGAGGCAGGACTAGATTGCAGCTCCAACTTGGACAGACAGAGCAGTGTGTGGAGGCTCTCATCATGAATTTTTGCTCCAGAATGACTGCAGGAATAAATCAGGAAACCTGAGGGACCCATAGGCCCCATGAAGGAAACAGATTGCTCCTGCAGGACCCGGGAAACACCCCAAATACTGTGCTGGTATCCACGACCGAGAGACCCACAGATGGTTCACCTCACAGGACTCTGTGCAGGCAACCCCCAGTACCATCCCGGAGCCTGGTCGACTCGCCTAGTGGCTAAATCCAGGAGTGAGATAACACTCATTGCAGCTGGGCTCTCAGGAAGCCACATCTATAGGAAGAGGGCATGAGTATCACATCAAGGGAACACCCCGTGGGACAAATGAATCTGAACAATAGCCTTCAGCCCTAGACCTTCCTTCTTGCCCAGGCTGGTCTCAAACTCCTGAGCTCAAGTGATCCTAGCCTCAGCCTCCCGGAGTGCTAGGATTACAGGCATGAGCCACCACAACTGGCCTGGTTTATTTATTTCTGCTGTATTATCTACTCTATTCATTATACAAAATTGTTTACACCATGCCATTCTGAATACATTTTTTATGCATCCCTAATGGCCAGTACAAATCAATTATTAATAATTCTATTACTTGTATTTAAGAGGGCAAATATTTTGCCAAAATTATCACCACCTTGATCAATGCAAACAACTACACAGTGACTTTAGGGAATTCACATACATTTTTTTTTTTTGGTCTTACTCATAAAGTGATACTCTTCTGAGTAAAAAAGTTTAAACAGAAAAATTATAAGTTTGCTATAAAATGTAAACAGAGATCATAATACTTTTAAAAATAATTATTACATTTAAAAAATAATAAATAATTAATCAAAGGGTGAATTTCATTTCCTCTGAAAATCTTGCATTGAAAATTATTCCCAGGGTATAAAAAGTAAATACAAATAATGACATTATAAAACATCCTGCACAATTGTTTGTTTTCAATTTAATACATATATTTTCTGGGCTACTAGATACAGTGATTCATAAGTTAATATTTTCTCATTATAGACTTTTTATTTATTTATTGTTTGTTTGTTTGTTTTTAGATGCAGAGTCTTGCTCTGTCGCCCAGGCTGAAGTGCACTGGTGCAATCTCAGCTCACTGCAACCTCCGCCTCCCAAGTTCAAGCAATTCTCCTGCTTCAGCCTCCCAAGTAGCTGGGATTACAGGCATGCACCACCACACCCGGCTAATTTTTGGGTTTCACCATGTCAGCCAAGCTAGTCTTGAACTCCTGACCTCAAGTGATCTGCCTGCCTTGGCCTTCCAAAGTGCTGGGATTAAAGGCGTGAGCCACTGCTGCGCCCAGTCTAGACTTTTTAATTAGAAAGAAAATACAACACTCCTCAAAGCCAATAAAACCTAAAGATAAGGAAAAAATGCTGCAAAACAACACAGATGATTACGAAAGAAGAAAACAGAAAAAAAAAAAAAAACAGGAAATCTGTTTTCTCTCTGTTAACTGTGATCACATAACCAATCAAATCTTATCTTTCCCAGTCAACATAATAAACAGGCAATCTACATAACGTGAGAAAATATTTGCAAACTATGCATCCAGCAAAGGACTAATATCCAGAATCTATAAGAAACTTAAACAAATCAAAAAGAAAAAAACAAATAACACCATTAAAAAGTGGGCAAATGACATGAACAGACACTTCTCAAAAGAAGACATATAAATGGCCTACAAACAAAAAACAATGCTCAACATCCTTAATCATCAGAGAAATGCAAATTAAAACCACAATGAAATATCATCTTACACCAATCAGAATAGCTATAATTAAAAAGTAAAAAAATAACAGATGTTGGAGAGGATGTAGAGAAAAAGGAATGCTTATACACCATTGGTGGGAATGTAAATTAGTTCAACCTCTATGGAAAACAGTATGAAAATTTCTCGAATAAGTAAAAATACAGCTACCATTCTACCCAGCAATACTACTACTGGGTGTCTATCCAAAGGAAAAAAAAAAAATTGTTTGACACCTTGGCTCAGTTTGGTGGCTTGTACCTATAATCCAACTATTTTGGGAGGCTGAAGCAAGAGGACTGCTTGAGCCCAGAAGTTTGAGACCAACCTGGGCAACATAGCAAGACCTTGTTTCTACAAAAAATTAAAAATAATTAGCCAGGTATGGTGGTACATGCCTATAGTCCCAGCTACTTAGAGGCTGAGGCAAGAAGATCGCTTGAGCCCAGGAGTTCAAGGCTGCAGTGAGCCATGATCACACCACTACACTCCACCCTGAATGACAGAGGGAGACCCTGTCCCCCCTCCAAAGAGAAAAAACAGGAAACCTGCACTTGTATGTTCACTACAGCACTGCAGCACTATTGGCAATAGCAAAGTCATGGAATCAACTTGCGTTCATCAACAGTGAATTGGATAAAGACAATATGGTACACATACACCACGAAATACTATGCAGTCATAAAAAACAAAACAAAACAAAACATAAAATCATGTCCTTTGCAGCAACATGAATGCAGTTGGAGGCTATTAAGTGAATTAATGCAGAAACAGAAAATCAAATAATACATGTCTAACTTAAAAGTGGGCGCTAAACGCTGGGTATACATATACATAAAGATGGAAACAATAGACACTGGGACTCCTAAAAGAGGGAGGGAAGGAGGGAGGCGGGACCTGAAAATGTATATATCGGGTACTACATTCAGTAGTTGTGTGATGGGTTCACTAGAAGCCTAAATCCCAGCATCACCCAATATACTCATGTAACAAACCTGCATCCTCAAACATGAATCCCCTGAATCTAAACTTTTTTAAAAATTGTTTCCATTTTCAATTTATACAAAGACATTACAAATAAAATATTTCTACCTACATCATCCATTCTAATACAAGACTATTCCTAAATTTGAAAAGCAAGTTTTAGTTACTCAAATCACTCATTTTAATCAGTTTTTTTATTGTAAAGAATTATTTCATTTATTACCTAACTTGCTTATAAAAATTATTCTGGTTGGTTAGAAACTTTTGGTGGACTTGAGATTGTTCTTGCTCATTTACAAAACTTTGGCCATGCACAGTGGCTTAGGCCAGGCCTGGTGCCTCACGCCTGTAATCCTAGCACTTTGGGAAGCCGAGGTGGGACGATCACCTGAGGTCAGGAGTTCGAGACAAGCCTGGCCAACATGATGAAACCCCATCTCTGCTAAAAATACAAAAATTAGCAGAGCACGGTGGTACGTGCCTGTAATCTCAGCTACCCGGGAGGCTGAGGCAAGAGAATCACTGGAACCCGGGAGGCAGAGGCTGCAGTGAGCCGAGATAGCACCACCGTACTCCAGCCTGGGCGACAGAGTGAGACTCCATCAAAAAAAAAAAAAAAAAAAAAAATCTTTGACATTCACTATATACTAGGAAAGTTTCATTTCCAAATGTGCCCCCTGTAAAACGTAGAATCATAATTGTCCCGACAGGTAGGGTGGCTAATAGTGTGATTGCTGAAAGCTTACTAAGAATACGCTGCGTAGGTTTTTTAAATGTCTATTTCATTTAAAACGTAAGGACAAAAACCATGTCTGATTCAGAGTAAATTAAAGATCCATGATCATTGAGTTAATTCCACATTAACGAACTTGCTAACAGTATACTTAATAGTGTATTCCAGGGGTTGGCAGCCACCCTGTATGTACTAACCACAGGCTGTCAGATTCGAGGCACTTTATTACAATGCAATCACCAATCACCACTGTCTCACTGCCCCCTTCTTGACAGCCTTGCTGAGAGGTTTGGGCACCGGTAGGTGTGTGAAGTTAAGCAGCAGGAGTCGCCCTGGACACACTCAGTTATTTGTTAGGAAGGATGGGAGGGAGGGAAGGGGAGGGGAGGAGAGGGGAGGGGAGGGGACAGAAGGGGAGAGGATGGAACGAGCTAATTGTAAAAACGAAAATAAAGGACAGAATGCATAAAGTGCATCCTTTCTATCCCAGCAGGGAGGTCAGGTATTGAATAGGAGCCTGGAGTGGGCTGGAAAGAGGCTGTGAGGTGAACTGGAAGAAGATGAGTAAAGGATGAGCACCTTCCAACTGTCTCCCAGGGAAGACTTCAGGGGGCAGGAAACAAAACTGCAACATAGTTGCTCTCAACCTGCCCTTCAGGACTTCTCATGCTTACACACTGGCCTGTCTGCTTAGTAATCAGGCTTCCCAGAGATAATCTGTGGCCATCCAAATTCATCACCCCAACCAGAACACACTCCTCTTTTGAATATTCCTTCTCCCTCCAGGGAACCAAAATTTCCAACAAATGTTAATCCCTGAATACTATGTGTTTCTCTTAGGTGTGGATTTAATGAACTAACCAAAGTTATATTGTCAGAAGCACAATAGTGTTATAGGCTGGGCGTGGTGGTTTATGTCTGTAATCCCAGCACTTTGGGAGGCTGAGGCAGGCAGATCACCTGAGGTTAGGAGTTCAAGACTAGCCTCGCCAACATGGAGAAACCACGTCTTTACGAAATATACAAACATTAGCCGGGTGTGGTGGTGCACCTGTAATCCTGGCTAGCTGGGAGGCTGAGGCAGGAGAATCACTTGAACCTGGTAGGCGGAGGTTGCAGTGAGCCAAGATTGCGCCACTGCATTCCAGCCTGGGTGACAGAGTGAGACTCAGTCTTAAAAAAAAAAAAAAAAAAAAAAAAAAAGCGTTATTCTTTTTAAAGAGAAGCATGAATTGGAATGCTCTGGGGTAAGGGAAGTCTTAACTGCTGCTAGTTTACTCTAGGTTCAAACCTTCTCTCTGGTTTATGCCTCCTTCATCCACACAAGATCTAGTTTAGAGGAGTGGTTCTCAACCAGGGACTATTTTGCCCTCCCCCTTCCCAGGGGCAATGTCTGCAGACACTTTTGGTTGTCACCACTGGGGTGGGGAGGATGATACTGGCATCGAGTGGGTTCAGCATTGCCAGGGCTGCTCCTGAACACACTAAAATGCCTAGAAATTACCTAGCTCAAAATGTGAACAGGGACAAGGCTGAGAAATCTTGCCTTGAGTCCAATTACAATTGACTTGAGTCCAATAGGAGCCTGGATACAATAGTCCAACTACAGCAGCAGCATCACTGCATCCCATAGGCTTCTTCACCTTTGGCCAGGAGAAGCCCTGAGCCTCAGTCTTGAGTTACAGCAGATCACAAATTCGAACACAAGGAAATCTGGTATTGGAGGAACATAGGAGTGGAGGTGTGAGCTGAAGAACAATTCCACCTCGGCCTGCAGTTTATTCCCCCTTCTCAGCTCCATCACATTCTTATGTCTAAGCAACAAGAAAACAGCACAAAGACCTCCTGCTGAACGCTAACAAAATGATTCAGAAAAATACTTCATTACCCTTACCACTATTTATACTTCCTCGAAAACAAAAAAGCTGGTTTGTTCAAAAATGCAGAAAAACAATTTTGCTTCTTAGAATAGGTTTTTCATTGTTGTTTACTCTGCCTTTCATGATATGGTATTTTCTTAGAGATGCATTTAGCTTATTTCTCATTTTTTTGACTTCAGCACAAGATTAGTGAGGAAGAAGAGATGGTCTGCAAATATCTTTCCACAGTTCGAAGTATATTAAGATAAATATTCCTACAATCTAATTCATTTTCTAGAAAACTTCATTCATCAGTTTTAAAACCAAAACAGAGCTTATGCTCAAACCTAAAGGTAATGTCTGTTTAGGAGGCAATGATCTCTGGTTGGATCTGTCTCAGTCTGCACCTCAAATATAGTGGAAAAATACGTCAAAAAGCACATTTATATAGCCATCCGTTAAACAGTTCTTAGTTTTTTTAATCAATTGATGTGGATTACATTAGAGAACCATTTGCATAAACTGGATGTAGATGAATGAAATGATACACAAAAGAAAAAAAAAACAGGTAATATGGCTAAATAATTATTTATTTATTTATTCTGTAGAAACAAGTTCTCTCTATGCTGCGCAGGTAGGTCTTGAACTCCTGGGCTCAAGCAATCCTCCTACCTTGGCCTCTCAAAGTGCTGGGATTATAGGCGTGAGCCACCACACCCAGCCAGTATGACTAAGTAAAGATACCTAAACTCAGTAAAAAACTCAGGGCTCAATACTTTTTCTACTCCATGAGGAATAATGTTGAAATATACTTGTAATTCTATTACCTACTAAAAAGGTTAAATTCAAAGCTATCTAAAATAAAATTTAAACTATGTTTTATTGAAATATATATTCTTATAGGATTATGCTAATACAGATCTCTATAGAGTCTCTTTTCCTGAAGAAGAGATAAATCAATGTTAGCCTCTAAAGAGAATATATATCTAAAATATTATATTAATACATATAAATTACATTAGAACATTGAGTTCATGAATAACCCGATTTTGAAAACTTTATAAATAGCCAGATAACATATAAAATATTAAAACCCTTACTCAAGCTATGAAACTTCAATAAATTTGCATTTCATAGATAGTTCAATGGCAGTCAAAAATTTTTTTAATTAAGTACCTTCACATAAACGATTCTGCTACCCCTACAATTCTGTAAAATTCCACATTTAAAAAGCATGTTGTTAAATTCATGAGATAGTTTACACAAAATGGTGACTAGAAATCATCTTGCAAACCGCAGGAAGTTAATAATCACAACCCCACCCTTCAATTCATATGGCTTTACAGTAACTACTATTACTGTTATCTCTTCCAGCTTGTTACCCAGCATTTCTTTCTCTGCGCTGGTTGCTTTCTTCCAGTAAGCATTAGAGAGGTAAGAGAAGAGCTTTTGTGTAAAATATTAACTTAGCAAACTTAAAACGTCAACTCAACTCTTTGGCACACTCATTTTTACAAGATTATCTTTTTCAAAAGAAATATCTTGTCCTGAATCTTCTTTACATGAAGAACCCGTAAGCCAGTGACTGTTTATGTCTTTGAGAATATAACCTAAATTAGCCTTTCCTTTGGTTTCCTCACTAAAGAAAAACATAAGTGAATAAATTTTATTTTACTTTTTTTTTGAGACGGAGTCTCATTCTATCACCTAGGCTGGAGTGCAGTGACGTGATTCCAGCTCACGGTAACCTCTGCCACCCAGGTTCAAGCGATTCTGCCTCAGCCTCCTGAGTAGCTGGAATTACAGGTACCTCCCACCGTGCCTGGCTAATTTTTGTATTTTTAGCAGAGATGGGGTTTCACCATCTTGGCCAGGCTAGTCTTGAACTCCTGACCTCGTGATCCACCCACCTCAGCCTCTCAAACTGCTGGGATTACAGGTGTGAGCCACCATGCCCGGCCTTGTGAATAAATTTTATAAATCTGTTTTCTTCATGTTTTCCTCTTCCCTTGGACATGAAAATATAAAAGCAAAATCATTTCCTCGTTGTAAGTGTTCGATTTTAGCTAATCTCAAAAAGGAAGTTGAAAATGATGCAGAAAAGTAAATAAAATGACAATCTTATTACAGTTTCACATACAACAGAAAAATTATTATTTAAAATTCATGGCCGGGCGCGGTGGCTCAAGCCTGTAATTCCAGCACTTTGGGAGGCCGAGATGGGCGGATCACAAGGTCAGGAGATCGAGACCATCCTGGCTAACCTGGTGAAACCCCATCTCTACTAAAAAAAAAAAATACAAAACACTAGCCGGGCGAGGTGGCGGGCGCCTGTAGTCCCAGCTACTTGGGAGGCTGAGGCAGGAGAATGGCCTGAACCCGGGAGGCGGAGCTTGCAGTGAGCTGAGATCCGGCCACTGCACTCCAGCCTGGGCGACAGAGCGAGACTCCGTCTCAAAAAATAAATAAATAAAATAAAATTCATGGAATCCATTTTTATTTACAACTTCCGCATACCTTTCAAAAAGGCCCAGTGTTCAAAAAATTTATCTACTCTATTGTCTGCCAAGCAGCCCCACAGTATTATAACTGATGACACATGTAGATGTGCTTTTCCATATACTATTAGTTTAATATACACAAATTATGGTGAAAAAGAGCATAAAGCTGTTGCACTTTCACCTGACTTTCTCTTTTAAGTATTAGTGCTCACAGTACAGCTATTAATAATAGTATGTGCTCAATAACTGTTGAATAATCAATGAATCAATTTCAGCTGCTTACCAACTTCCACTGCAACAATATTCTTAACAATTAAGGTTGGTCTCAAGCCTTCTGGGGACACCTGTATTCACAAGCCATCAATAGTCCTTCTCTTTTCCATTTTTTAAAAAATTTTGCTACCTTTGCGATTTTTCACAATTACCACAAATAAACCAACCACATTTTCAATCCTCTGACAAACTTAACCTCACATAATTTTGCAAGATAATTCATTTTAAAATGAGTAATTTTAGTCAATTAGGCAAGAAAGAATGCAAATAGCTGTCTCCTCCAATTTATAAAACAGATCGACACTCATAATTTCAGTAGTCATAAGGCCATTTTGCTTTTCCTGCATGTCTATACCACTTAGCCATTTCTGCTTCTCAAAACAAACCATTTCACTAATTAAGGCTTTAGAAATTGTCACTCCTGGCCAGATGCAGTGGCTCAGGCCTGCAATCCCAGCATTTTGGGGGACTGAAGAGGGAGGATCTCCTGCGCCCAGGAATTTGAGACCAGCCTGGGCAACATGGCAAGACCCTGTCTCTACATTTTTTTTTTTTTTTTAATAAAATTATCATCTTGGCCAGGCGCGGTGGCTCAGGTCTGTAATCCCAACACTTGGGAGGTGGGTGGATCACAAGGTCACAAGGAGTTCGAGACCATCCTGACCAACAAGGTGAAACTTCATCTCTACTAAAAATATAAAAATTAGCCAGGCGTGGTGGTGCGCGCCTGTAATCCTAGCTACTCAGGAGGCTGAGGCAGGATAATCGCTTGAATCCGGGAGGCAGAGGTTGCAGTGAGCCGAGATTGCCCCATTGCACTCCAGCCTGGGTGACAGAGCCAAACTCCATCTCAAAAAAAAAGGCCGGGTGGGTGGCTCATACCTGTAATCCCAGCACTTTGGGAGGCCAAAGCGGGCAGATCACACGGTCAGGAGTTCATGACTAGCCTGGCCAGTATGGTGAAATGCCATCTCTACCAAAAATACAAAAATTAGCCGGGCGTAGTGACGATCGCCTGTATTCCCAGCTACTAGAGAGGCTGAGGCAGGAGAATTGCCTGAACCCAGGAAGCGGAGGTTGCAGTGAGCCCAGATCCCACCATTGCACTCCAGCCTGGGCAACTAGAGCGAAACTCCATCTCAAAAAAAAAAAAAAATTATCATCTCAATTGTTTTTTCCTTCTTTAGTTTAGTCCTAATCATTATTAACCAGGATTAGAATGAACTATCAGATAATTCTGATTGTCTTATATATGGCAAATAAATTCATAGTATAGGACACTTTTAAAATATATTATTCCAATATAAATATAACCCTAAAATTAAAACAGGTTCATAAAATCAAGTATTAGTCCATATTAACAGTAGTAGAAAAAACCATAAAATGAAAGCCAAGAAAAAAATATACTGAAGTCAGCGTTTCATTGTACTATCACCAGCAATAGCCTTTTGATTATGGAGTTCCCTAAAATTGGCATAGATCCCAAACTATCAACCATAAATGTCTGTAACTTTTGTTGAAAATGAACCTTAGAACAGCATATAGGAATGTTCCTTTATCAGATGGGCAAACTAAACTTAAAAAAAAAATTTATTTCTGTGTAGTTGGAATGGAAGACATAGCTCCAAAGACAATCTTAATAAATTTATCATAGGTAGGGAAGATAAAATCCTACCATTCTTCAATCAACATTTTTCACCTTCTAATAGAATAGTTTCAGATGTAACACTCCATGTTCCATTCATTCAGCAAATAGCTATTAAGCTACTACAGAGAGCTGTAGACTATTGTGCTATGAAAATGACAGTAACAATAACAGGGTTCAACAAAAAAAATTTTTCACCAAAAATATTTATTATTCTTGAGACAAAAGCAAGAAAATAACTGAAGTCCAGGAAGCGTTAAAAATGAAAATGGAGATTTGAGTAAGGGCCTTTCTTCCCCACCCAAGCATGGTATTATTCTTAGCATCTAATAGTAGCTATTACTCCCTCAGTCTATAAACTGGTACTAAACTTTTGAAATTGTAAAAGAGAAATTTGAAGTAAGCAATCCAGTACTTGTAATTAGATCTACTATTGTTTCTTTAGAAGCCCCCCAAACTGTCTTTAAAAACCCACATCTGTAACATAAAGTTCTGGCACCTTCTGAGGGAATTAAGATGCATAACAAAAGAAGCTGCAAGATACACAGTTTTGTGGTATGCATTTTCCCAGAATGGATTACAGTAGAACTAAATGAGAAGGAATTAACATCTGGAAGTCTAAGAAATTGAGCACACACATACGCATGTGCTTACCATGATCTGAAGATTTAAATTCTCTAACACAATGATTCTTAGAACCCTTGCCATGAAAACTTAAAATCTTTGTTTTTTAATGTTGAAGAGAAGACAAATACTTTAAAGTGTCCCCTTTTATTGAAGACATACTTTTCAAATTTTTTTCTCCCTAGGTTGGGGAGAAGGGGAATGTTGATTCTGATCACTTAGGCTATGCCTCTATTCTAACCACATTTTCATTTAAAGTCAACTTCTGAATTAACATTGAAAACCATAGTCAAAATGTTGCTGTAATAATGTGAAAATGATCAAAAACTACCCGCCATGCTTATTCTATTTCACACACAACAGTTAGTCTTAGTATAAATGGTATATGTCCTCTTCAGCTGTAGATTTCAATAGAGATTATTCCCTAACTGAAGTAGACAGCACTCCAAAACATGTGACATAAGTCTGTGTCTCAATATCTAGGTGGCTCTCAGTATAGTACTAATTTGCAGTTCAGTCTAGATCACTGGTTTTCAAAGTGTGGTCTCTGGAACAGCAATAACACAATCACTTGGAAACTTGTTAGAAATGAAAATTGAGACCCTACCCGAGACCCACTGGATCAGAAACTGGAGGAGGGTCCCAGCAGTACATGTTTTAAGCTCCAGGTGATTTTGATATATGGTCAAGTTTGAGAACTTTTGGACTAGATGATCCCCATAGCCTTCTCAAAGTTTCAAAATCCTGTTAATAGATAAAGATCTCACCTAGAACTAGCACTCTGTTCAATTAAATGCATCGAATCATTCCTAATAGTCTGCATAAAATACTGCAATAAAAAATACGTTATATTAGTATTTTAAAATTTACTATATTTTCACAGACAAAATTTATATTAGCAAACTTCCCCCAAATAAGACACTGTGACAAATGTTTAGTATCATTTTAACAGTGATCATCTCCAAATTAAATATTGGTTCCCTTTATACTTATAATGCAGGAACTTATTCTGGCTGTTGCGGAAAAAACAAAAATCTATGCTCTTATGACAGTTAAGGTGCTTCTATTTCTCAAGACCAGCTGCTACATATAGCTTTCTGTTTCTCATACCCCCTGTGAGAAATACTAGAATATGACCCCAAAGAGGGTACAATAACAAAACTACCTGAACAGATCAAATAGATCAGGCATTCTAGGATTCCCAACCACAGGAAAAAGTAATCAGGAAGCATGAAGTCCCATAAATTTAAAGAATTCTATCCCCAAATACATCTGGTCCCAAAATGTGTTTCAATGAAGTCTACGACAGTTAACAACATGGAAATTGTTCTACCAAAGAACCATAACTCTCAAAGACTAGAGAGTGTTAGACTTAAAATAATACCTTTAACTTTCCTGAGGCTATTAAAAAAGGAGGACAAAAATAACCCTTTTGACATAACATGAAACCTGGGTTGACTGTCAGAGACCAAAAGGAAAAGCTGTTTAAAAACAGCAGGGGTCAAGTTTAAAAGTCAGCTTTTGCTCCCTAAGATAAAGACTCCTTTCCCACCCAATTTCTGTTTTGACAGGTGATTGCCATACAACAAACTCCGCCCTCCCTGACTCACTTCCTTTAACACTAACTTTTTCATTGAAACAAATGCTCTTATCTCTTCACACCCTAATACCAGAAGGGATTCTTAATAGCCAAAGAATCTAACATATTCTTAAAAATATTTTTAAGAAAAAAATAGCAGTGTTCTAATTTCTGTCAATTTTACCAAGAAAATATGGGATAAAATCAAAAACACTATTTGCTTGCTTCAGGCAAACATAAAATTGCTTTCATTAAGAATCCAAAAAGCATTTATTTTACAGTACTTAATAAATGCATATTAAAATCTTCTGCTCTGCCATCCTAGACCTATAAAGAAGCCCTCCACGTGACTAAATCCTGGGCGAAGGTGATTAACACACCCAGCAACGTATTTCATTTCCAATTTTCCACTTTCAAATATTTCGTCAGTATATACATTTCTTAGATACTTGGCAGCATTTTATGTCAAAAGGTTTCCAAAAACTTAAAAATAAAACACAAGACAGTCAAATGCCAAATGCCTTTTCTTAAAAAACCCTCCAGACATGACTTCAGCATTTTTAACACTTTGGATCTACTTTAGCAACTAAATTTATTCAAATACAAGAATGAATCTTTGCAAAGGCATAAATTTATACAGTATCTTTTAATTTCTACATTTAGTAATATTGATACTATTGTCTCCCAATTGTGTTTGATATCAAACTTAAGTGAGATCAGAGTGGGAAAAAAAAAATGGCAGTAGGACCATCGCCAGGCAAAACTTCCATTCTTCCTCCATTGCTGGAGTACCAAGATGCCTCCTGGGCAAAAACAAAAAAAGCAAAGCAAAAACACACACACACATTTTAAGGCAAGATATGTTCACACAGCTTTAAAGAAACCTGTGGCCTGTAATTTCTTTTGGTTTTGTCAAGGGTATAAATCCCTTTGTCAAGACTTCAGATTTCAGCTGCACTTCATAGACCTAAGGTATATACCAAGTACTCTCTTGATATGTATGAACACGTTATATTACTAAGACCACCTTAAGAAAAATAAAAAATAAAAAGCTCACACTGCCTCCTACTGTTAAAAGGAAAAACTTATGAGGTCAAATATGGTCCAAACTGCAGGGTGTAAAGGAGAACAAGGATATTATCTTAGCCTGTTTTCTTTTAAATCTATTTCCAAATCAAAACCTCAAAGGGGTTGAGACAGTGTCCACAACCTACTCAAATGTACTGCAAAAAACATCACTAGGTATAACTTAAGAATTGAAAACCATCTTTCCCAAACATGTTTTCGACTTGATGTGTGATATAAACATGGGGAAAAAAGGAAGAAAAATTTTAAAGCGCCATCCTACTTTGCCAGATGGATGGTTACTTTCCCAGATCTAAGGCAATTTTAATAGATGGGTTCTCTTGTTCCCTACCTACAATGAGGTAAACTGTTCCACATCAGATCAGATTCAAAATACCTGTTCATCTTCTAATCAGATGGTAATGGCCATACCCAGGGCTTCCTCGACCTTGATGGTTTTCTCCAAATTTAAAAAGTTGGGAGTAGTGTCATCCATCTTGTCACTGAGACACTTCTGTCTTTAAAATTTCACAAATAGCTCGGGAGAGTATCATGCACCTACCCCATCCACCTCAGCCATGATACTGTATTAAATCACTGAATATGAAACACAGAAACACAAACAATAGTTTTGGGTTTCTTTAAAAATGACATTTGTATTAAAAGTCTTAAAATGAAGAGACAATGATTAAACGCATGAAATTAAAAATTACAATTAGTTAGAATTGGTACATCGCAACAGTAAAATTTTGCTCTTTGCTTCTGGAGGAACACCCTACAACAGGTAATTTAAAAATTTAAAAATAATATAAAAGGGGAGCTAAATACCTGAAAACTTAAGCAAAATGAAGCAAAAAAAAAAAAAAAAAAGGAAACAAATTCATTGCAAGAGATGGAAATTACATTTTAAAGGCTGAAAATAATAAAGAAATTCACTAAACAACAGGCCCTATTGTCCTGGCTCCTTCTGAAAGATTATTGAAAGGAAACTGGGAAGTGGTTTGGGGAATAGCAGATTCTGGGATATGGTGGGAAGTTCACAGGTTGGCACCGGCTGGAACAGCTGAGTTTTGAAGGCACTCTGCAGACACAGGGGTGCTGGGGGCCCTGAATCACATTTACAAAGTCTTTGTACTGTATTTTAAAAAGCTAGTCATTAAAATCGGTTACTGCCAACCAAAAAACAAAAACAAAAGGCTAAACTTAAAACACACACACACCACACACACACACACACACACCATAGTACACACGAAAATGTGCAGATCTGTAACATTTTTTTCACAGCTGATTAAAAAAAAAAAAAAAAACTACCGTTCTCCCCCAGACTCCCCTTTGATACAGTAGGTAAACAAAATAGATTTTTTTTTTCCACAAATATCAGCAGACACTTTCTGGCACCCCACACTGTATTGGCATCAGTGTTAACAGTCCCAGTTCAGATGTGCAATACTTCAGATTGGATACACTGTAACAAGAATCCAACTTTGCATAGACATCCTCAGAATCGCAATCAGTCATGGGGTTGCCCTTCCAAGCTGGCAGAAAAGGAACCCAATCTTAACTTCCAGCTACTCCTGGAAAACAAGGAAAAAAACAAAAGTTTCTTCTTCTCCTCCTGCTCCTTCATATGGTTCTCCCGGACTTCCTTCCATGTATTTAAAACTTGGAACTAGAAAAACGGTTGTTGACCAAAAAAAAAAAGAAAAACCATTTCCACCTTCTCCCCCTCCTTTTCCTCCACCCCTCCCCCCTCCCATTTTTTTTCCAGGCTGAAACTTTTGCTTGGTGGGTGTCAAGCTGCCGATACTGCGCCCTAACGGCTACTTAAACGGGGAAATATGCATCAACCAAAATCAGGGAGAAACGTACATGCTGCAAAGAACCACATTTCCACCAGAGTATCAGATGGGCAGGACGGGACACCCCCTCGGGTACAGGGTGGAGGCAGGGGACGCCGGCCGCGGAGGCCAGCCGGGCTCCCAAGACACCCTGGCCAATGCAAAGTGGTCTCCAATCTCAAAGCAAGAAAGAAATCACATTTAGAGAGTCGGATGCGTTTGGCTTTTGTGCGCAGAGCGCGGCCGGCGCGCGGCGGCCGCCTCAGAGGATCACGCAGGCCGAGCAGCAGCCCTCATCGCCGTTGGGCTGCGCCGCGTAGTTCATCTGCCGCACGATCTCGGCAAACAGCTCGTCTACCGAGGCTTTGTTTTTGGCCGACGTCTCCATGAAGGGGCAGCTCCACTCCTCAGCCAGGGCCTTGCCCTCGCCGTACGAGACCTCGCGCTCGCCCTCCAGGTCCACCTTGTTGCCCACCAGGATCATGGGCACGCGCTCGTACCGCTTCACGCGGATGATCTGGTCCCGCATGGGCTTGATGTCCTGGAAGCTCTGCTGGTTGACGAGGCTGTAGACCAGGATGAAGCCCTGACCGTTCTTGATATACAGGTCCCGCATGGACGCGAACTGCTCGGTGCCCGCAGTATCCAGGATCTCCAGCACCGACGGCGACGAGTCCACCTCAATCTCCTTGCGGTAGAAGTCTTCGATGGTCGGGTCGTACTTCTCGATGAAGGAGCCCGTCACGAACTGCACGGTGAGCGCGGACTTGCCCACGCCGCCCGAGCCCAGCACCACCACTTTGTACTCTCTCATGGCTCCGTCAGCGCTCTCGCCGCGCCTGCCGCGGCCCCGTCGGGGCTGCGCGCCGGGGAAGGCTGGGCTTGGCGGCTGGACTTCTCTTCCCCTTCCTCAGCTCCTCAGGAAAAACCCAGGAGAGAGTAGCCCAGAGAACGCAGGGCGGAAACCACCGAGCGGGGGCCGGGCGCCGGGCCGGCCCGCGGCGGCGGCGTGTCCCTGGGGCGCGGGTCGGGGCCCCGCAGCAGTCCGCGGCGGCAGCAGCAGCAGCCCGGGCGGCGAACCGGGAGGACAATGCCCGCAGCCTGCGCGAGGCGATGGCTGGAGCTCCTAGCTGCGGCAGCCCGGGAGGGCGGGGAGGCGGTGGCGGCGGGCTGCGGAGGTGGCTGCTAATTGCGCGTCGGGACGGGACGCGCGTGGCATGAGTCCCCGCGGAACGTGCGCCCACCGCCGCGGCCCATCGCGCTCTCTCCCGCAGCCTCTACTGGGCGAGGGCTTCCTACTCGCCGCGCGCAGCCCGGCCCTCCCCTCCCCGGCGAGCATGCCCAGTGCGTTCCGGCCGCGCCTTACCCAAGCGGCCGCTCCTGGTTTTCCGCGGGGCCGGGAGGGGGCGGGGATGTAGGCGGGGCTCCGGATTTGAGTCCAGTTTGGGGAGTGGCGCGAGTTAGGAACTGGCTGGTAGATGGGGTGTGTGTGCGTACACTGGAGCGAGGAAAGCGGTGTAGGGAGTATGCAGGCCGCTTTCTTTTACAGCTGTGGGAGTGGTGGACAAGGGCGGCGGCTCTGCGAGAAGCATGTGGGTGCGGCGGGCCGCCTCAGGATAGAGTAGGCTGTGGTCTTGCCAACTCCCGTTATCAAAGGCCCAAGGACGCCATTCACCCAGCCCCGGGCGGGCGTGTGTCTGGGGCCGGAAACCCGAAGTCATGTGGGTGCCGTGGAATGCACGAGCAGCCGGCGGAGCATCCCGGCCCCATAGATTTTTCTACACCGTTCGCCACAGAAACGCTACTCTGTGCACTGCAGCCTTGCACAAAGAAAACAGGAGGTACTCCAAGCCTGAGATACTGTCCCGACTAGGAAAGGGGTAGCCTCTGGTACCTGCAGCTCTCTCGGGGCAGGGTCCAGCGGGTCGTACCCACCTCCCCGCTCGGGTGCGGTCAAAACCCGGAGACTAGATTACATCCCAATCCAGAAGTCTCCGGGCGCCCGCAGTTAGTTCAGGGCATGCTCAGTCGCAGAGCAGGTTTTTGGGCTTGGAAGTAGGAAGCTTTTGCACCACACACCCACACTCTAGCTCAAATTACCTCTCCCAGACTCCGCACTCATTGGTCTCGGGACGCGAGTCTCACACCCCTAAGTGTTGTTGATTGGCTGCCGACAAGGCTTTATCAGTTTGGTGCGCTTCATTGGCTAAAAAGTAGCCTCCGCTCGCGATTGGTTATTTATAGAGATTGAGAGGAGAGGCGGAGGCACAGCTGTTCTTTCTCCGCTGCTTCCCCACCCCCTGCCTCCCACTTCCCCAACCCAGGCGTTTTGAAGTAAAAGTGAAAAAATAAGAGGCATTTAGGCTGAGAGCTCAGAACTAAATATAGTTCTTTGTTGGTGTTTTCGAGAGAGTCTGACTCCTCGGTTTCCAGTCACGACTGCCCCTCAAAGGGAGCACAAAGGGCTAATTACAGGTTTTGGTCCGCAAGAAACCTCAGAGTTGCCAAGTTTTTTTGCAGGGAGTGGGAGGGGGGCGAGGAGCCGAAATGGGCCACTTGGAATTCGTTTCACCCGGAGGGGTAGGGGAGTGTCCAAGCTTGCCTCAGAGGAAGCGTCTTCGCTGGCTGGCGGACAATCGCTAGACTTAGCTGGGCTGGCGCTCCCGGGAGGTGCGAGGGAGATGCCCCGACTTGTTCCGACTCCCTTGCTCCTCTCTGAGGAGGGATGTCAAGACCTGTCTGCAGGCTGAGCGCGGCGGCGCGCGCCACGGGTGCGGGGTGGGGAGGGAGGCGGTGGAGCTGCGTCAGCGCTGGCTCCCAGTCCTGATGTCACTGCTCCCTGGTTTCACCGTCAGCATTGGAGGGTAAACCTGGGCATGGCTAACACTTGGTTTCAGTTCCTAATGCCGCCGTGACTCACACTGCGTTTGCTAGTTAACCTCCAAACCCCTGGCCGAAGCTTCTTCAGCGCGTCTGCAGCGTGAAGTCCTTGGGCACCGAACCGGGCGGGACGTGGGCTGCCCCTGATTCCTTGGGTGGAGTGGGTGGTGCCCACACCCGCGCCTCACCCCATCGTTTAGTGGAGAGAGGAGACTTTCACCTTGACTGTCAGAGTGCTTGGATGTAATGAAGCTTATATAATTCTCCAGAAAAACCTCTCAGAGGCAAACTCGCGTAAGCTGGAGAGAACCCTGCCAACATTCACCCAATATGTAATGTCTGCGAAGCGTTTTACATGTACTGTCACTCCTCATAATAATAATTATTTACCCATTTTAAAGATGAGGAAACTGAGGCTATGAGATGATCAGTAATTTGTCTGCGATGCCACAACTAGAAAGTGGTCAACCTAAGATTCCAACCAAGGGATTTGCCTGCAGAGCCTAGTCTCATAAGCACTAGACCATACTTACCTGTCACATGAATGTTCCGGTATGTTATTCTTTCTTGGGTGAATTTAGAGGCAGTGTGTTCAGACTGGCTCTTAAACCCAAGCAAGAGGGACCTCCGCCCACAGCCACCCTCTGGCTTTTCTCTGACAGGGCCCCTCTTCCGGTCAGGTAGATGGCCCAGCTGGAGCCTGACCCTCTTCTAGACTGTATACGCTCCATATAGTCGGAACTCTGGACTGCTCTGCCCAAATGGTGCCAAGTCCACTTTCAGGATCTGGTCGGGACTCTGAACTCACTCCTGTGTCCAAAATAGCTCTTCTTTGGGGGTGTGGACAGTACCTGGACCTGTGGGCTAAGGTGTACACTCCCGGTGCTTTGGGCCCCTCGCAGTGCAGGAAGAGGGATCATTTGCGATCAGCTTTATCCTCCATGACACCTTTCAGCCTGGCCCTTAGAGAAGTCCAGGAATTCATAATTCACAACCGGCCATCCAGCTCCGTGTAGGAGGTATTTGTCAAGGTGGGAGGACAGATCATATTTTGTTTAACAGTTTGTTATCTTGATTTATGACTTAAATACTTAGGTTAATGCTATGTAGGCCGGGCGCGGTGGCTCAAGCCTGTAATCCCAGCACTTTGGGAGGCCGAGACGGGTGGATCACGAGGTCAGGAGATAGAGACCATCCTGGCTAACACGGTGAAACCCCGTCTCTACTAAAAAATACAAAAAACTAGCCGGGTGAGGTGGCGGGCGCCTGTAGTCCCAGCTACTCGGGAGGCTGAGGCAGGAGAATGGCGGGAACCCGGGAGGCGGAGCTTGCAGTGAGCTGAGATCCGGCCACAGCACTCCAGCCTGGGCGACAGAGCGAGACTCCGTCTCAAAAAAAAAAAAAAAAAAAAAAAAAATGCTATGTTCTGGGCCTGAAGTCTAATCTTAAGTATTGGATATCAGTTGAGGCCTTAGGCGAGTCACTTAAGTTCTCCTAACCTTAGCTTCCCTTTCTATAAAACGGTGATAATATAATTTGCCCTACCCACCTAGCTACACAAGGAACCTTGGAGAGAATCTGGTCACCAAATCATTTTACAGCAAAGAGCAGAGCAGAATTAGGACCCTGCTGTCTTAGCTGCCCTTACCATGTGCCAGGCTGTCCAGAGGCATAATAATTAACAGATAATAGATGGAAACATGTTTCTAAAGCTGCAGCACCCCATACGTGCATCAAATTACTGCTCAGACCCAGAGAGCCTGACAGTCCCTTGAGAAAAGACCATTCCTAAGAATCTAGGTAGCCATGTGGATGGGTATTACTGAACCTTTATGGCCTCCTCAGTACCAGAAAGATGCCACAATCTGAATACTTTTTATTAGGAATTCTTCAATAGCAATTTTTATTACATTCAGATGGTCTTCCACAGAAAGACTTATATTGGAGCTCTGGGATTTCAAATGAAGCAATGAAAAGTGTATAATTTTTTTTTTTTTTTTTTTTTTTTTTTGACAGTGTCTTGCTCTGTCACCCAGGCTGGAGTGCAGTGACATGATCTCAGCTCACTGCAACCTCTGCCTCCCAGGTTCAAGTGATTCTCCAGCCTCAGCCTCCTGAGTAACTGGGATTACAAGTGCCTGCCACCACACCTAGCTAATTTTTGTATTTTTGGTAGAGACAGGGTTTCATCATGTTGGCTAGGCTGGTCTCGAACTCCTGATCTCAGGTGATCCACTCACCTCGGCCTCCCAAAGTACTGGGATTACAGGCGTGAGCCACTGCCCCCAGCCCAGTGTACAAATTTTTAAGGTTGATCATTTCTTCATGTAAAATTTGTTAGGAATATTTTTACCCCCACTGACAGCATGAAACATTATCTATCTTGTACCATAATTATTACATTTACATAGCTAAGTCTTGTCACCTTAAGCACCACATGAAATACTCAAGGGCAAGGTCCATGTCTAGTTTATCTTTAGAGCCACCTTTGTCCCTTGTAAGTACTGTAGAAAGCCCTCAAATATTTATTAAATGTGTGAATGGTATTTTATCCGTTTCCAAACTATTTGTGTTAGAAGATCATATCAATCCTTGATAAGACATAACATGTTTTTGATCCACAGAAAAATGTATACTAATGTTTCAGCCTCTCTCCCTGAGTCACAAAGATGCTGGAGTGATCAAAGTCTTCATTTATTGGGGTGAAAACACTAAATCAGTGCTATCTTGAGGAAAGACACCAAAGCATCCAATAGATAAATCTTTTGTCTGAAGAAGACAACATTTTCAGATCACGTGGAAAGGCATTTCTGAAAAACAATCTAACGTAAAAGCTATCAGGAAGAGACAGCTTAACCTTGATACTTTGCATAAACAGGGGTCCCATTCCTAACCTTTGCTCACACAGGGACCTGCTTCCAAGATACACAGGTTGGGCCTTGAAAGAATTAGATTTCTTAGAACACGAATCTTTTAATTCCTCAAGAAAATAAGTACCTGCTTGTTCTTTTCATTTGTACAAGATAAGTGGAGGTTTATTTCATGATGTTCATAGTTTTAGTGTCACCTATAGGTAAACAAAAATTCTAAACAAATTCTGATTTTGAAAGCACCAAAGGTAAGTTGATAGTAACCATATATCATTATTTGAAAGTGGAAGTAGGCCGGGCACGATGGCTGACACCTGTAATCCCAGCACTTTGGGAGCCTGAGGCAGGCAGATCATGAGGTCAGGAGTTTGAGTCCAGCCTGGCCAACATGGTGAAACCCCTAAAATTAAAAAATAAAAAAATTAGCTGTGTGACAGTGGTGCACACCTGTGGTCCCAGCTACTTGGGAGGCTGAGGCAGGAGAACTGCTTGAACCCAGGAGGCAGAGGTTGCAGTGAGCCAAGACCATGCTATTGCACTCCAGCCTGTGTACAGAGCAAGGCTCTGACTCAAAAAATAAAAATACAAAAAAGAAGAAGACAATAACAAGTAATACTGCAGTATTCAGGCTATTTAAATAATTTTGTGATTATTATATTCAGTTCTGTCATAGAATTTTGTAAATCTTTTGAAGTTTTCTCTAAATCTATTTTAAAACACATGTAAAATGGAAATTACTGCTCTATTATTCAACTATTATAATATGAACATATTACCACAAACTATAAAAATAAAATTCTTAGGCCGGGCACGGTGGCTCAAGCCTGTAATCCCAGCACTTTGGGAGGCCGAGACGGGCGGATCACGAGGTCAGGAGATCGAGACCATCCTGGCTAACACAGTGAAACCCCGTCTCTACTAAAAATACAAAAACTTAGCCGGGCGAGGTGGCAGGCGCCTGTAGTCCCAGCTACTCGGGAGGCTGAGGCAGGAGAATGGCGTGAACCCGGGAGGCGGAGCTTGCAGTGAGCTGAGATCCGGCCACTGCACTCCAGCCTGGGTGACAGAGCGAGACCCCGTCTCAAAAATAAAATAAAATAAAATAAAATTATTTCTGTCAAGGAATTTAAATTTTAAAAATATCTATTGCCTCGTAAACTATAATGTGGAATTAACAAGACATGATCCTGTAAAACTGAACAAATATTTCTGTATTTCACATAAGCTAAATATCCTAAATAATCAGTTCAGACATTTTTGTGTAAAGGGCCAGATAGTAAATACTGCAGATTTTGCAGGTCATACCATCTCTGTTGGACCTACACATTTGTGTTGCACCTTATAGCATGAGAACAGCCATAGAAAATATGTAAATAGATGTGTTCCAGTAATACTTTATGAAAATAGGTGGTGGACTGCATTTGGCCCATGGATCCCTAGTTTGCCAATTTCTAAACCGTGTATTGAGGGGAAAAAAATCTTTATTTGTTTCTGGAGTTTCTTTTAGTCAAAATAAACTACTAATCTGTCATTAGATAGAATCATAACTCTTGGCCATAAGTTATAGTAAAATGGCCACTCACATAGTGAGTATATTTCAACCAATATGACTGTAATTCTGTATGGTTGCTATTTTTACATAAATCATGTAAAATTTCTTCTCAACAGTTAAGTTTCACTTTGTCACCGAGACTGCAGTGCAGTGGCACAATCTCCGCTCATTGCAGCCTCTGCCTCCCAGATTCAAGTGATTCTCCTGCCTCAGCCTCCCCAGTAGCTGGGACTACAGGTGTGTGCCACCACACCCAGCTAATTTTTGTATTTTTAGTAGAGACAGGGTCTCATTGTGTTGGCCAAAGTAGTCTCAAATTCCTGGCCTCAAGTGATCCACCTGCCTCGACCTTCCAAAGTGCTGAGATTACGGGTATGAGCCACTGTGCCTGGCAGATATCTGCCATTTTTTATTGTACTTCTAACATCTTTTTTCTTATCGACGTGTAATTGTTGATTATGGATTATGGTTATATATAGGGGAAAACTAGTCCCATGTCAATCATATGCCTCACAAATAACTTTATAAGTTTGTTATTAGACTTTTGTTTATGCTTTTTTATTTAGTTTCTTTTTAATTTCTATTTTAAATATATTAATCTCTTCCTTTATGAGTTTCCTTTGTGAATTTCTTGCTACAAATTGGAAGACTCCTCACATTCCAAGATATTTTATACAATTAACGTTTTCTTCTAGTGTTGTTAGGGTTTTATTTTTTAATGGTTAAATTTTGGTTTGTTTTTCCACTGAAAGGAGAGCATCAGTAAAGATGGCAAGATTGAAATCCAAGCAATAGGATGTCCACTGAATAGAAATTTCTGAGGAAAGTGCAAGGGCGGGTGTGAGAACTCTGGTGGCAAGAATGAGGAAGTATCCCCCTTCTCAAACAGGAAAGAAGAGCCAAGAGACCTGAAAAGGAACTGGAGCCAAGAAGGTGAAAAGGTGAGAATTCACACTGCAAATAACCTTCTCTCTGTAAATAAAAATGGTAAGGCACCTGCTGAAAGATGGGAGACCATGTGTGAGTTTGGAAATCTGAGTAATAATGAAGCTGTTTCTAACAGTGACTGCAGTGCAGCACAAAGTTGTCAGGCTGCTAAATTTGGGTTACAGAAATTTGTGAAGATGCCAATTCAGGTTTTTTTGTTTTTATTAAGAAGGATACTAGCAATTCTTAAATCCGTCAGATCAGATTATCTTAAAATTTCTGAAGGCTTTTTTTCAACACAAACAAATAAGTGTTTATAAAATGAACTATATATTTCCCATATGTTCATACCCTTAGTGAAAATATGCACAACAACTTATGACTTATGTAATTAAAAATTCAATTACTAATGGGAAATTGGATGAACTCAGTAAAACTGTCTTACCTATGTCTCTTGAGTTTCTCTTTCTATTACATGCTAAATTACAATAAAACCTTGACTACCTAAACTCTCAGATATTCAGTTCTTTCTTTTTTTTTTTTTTTTTTTTTGAGTAGTTGAGTATTTGTTTAGAAAACGTTGCTATTGTCTGAGGTGTTCTGTCACAATAAGCAAAATATTTAGGCCGGGTGCGGTGGCTCACGCCTCTAATCCCAACACTTTGGGAGGCCGAGGTGGGTGGATCACCTGAGGTCAGGAGTTTGAGACCAGCCTAGCCAACCTGGTAAAACCCCATCTCTACTAAAAATACAAAAATTAGCCAGACATGGTGGTTGGCGCCTGTAATCCCAGATACTTGGGAGGCTGAGGCAGGAGAATTACTTGAACCCGGGAGGCGGATGTTGCAGTGAGCTGAGATCGTGCTATTTCACTCCAGCCTGGGCGACGAGAGCGAGACTGTCTCAAAGAGAAAAAAAAAAAGAAAGAAAAATATTCATGTTCTCTTCATTAGATAACTAGTATTTATTTACTGTAATAAATTTGGAAAGTATAGAAAAGCAAAAAATAAATAAATAAACATAACAAATTACCCAAAAACAGAAAATTAACATTCTGTTTAACAGTCTTCTTGTCTTTTTATCATAGAATTATTTTATATATTCCATATGTCTAGTTTTCTTGTGCCTGTTTTAACTTGCAACTCAATTTAGGCCTCAGGTATTCTATAAACTACTAGTCAGGAAATAAGTCAAGAGCGATATCTTAACATTTTTTCTCTCTTATTTAATAGTTTGGGGTAATATAATATTTATATTTTTTATGCTAAAGTTGTTGCAATGCTACTGAGGTCAAAAGTTGCCCAGGCAGTTGCTTTCTTGACAAAGCCCCTTAGGGCAGCCTGGTTGGAGTTGTTTGCCTGTTTATCCTGCAGGTGGGATAAAGCATGTTCAGGTTCATGAACTCTGGGGCAGCAGAATATGGTTGCCCATCTGCACAATTAACCAGTGAATCGAGGGCATCAGCTGCATTCTCCCAAATGGTTTTGTCACTCTCCAGAAATTATCTTCCTCTTTGTTGCAAACAGTGCCCTTTGATGTGTCAGCACCATTCAAAGCACCAGCAGTGACTTCTGCATCACTAACACATTTCTGCTTTCTTTGTCAGTTTGCACCCAGGCTTCTATCTCTTTTGCTCAAAATTTTTCCTGAGGCGTAAAAGAAATCTGCCCCTTACTCTTTCCAAAGTATGCCTTAGCATACTTTCCAAAGTATGTCTTAGCATACTTTCCAAAGTATGTCCCAATAAGCATTCGGAAATGACTTATTCTCTCAAGGCTACAAAATCTTTACCAGAAAATTTTTTTAAAAGGTACTTTTGCTGACATGATTTCAGGCCATTTTCTCTACATTGTTCATGGTTGATTTGACTAGAATACCAGGCATAAGCAATATTTAAAACTGTACATTCATTATAATAATGGGGTGAGAACTCCTAAATATTACATGCCTGATAAACCTACTTCCTCATTAAACTTCATATGCAGTACAATTTTCTATCTGGAATAAAACTGGTTTTTTTTGGGGGGGGGGTTGTTTTTTTGTTTTTTGTTTTTTGTTTTTTGAGACGGAGTCTCACTCTGTCGCCCAGGCTGGAGTGCAGTGGCATGATCTCGGCTCACTGCAAGCTTCACCTCCTGGCTTCACACCATTCTCCTGCCTCTGCCTCCCGAGTAGCTGGGCCTACAGGTGCCCACCACCACGCCTAGCTAATTCTTTGTATTTTTAGTAGAGACGGAGTTTCACTGTGTTAGCCAGGATAATCTTGATCTCCTGACCTCGTGATCTGCCCACCTCGGCTTCCCAAAGTGCTGGGATTACAGGCATGAGCAAAACTTTTTTTTATAGGCTAACCCAGGGAGTTAATATTTGGTGGCTAGGAGATAGAAATAATGTTCACTGATACCACAATATTTCCTCTGGGTGAGCTGAATAATTGTGTGAAAACAGGATATATTGTTATCCTCAGATAAGCCTCTGGTTCTGAAAAGATCCTTCATCAAATGTAAATAAAAATGGTTCGAGGAGGTTGGATAAGACAAGAGAAAACATCTTTGACTTTCCAAGCATTATTTATACTTTGTGTACTACACTACACTCTAGCACACTCTAAGAGCATACAATTTCCTAAATATTAAACTGCCAGCATATTCTGATTCTGTTTAATTCAAATAAACTTTTTTTTTTTTTTTTTTAAGATGGAGTCTTGTCATGTTGCCCATGCTAGTCTCAAACTCCTGGCTTTAGGCAATCCTTCTGCTTTGGCCTCCCAAAGTGCTGGGATTACAGGCATGAGCTACCATGCCTAGCCCAAATAAAATTTTATTGAATGTATAAAGCTATAAATTACATTAGACTGGCTGGGTGTGGTGGCTCACGCCTGTAATCCCAAGGCTTTGGGAGTCCAAGGTGGGTGGATCATTTGAGGTCAGGAGTTCAAGACCAGGTCAGGAGTTTGAGACCAGCCTGGCCAACATGGTGAAACCCTGTCTCTACCAAAAATACAAAAAAAATGAGTGGGGCATGATAGCATGCGCCACCAGCTACTTAAGAGCTACTTAGGAAACTGAGGCATGAGAACCACTTGAACCCAGGAGGCAGAGGTTGCAGTGAGCCAAGATCACACCATTGTACTCCAGCATGGGTGACAGAGTGAGACCCTGCCTCAAAAAAAACAAAAAACAAAAATTACATTAGACCAACTTTATATGACTTTCATGTATCAAGTTTGAGCCTAAGTTTATTTCATTCTAGGATGCAGGCAAGTCAGGGAAGGAAGGTCTAGGACAAGTAAATCAAGCCAGAAAATAGACCATTCTGTAAAAGTTCAAGTTACCACTGGAGAGGTGTGAGAAGAGATGGTTGAGGCTCATAAATGTGATTCAAGGACAACGGAAATCATAAAAGAGAAAGGGAGATGTCTGTCTAAAGTAGAGTTTACATCTTAGATTATCCTTTGGAATTTCCCCAATAAGTCCACATGGGGGAAAGAGACTGTAATAGAATAGCAAGACATTTTAACCATTGAAATTGCAAGATACCAGCAGCGTTGGGGCCCATAACTTCTGCAACATTCCATGCCATGGTCTACAGCTTTGATGGCTACAGCAGTCACAGGGGGTCTGTGATAGACCTCTAGGGCAGCAAGCAGTCACACTGGGCATTGGCGGCTGCAGCAAAGACCTCAGTATAATGAGTAAAGAAAAGCAATGGTCCAATACATAGAACAGCCAGGGAGGCTGGTCAGGGAAAGGGCAAGAGAGACCACCGTAATGGTGCTATTCGTGAGGAATTAAGGAGGCCTGGACTTCCTGCGCTGTTAGAGACTAAGGCAAAATAATAAAAATAAGATACATCATTGTTGTTTTCTTACCCTTCAGCTATAATAATGCAGGAAATTAGATGATATGGGAAATTGTTTAGAAAGAAGTTTTCTACAAGCCACAAAAGTTTTCTAACACCCCTCTCCCACTTCATCCTTACAGAATGTGCTGGGTTTATTTTTAATGTCTTCTAAAGTTACCTCACACTGAAGGAATTAGAAATACTTATGGCTACACTTATCAGGAAACCCAATTGATATAGTTTGGCTGTGTCCCCACCCAAGTCTCATCTTGAATTGTAGCTCCCATAATTCCCACAGGTTGTGGGAGGGATCCCATGGGAGATCATTGAATCATGCGGGCAGTTTCCCCCATACTGTTCTTGTGGTCGTGAATACGTCTCATGAGAGCTGATGGTTTTATGAGGGATTTCCCCTTTTGCTTGGCTCTCATTCTCTCTTGTTTGCCACCATGTAAGACATGCCTTTTGCCTTCTGCAATGATTATGACACCTCCCCAGCCATGTGGAACTGTGAGTCCATTAAACCTCTTTTTCTTTATAAATTACCCAGTCTCATGTGTGTCTTTATCAGCAGCATGAAAACAGACTAATACACCAACTAAGGGTGGTGGGACTAAACAAATAAATATTTATTTATCACATGACAAGATGTCTGAAAGAGGACTTCTGGACTAATTGGCCTTGGTCCAATTGCTCAGTGAAGAGAATTGCTGTCCCAGAAGCATAGTCTGTTTTTGTGGCAGGAAAAAGATGGCCTGGGAAGGTGGAATGAAGAATACATAAGCACAAACTTCAGGAGACTTTCACTTACATTTCCTTGACTGGTACTGCATTGAATGCCCTTCTATCTGTAAGGGAGGGTACAAAAATTAATATTTAATGTTTCCACCTTCAATAGTGGAGGGAGACAAAGGAGAAATAAATGGAGAATGGTGTTGGGTAAGCCAGCCTATAGTGTCTACCCTAAATACAAAACCACTCTTCAGAAACTCAGTGTTTTTCTCTCTATTGAATTTGCACATCATTTCTTCATGCCCATGCAATAAATATTGGGCAAGAGGTACAATCATTTATCTTTTCATTAAAAAATACATTTAGAAGGATTTATTTGTTTTCCAGTTTGGTTGTATAGTTTTTACCAACTCAACTTTTAGAAAATATTTCATGCTTTTCGAAACAGGGCCTCTATCTGTCACCCAGGCTAGAGTGCAGTGGCATGATCACGACTCACTGCAGCCTCAACCTCCCAGGCCCAAATGATCCTCCCACCTTAGCCTCCTCGGCAGCTGAGACTACAGGCATGCATCACCATGCCCACTAATTTTATTTTATTTTTTTTGAGACAGAGTCTCACTCTGTCGCCCAGGCTGGAGTGCAGTGGTGCAATCTCGGCTCACTGCAACCTCTGCCTCCCGGATTCACGCCATTCTCCTGCCTCAGCCTCCCGAGTAGCTGGGACTACAGGCACCCACCACCACGGCCGGCTAATTTTTTGTATTTTTAGTAGAGATGGAGTTTCACTGTGTTAGCCAGGATGGTCTCGGTCTCCTGACCTCGTGATCCACCTGCCTCGGCCTCCCAAAATGCTGGGATTACAAGCGTGAGTCACCGCGCCTGGCAAATTTTTTTATTTGTTGTAGAGACAAGTTCTTTTCGCCTAGGCTGGTCTTACACTCCTGAACTCAAGCCATCCTCCCACTTTGGCATCCCAAAGTGCTGGGATTATAGGAGTGAGCCACCATACCCAGCTGTCAACTTTCACTTACACAGAAATCTGCCAAAAACATAACTTTTTCTTTTTTACATTTTTTGAGTCCTGACATACAATTCATAGTACAAAGAGCACTAGATTTTTAGTCTAACAGACCTACTTTTAAAATTTGCTTTCTATTTTTAGTAGAGACGGGGTTTCACCATGCTGGCCAGGCTGGTCTCGGAGCTCCTGACCTCGTGATCCACCCACCTCAGCCTCCAAAGTGCTGGAATTGCACTTAGCTGGGCGTGGTGGTGGGCGCCTGTAATCCCAGCTACTGGGGAGGCTGAGGCAGGGGAATCACTTGAACCCAGGAGGCGGAGGTTGCAGTGAGCCGAGATCACGCCACTATACTCCAGCCTGAGCGACAGAGTGAGACTCTGTCTCAAAAAATAATAATAAAAATAAAGAATTTGACTTTGTAGATGTAAAATTTTGGACAACTTAATTTCTATGGTAGCTAGTCTCCAAGATGGCGCCTACCAATTTCATCACCTGCTGGCATTCATACCCTTGAATAGCCTTTACTCGTGGTGTATAAGGTTGGTCTGTGTGATCAATGGATCATGACATAAGTGATGGTATGCCACTTTTAAGATTAGACTATAAAAGACAGTAGCTTTTGTCCTGGGCTCTGTCTCTCTTGCATTTCTCACTCTGGGGGAATCCAGCTTCCATTTCTTCCAGACATCCAGGCAACCCTGTAGAGAGGGCCGTGTGACAAAGAACTTGGACAAATATTGTTCATGTTCATTTTCACAGGTTTACTTTACTCTTTTTAAAACTCCTTTTTTGTTGTTTAAGATTAGCACAATTTAAAAAATGTCTTTGCCTTTTGCTTTTTGCTGGAACTAGTGTAGTATACATGTCATTGTACACATCTGGCTCTGTGACAATGCCTTGGCACCCTACTACAGTGAGGATGGTTTGTTATTTAAGGTCACTTGTATTTAATAATGAATGTCTGTCCCAGAATGTTGAATGGTCGGTCTGATGTGTCTTTAGTGGGCTACTAACTAAATAAAATATTGACCTATTGATGTAAATGGGCCCTGTCTTCCACCAGAAGGCCTCAGGTGATTTTAATATGTCCCACGAGGGGAATGCACCTTAATTACTGAATCACTGATATGGGGAGGATGTGGTCAAGATGATTGCCTGTCACACACTCTGCAGAGTTTTCCAGTTTTATTTTGCTTGGTCTCTAGCCCTTTGCCCCTTTCCATTGCCCCATCCATTTCCATTCACAGACTCCATGACTGCAACTGCTGCCAACTTTGCTATGCAGCCTCAGATCATCTCTACTATTTTTCTTTATACTTTTTAAAAATTACTTTCTTATTTCTTATCTTATGCTACTTCTATGCCTCAATGCTTTCATGCCAGTAAAGAAGTGTGCATATGTAAGCGTATATATACACACATATATGTGTGTAAATGCATATATACACACAGATACACAAACACATTTATGTGTGTGTATTCTATCTAATTATATATTCAATTAGAACACTCCTTTTTTCCTTGATCAACGTAGCATGCTGGGAATAATTTTCAGTTCATTGAACTGACTTCACTATCATTTGTTGCTGGATGCTCAGGGCCTACTTCTTTGCCCCAAGGCAGGGCTTTTGCATTGTTGTTGCTGTTGATTTAGATTTTTAAGTTTGTTTTGCATCTGCAGTAGTTTTAAAAGTCTGAGGGTTCTGGCATACTGATTTCTAGAGAGAAGAGATGACCTGTGCTATTATTTATGGGTCCCAGGCTCTCCCCATTGTTATTGCCAATTAGCCCCACCTCCTAACTAGTCTCTTTGCCCCCGGTCTTGCTCTCCCCCATATACCAGTCAATCCTGTGTAATTCTGGTAGATACAGCTCATTGAAAACATAACTGGGAAAATGAATGAATCATAATATGGATGACTCTTAAAGACATAATGTTGAGTGAAAAAAGCCAGACACAACAGAAGACATCCTGTGTGATTCTGTTTATAACATTCATAAAAGGCAAAATTAAACTATTTTGTTGAGACATGTAGAGAGTAAACTGTTAAGGAAATCAAAGAATAATGATTAGCACTATAAGAGGAACTTTGCATTTGGATATGTTGCAGAATGAGGGTTGGGGACAGGAAAGGCTACATAATTGGTGGGGTCCAATGCCAAATAAAAATGTAGGATCCCCTATTCAAAAATTATTATGAATTTTAAGATGGCAACAGCAGAACATTAAACCGAGCAGAAGACCCTTCTCAGTACCAGGCTCTGTGCAATTGCTTAAGTTGCAGACACCCATGAAGGCAGCCCTAATTTGAGGACTGGCTTCTGGGGTTTTGTTAATGCTTTTCTTTTCTTTTAACTTGGGAGGAAGGGAGTCATACATATTTTTGTTTCAGAAAAATACTGAAGTTGAACATTTACAATATAAGTACTTTTCTATAAGTTTATGTATTTTACAATTTTAATGTGAAAAACAAAAGCAATCAGAACTGACCAGACCACTTCCTGCTCAAAAACATATAAAATGTTTTCCCATGTATTAAAATGCTTCCCTTTGCATTTTCATTTGTTGCAGGCTCAGCTCAAATGCCAGCTCATCTATGAAACATCCTAGATTTCTTCTGTTAGAATTAACCATTTCCTTCCTCTCCTCCCTTAGCACTTTCTCTATTATAGCTTTTAATTTTCCTGCTTCAAATCAGAGTTCTTTGAAATTGTTTTTTCTGATGAACATGAAATCTTGGAGAAATATTTCAGTCTTACTTCATATTTAGGACCCTATAGGGCATTAGATAAGTGATTATTGAATTTAATTGAAGTTATTTCCAAAGATTATCATAACCCATTATAAAACCTAAAATGCTCAAAATCCTACACATTGGAAGTCCTTAAACTATTCAGTGATGCAAGGTAACAAAGGTAAAAGTTCCTATGCAAACTAAGGTATGTTTGTTCACCTGGTAAAAATTTGAAATAGACATGATATCATTCAACATTTTTCTGTGATATCTTTCCACATTTTTCTGTTTCACATCTGAGATGAATCATCTTTTTAAGACTTTTAACATCGTAAATGTAATATACTAGGAGGCACTTTTTATGTAATAGACACCCTAGATACCATTTTCACCAGGAACACATTTTAAAACACTATTATCCACTATTTTCTTTGAATTTTTTTCTGACATGTTTTAACTCTCACTAACACTTTGGGTTTTTTTTTTTTTTTGATAAACATGTGACTTGGACATTTTCTTACAGCACACAGATGGGTGTGTTCTGTGGGTATTATTTCTCAAAAGAAGAAAATGTTCCTCTTTACCAGCATCTGGGTAAGATTTGGATTTCTGTCACAGATTCAAAATATAGACAAAAGTATCATGTCTCTCCTACATAAGGTGACTCTGCAAGTAATCTTTTTCTATTTCTTTTTTTTTTCTTATGCCAAGCTTTGAAATCATAAATGATGTATGGGTTCAGAAAAGCCACTATATTATTAGTATTAGTATTTGGACATATCTATTCATCATTCATTTTTATGGATATCTCCAATCATACTGCCCAGAGAGCAAGTTTACAAGTCTGTGGTAGCATAAACGCCTTTCATATGTAAGTAAAACACTAATGAATAGACTGAAAATAATTTGTTTTAAATAGTGATGAGGTCTCACTATGTTACCCAGGCTGGTCTCAAACTCCTGAGTTCAAGAGATCTGCCTACCTTGGCCTCCCAAAGTGCTGGGATTATAGGCATGCCCCATAACTCTCAGCCTGATGAACAGACTTTTAAATGTATACAGAAATAAGAATATTTTATTCATCTGTACATGTAACTTAACTGTACAAATCCTGCCCAAATGAATTATGACATTTGGCTGGCAAGCATATGATTACGTACTCAATGGAATAGACATACAGTAAAATAATTCAAGGAATTCAAGGAAATATGTCTGCCATTTCTACAAGATAATTTATCTTAATTGACACAAAGATTTTAAATGATTCTTCTCTTACTCTGCTAAGTAATCATATGCAAGGTGGAAAAAATCAACCTTTTATTCTTTACTGGAGACAATGAAATTATAAAATTTCATTGAAGGATTATTTATGCCCTATGGCATCCCTTTCTGCAACACTTATCACCTAATGACCAGGGATCAATACCCACAAATATGGTAAGACCTATTTTTAAAGGTTTTCAGCTTAACTGTTTTATCTCTTAATAAATTTTTATATAGAACATGTGGTTTCTAGGAGCTCCAACTGCTTTCAGGTCTTTGCATTTGTTGTTTTCTCAGCCTGGGGTCCTCTCTTTTCAGCTCTTCCCATAACTGGTTTCCTCTCATACACTAAGATGTTACCTCTTCAGAGAGGCCATAGCAACCTCTATCTATGTCAACAGGATTCCCTTCTCCCTGAACCATGGAGCCAGGAGTTAATATAGAGGGCATGTCTGCAGGCCAAATCTGATCCTCTCTCTGTTTTTGTACAGCTCAGAGTTAGGAATGGTTTTAACCTTTTGTTTAAAAAGTGGTTAAAATAAATAATATTTAATGATGTGAAAATTGTAAGAAATTCAAATTTTAGTGTCAATAAATAAACTTTTATAGAACACAGCCCTGCCTATTCATGTATATTGGCTCCATGGCTGCCTTTAGGCTTCTTCAGTATAGTGGAGTAGGGGCAACAAAGATAGAACAGCCCACATACAGTCCACATGGCCCTTCCCAGGAAACATTTATCACCCCCTGCTATAGCCTATTTCACATAATATATCTTGTTTCACTGCATTTATCAAATCTGTAATTATGTTTCTTTTTTGTTTGTTTGAGACAGAGTATTACTCTGTCACCCAGGCTAGGGTGCAATGGCACAATGTTGTCACACTGCAACTTCTGGCTCCCAGTCTCAAGCAAATTCCATGCCTCAGCCTCCCAAGTAGCCAGCACTACAGACACATTGGCCACCATGCCTGGCTAATTTTTGTATTTTTAGTAGAGACGGGTTTTTGCCATGTTGACCAAGCTGGTCTTGAACTTCTAACATCAGGTGATTCACCCAAAGTGCTAGAATTACAGGCATGAGCCACCATGCCTGACCTGTAATTATATTTTTTAATTATTAATTTGATTGCTCTCCTATATTCCTAATGAGGACAGGGACATTGTCTATATCCCCAGCGTCCAGATCAGTAAATACCTGCATGTACTAAGAGGAGCTTATAAAATATTTATTGAATGACTATAAAAAAATAATTGGACAACAGCCAGTGGGATGAAGCCCCTTACCTTGTTTCTATATCCCTCTTTATAGGTGAGGCAGAATGAGGGGAACCCATTTCTTATTATAATTGATAGCAACAATTCACAAGATTATAAACTACACCCAGAAGGCATCTTCACAAAATAGGATCATCACTACTTAAGGACATTAATTTTTGTTTGAGTTCTCTAATTTTTGGATGGCTCTATCTAGCTTTCAAAACATGATGGTGCCAGGCGCATACTGAAGTTGGGTGATTCCACTGTAGTTTTACTTCTGAATCAGATGCAAGCTCCCAGGGAAGAGTGGATCTCTGCAAGTTCCATCCCCACAAAAGTTCTTTCCCCTCTACTGATGCTTTTCATTGATTATATTCTCTGCTCACTTGGAGGCCTGACTCCACGCTGTCTTTATTATTGAGAGTTCATCTGTCTCCCAGCAATGCCAGTGGTCTTGAGTTCTTACCCATTAGCAATTGAACCCTAGGAATTATCTATAGTAAACAGTACAGATATGCATCTTCTAGCCCAGATTAAGATTCAGGAGAATTCCTACATAGATCTAAGTTTCCAAAGTCCATTTTCTTTCCATTTCAAATGGAAGTAAGCTGTCACTCTTGGTAATGAGAATGTGCTCAGGCGCCCTTCAGTGCTCTACACTCAGAGTACACACTGACTTGTCCTGTTTTAAGCTGCAACGTTCCAGAGAGGAGTGACCTTGATGTCAAGGGAAATTACCATTCCAGAATTACAGCACAGCGTTTCACTATTACAGCTAAGAGTCACCGTTTTGCAAGGCAATTCCATGAAGAGAAAAATTATGTTATCATTCAAATAATGAGATAAATATAGAGTTTGCCCTGCTTTGGTGAGACATGGCTAATAGTTTGAGGTCTTTGGTCTGGAGCTGAGTTGGGGAGCAGGTCATGCTAAGAAAAAAAGAAAAGAAAAGAGAGAGAGAGAGAGAGAGAGAGAGAGAGAGAGAATCTAATAAACCTGCGTGATTTATTCATTAAAACATCTGGAATAGGCAGAGTGCAGTGGCTCATGCCTGTAATCCCAGCACTTTGGTAGGCCAAGGCAGGTGGATTACCTGAGGTCAGGAGTTCGAGACCAGCCTGACAAATATGGTGAAACCCCATCTCTGCTGAAAATATAAAAATTAGCTGGGCATGGTGGTGGGAGCCTGTAATCCCAGCTACTCGGGAGGCTGAGGCAGGAGAATTGCTTGAACCTGGGAGGTGGAGGTTGCAGTGAGCCAACATTGTACCACTGCACTCCAGCCTGGGCGACAGAGCAAGCCACTGACTCAAAAGAAAATAATAATAAATGTGTAATATTAGTGACCTACCTAGTGCTGTTATGTGACTTATTGCCCATGGTTTAATAAATGCCCTGTGGCTTCTATTGATCTTTGCTGCATGTTCCTAAAACCATATTTGTTTTATCTGTGCATAGCAGCATCTGAATACAAAGGGCATGTCTGTCTCCAATGTTCAATAGAGAAGGGAGGTTCACCAATAGTCTCTCCAAAAAGGTTATAAATTGTCATCGTGGCCGGGCGCGGTGGCTCAAGCCTGTAATCCCAGCACTTTGGGAGGCCGAGACGGGCGGATCACGAGGTCAGGAGATCGAGACCATCCTGGCTAACGCGGTGAAACCCCGTCTCTATTTAAAAAAATACAAAAAACTAGCCGGGCGCAGTGGCGGGCGCCTGTAGTCCCAGCTACTCGGGAGGCTGAGGCAGGAGAATGGCATAAACCCGGGAGGCGGAGCTTGCAGTGAGCTGAGATCGGGCCACTGCATCCCAGCCTGGGCGACAGAGCGAGACTCCCTCTCAAAAAAAAAAAAAAAAAAAATTGTCATCGTATTTAGGGCCTCTAAAGTGAATTTCATGTGCGCATATAATAGAAACCAGACCATCCCAAAAATATTCTCCACATTTCATAAAAGAAATCTGTCCAGTCATTTTTGAATGATGAGTAACTAAGAAAATATTTGATTTGTTTATATATATTACATGACCTAAGAATTTTATAGCCTAAAGCTCATAAAAAGACATGTATGTGCATTCAGGGGTAGAGTGATTCACTTCACATGTTTACACTCTAGCAGAATGTGTACGTCTTGTGAGATGTACAGTACTGAGAACTCTGGGTTTGATTTTAGGGAAGACTATGACTTTCTCTTTAGGTGCTGGATGTTTTCTCTTGGTAGACAGTGTGAATTGTTTTTTCTCTTTTTCTTTAGCCTCCAGGAAATAAATTCAAAACTCTATTTTAGTTCAAATTTTTAGTTGTTTAAAATGTGAAGGGCTGTCTATCTCTTTTTTTGAGATGGAGTCTCGCTCTGTCACCCAGGCTGGAGTCCAGTAACCGTGATCTCCGCTCACTGCAAGCTCCGCCTCCTGGGTTCACGCCATTCTCCTGCCTCAGCCTCCCAAATAGCTGGGATTACAGGCGCCCGCCACCATGCCCAGCTAATTTTTATATTTTTAGTAGATACCGGGTTTCGCCGTGTTGGCCAGGCTGGTCTCGAACTCCTGACCTCAGGTGATCCACCGGCCTCAGCCTTCCAAAGTGCTGGGATTACACGCGTGAGCCACTGTGCCCAGCCCGAGGGCTGCCTATCTATGCATTCTAACATTTCCCCTTGAGTTTCCTGGACAGTGCACAGATTACTTCACCTCACTAGGCCTCAGAGTTCTTATCAGTACAATAAAAGCATGAGGAAGCATCCATACTTTCCAAATTATTTTGGAGCAGCACTCGAAGGGCCTCCTCTAGCAGGAGAAGCTTCAGGTTGAAGGTGGGCTTCAGGGTGGACTGAGGACTGAAGGCGGACTGCTAACTCTTTCCCTTCAATTCAGAAGCAATAACAACACCATTTTAGTTAGTTTGTACCCTAAGAAAAGACCTCTCTGGACCACAGTGTAGTGTATGAGAACTCTTCTGCCTCATAATTTCTGAGGCCTTTTCAGCTTTATAAGGTTTTAGACACTAAGATTAGAATCAAAAAACTGGAATTATGATTTAGGTTCTTCCACTAACTAGCTGTGTAACGTAGACATGTCACTCCTCTTCGGGCCTTCGATTTTTTTCATCTATGAATTTAGAGAATTGAATACAGTGATTTTGAAGGTTGCCTCTGCTTTAAAATGCTTTCTTTATTCTCTCTCATCCTATACTTTCCCAGGTATCTGCACACAATGGCCTCAGGTAGAGGGATAAATGGGACTTAAAGAGAGGAAGCTTACACTGCTTTCTCCTTTGTTTTCTTTTCTGTCCCTTGATGTTATGACTGAACCCATTTCAAGAAAAGTAAATAAAAGAAAGGATAAGTGGAGAATTGGATAAGCAGAGACGTAACATTTAAATATGGCATCATTGTGAAACTGTTTTATTTGCTCCAGGAAAGATTCATGAAAATAACCTGTGAGGTTTTGACAAAGGACTGAGTCAGACTAAGATTACCTCACAACATTGCAATCTTACTTGTTTATAGCCAAACTGACTGCTGACCTGACAGAACACGTTGGGGATTTTTCTCCCCGCCAGCTTCCGCCATGGCAATGCCGAGTCATGCTTTCCCTACCCACTGGTTTCTGGAACACACTGCACTTTGTATCATAGGAAATGGGCAGGGTAGTTTCACCACTGGGGTTCTTTATAGCAGTTTCCGATAATGAATTGTATGCACTGTATCCTTGGGCAACATTCTCATAAATTATAATATGGTATCAAAATGTTATCCTAAATTATGTGCATACCTTCACTCCCTTGCAATTCCATTTGTTCTGTTCCCATCATCACAAGGAGGGGAATATTTTGGCCCCAGATAAAGGTTACCAAAGGAATGCTATTGACTCAAGGGTTCTCTTAAGAACCCTAGAACTACTTAAGAGTATGTACTAGCATGTACTGGCCAAGGAAAGAGGTCATGCTTTAGAAGGGAGGTCTGTAGCCATTACCCATATTGGCTATTACATGGTCTACTCACATTCCATACCACTGGCATTTAGAGTTAGATTTCAAGCCTCTGAAGTTCCTTCCAAAGATATGTAGTCCTCCGCTTCTCCAATCACTTCCTGTTTGCATTAGGATCTGTCCCTAGAATATTTTTCTTTTAAGAATTCTTTGGCCAGGCGAGGTGGCTCACGCCTGTAATCCCAACACTTTGGGAGGCCAAGGCTGACCTGAGGTCAGGAGTTTGAGACCAGCCTGGTCAATATAGTGAAACCCCATCTCACTAAAAATACAAAAATTAGCCAAGCGTGGTGGTGGGTGCCTGTAACCCCAGCTACTCGGGAGACTGAGGCAGCAGAATCGCTTGAATCCAGGAGGTGGAGGTTGCAGTCGAGATCATGCCATTGCACTCCAGCCTGGGTGACAAGAGTGAAACTCCATCTCAAAAAAAAAAAAAAAGAAAGAAGAAAAAAAAAAGAATTTCTTAACTTACATATATTTCCCGCCTCTCTTGAAACTTCATCACATTCTCTTTGGCATATGACTTTACCTCTACTTTCTTAGCGCCTGGAGTAATAGGAAGTGAGCATTTGTTACATGATATCAAATCTCACCACTTGTCTATTCATTCCTCAATCATACAACAGAATCCTTTTATAATATTGGTGAAAGATAGACTATTACAGTCACGTATTCTTCCCATGGCAAAGGGGAAGGGGTCCTTTTCATAGGCATCAGGAATTTGGGCAGTTACTACAGAGGTGGCCTCTGGGAGAGAAGTAGTTCACTGGAGCTTGTAAACATTAATCTCCAAGTCAAAAAAAAAAAAAAAAAAGAATAGTTTCTTCCTCCCATATACACATACAGACTCCAGATGGTCATGTTAAGCCTTTGTTACATTTTGTCTCCCTCAAGATTGTTCTTAAAGATTTTCATTGAACCTACTTATCAACTAATTTCAGCCTAGTGGTTTAACCAGGGATTCATTGAACCTAGTTTTAATTTTTCTTATTTTTTAATTTTAAAAAATACAAAATTAAAAAATACAAAATTAGCTGGACGTGTTGGTGCACGCCTGTAATACCAGCTACTGGGAAGGCTGAGGCAGGAGAATCGCTTGAACCCGGGAGGCGAGGTTGCAGTGAGCCAAAATGGCGCCATTGTACTCCAGCCTGGAAAACAAAAGTGAAACTGATATTAAAAAAAAAAAATTCTGTTTATAACTTCATGAGGACTAGTTTTAATTTTAAAAGAGAAAATTATCAGGTTGATTACCTGCAAACTTTTACTTTCTTAAAATAACTAAAAAAATTAATTGTAGATTTTTTTTTTCTTTTTTTTTTTTTTGAGGCTCACTTATTGCCCAGGGTGGAGTGCAGTGGTGTGATCTTGGCTCACTGCAACCTCTGCTTCCCAGGTTCAAGCAATCTCGTGCCTCAGCCTCCCAAGTAGCTGGGATTACAGATGTGTGTCACCACGCATGGCTAATTTTTGCATTTTTAGTAGACACGGGGTTTCACCATGTTGGCCAGGCTCGTTTTGAATGCCTGGCCTCAAGTGATCCGCCCACCTTGGCCTCCCAAAGTGCTTGGATTACAGGCGTGAGCCACTGAGACCAGCCCTAATTGTAAATATTACATCTACTCTATAACATCAACTTAACCTGAAGTATTTCTAGAAAATTACAAGAATAAACTTTGAAGTTAGACAGTTCTGTGAGAAACAATGAAAAAGAATCAAGTTGGCTTTAATTTTGTTTTAATTTAATTTAGGGGTAAGTTTGCTATTGAAAAAGTAAAACTTAGGAAAAATACTAGTACTTTAAAGAGGAAGCAATACAAAAAAAATATGCTATGTATAATTATTTACAAAATATTTTCCCCTTAACTGCTTACATGAAAATAACAAGTGACCAGGCGCAGTGGCTCACACCTGTAGTTCCAGCAGTTTGGGAGACCAAGGCAGGTGGATCACCTGAGGTCAGGAGTTTGAGACCACCCTGGCCAACACAGTGAAACCCCGTCTCTACTACAAATATAAAAATCAGCCGGGTGTGGTGGTGGCACGTGCCTGTAGTCCTAGCTACCGGGGAGGCAGAGGCAGGAGAATCATTTAAACTTGGGAGGCAGAGGCTGCAATGAGCTGAGATTGCACCACTGCACTCCAGCCTGGGTAACAGAGTGATACTCTATCCCGGCCCCGCGGGATAGTCAGAGCAGGCCCTGGAGGAGGGGGTGGGAATTTGGGGAACAACAGACAGGAGAAATGGAGACAAGACAGTGCTCTGATCAAGTCTCGTTTAATGGCGGTAATGCAATGCCTTATATACACTTGGAAGGGAAGGGGTTGGGCTAAGGCGGAAATGATCTCATTGCCGAGGTCGTGGCCAGGTTAGTTTCGGTTTCTCCGGTCGGACGTCATGTTGCGCTTGCGCTATTAAGTAACAATTTTCCCGGGCGCGGGAAAAGTGAGTGAAGAAGCAGCAGGAAGAGCGCCATCTTTAATGAGGTATTAGTACAGGGGAAAAAAGGCAAAGATAGGGAGAAGGTGTGGGGTGGAAATGAATATAGCTCAGGCGTTTAATCCTCAATTATTATTCGCTATGGCCGGGGCGTGCAGCTCCGGACAATACTCTGTCTGAAAAATAAATAAATAAATAAATATAAATAACAAGTATTTTGTTGGAATACTCTAACTCATGGATATGCAACATAAACTGTTATTTTTAGGAGACTGATTTGAGCAATAATGAAACTCCAGTCTCCCATAAAAAAAGTAAATAAATTTATTTTGAATGCATATCATCATATTAATATTTATTTAGAAGAAAGGAGCCCACAATTTGGAAGACCTTTGTCCATAAGACTTCTAAATGGTTTTTGGCATCAACCAATCCTGCATTAGCTAATAGGTTGGGCAGAAGACAGTTTCTAGTAGCACTTCCTAATAGTATGCTCTAAATTGAGAGGCGAAGCTTGCTTAGACAACAGACATAAAAAGACAGTTTGGGGAACACAAGATGCTAAATGGTTCCTCACACCAACACATACTACAGTATTTAGCACTACTACTGGTCCTGAAACATACTCAACAATTGCACATTAAATAGGTGTTGTGGCTGGGGGCAGTGGCTCACACCTGTAATCTCCCAAACACTTTGGGAGGCTGAGGCTTGAAGATCACTTGAGATCAGGAGTTCAGTACTAGCCTGGGCAACATAGTAAGACTCCATCTCTGCAAAAAAAAATTTTTTAATTAGCTGGCAGTAGCAATGAGTGCCTTTAGTCCTAGTGACTCAGGAAACTGAGGTGGAGGGATAGCTTGAACCCAGGAGTTAGAGGTCACAGTGAGCTATGATCACACTACTGCACTCCAGCCTGGGCGACGGAGCCAGACCAATGAATGAATTGGCTTATCTCATTGAGACAGGTGAGCTTTACAGACTCTTGAGTTATTAAATGTTGCCCACAATACTTCCCTTTTTCACTAATTTATTCCTCCAAGAGATCTTTAATTCCTCTACCTCCCTAGATCATGTTATTAGCTATTACTTTCCTAAACACGCTTCTCCCTCTGCGTGACTCCAAACTATTCTTGACTTTCATCCCTCTCTAGATTTGTTCTCTGCCACAAAGTCCAATTCTTCTCCCTGAGATTTAACTACAGCACTATGGGAAATAGATGATAGCTGTAAGGTAAGGGGGAGACAGGTATATGGGCATTAAAATTAGGGAGCAAAACAGCAAGACAGCAAGTTAGAAAGACAATTTAAATGCATATCATTTTTCTAGTTTAGGTAAAATTCACATTGTATGGCCAAGGTTACCTTTTACAGGAAAATTTCCCAGAATTAATCTATTCTGCAATGGAATTAAGACTTGAATGAGATTAAAGCACTTTCCTAGTTGAGATCAGGACGAGTCAGTTAAAATACGACCATTGCATCCAGGAAATGTACTTCAAAATAGAGAAGTTCACTTTGGGCAATGGGACTGCCTGGGATAAGCATAAGGAAAGTTTCTGGGTGCTGGATGTGTTCTATATCTTTATCCAGGTGATGGCTACATGGGTATATACATATGTAAAATCTGCCGAGCTTTACATTTAAGACCAGGCAGTTTACTGTAAAAAAGCTATATCACAATAAAAAATAAATAAGAGCCGGGCTTGGTGATGTGCACTTGTAGTCCCAGCTACCCAAGAGGCTGAGAAGGAAAGATCGCTTGAGCCCAGGAGTCCTGAGCTGTAGTGTGCTTTGTGGAGCAGGTGTCCACACTAAGTGGGGAATCAATATGGTGACCTTCCAGGAGCAGGGGAACACCAGATTGCCTAATGAAAAGTGAATAGGTCTGGGTGTGGTGGCTCACGCCTGTAATCCCAGCACTTTGGGAGGCCAAGGCGAGCGAATCACATGATGTCAGGTGTTCGAGACCAGCCTGAGCAACATGGTGAAACCCTGTCTCTACTAAAAATACAAAAATTAGCTGGGTGTGGTGGTGCGTGCCTGTAGTCCCAGTTACTCAGGAGGCTGAGGCAGAAGAATCGTGGGAACCCAGGAGGCAGAGGTTGCAGTGAGCTGAGATTGTGCCACAGGACTCCAGCCTGGGCAACAGAGAGAGACTCCGTCTTTGAAAAAAAAAAAAGAGTTTAGGTAAAACAGAACCTGAGAGTGACAGTTTGGTAGTATTTTCTTAGCAATTTGTAAGGTGACATGATGGTCTCTGAAGGCCATGATGTCCAGAAGTAGCAAAGAGAGGGGCAGTCCACCACAGGACTTTTTTTTTTTTTTTTTTTTTTTTTTTGAGACAGAATCTTGCCCTGTTGCCCAGGCTGGAATGCAGTGGCGCAATCTCGGCTCACTGCAACCTCTGCCTACTGGGTTCAAGTGATTCTCCTGTCTCAGCCTCCCGAGTAGCTGGGATTACAGGGCTGTGCCACCATGCCTGGCTAAATTTTGTATTTTTAGTAGAGATTGGGTTTCACCATATTCGCCAGGCTAGTCTTGAACTCCTGATTTCAAGTGATCCATCCGCTTTGGCCTCCCAAAGTGCTGGGATTACAGGCACGAACCACTGCGCCTGGCCTAGGATCTTATTTTTTTCATTGCATATGCACTATTCTAACCCCTAATTCTAAATTAAAAAATTGGCCGGGCATGGTGGCTCACGCCTGTAATCCCAACACTTTGGGGGGCTGAGGTGAGTGGATCACCTGAGACCGAGAGTTCGAGACTAGCCTGACCAGCGTGGATAAATCTTGTCTCTACGAAAAATACAAAATTAGCCAGGGACAGTAGTGCATGCCTGTAATCCCAGCTACTCAGGAGGCAGAGGCAGGAGACTCACTTGAACCTGGGAGGTAGAGGTTGTGGTGAGCTGAGATCGTGCCACTGCAGTCCAGCCTGGTTGACAAGAGCGAAACTCTGCTTCAAAAAATAAAATTAATGTATTATTAATTTCCTGGTATATATTCTGTCTCTTTTGCATCTGAATGGCTTAGTGAGCCAGTTTTCTGAGTGCCCTTCCCACTCTATGAGGCAATCACCAAAGAGCTGGAGTAACCAGGCTAATTCTAATTTCTAGACCTATAATGGCCCTATTGACCTTCAGGTTCTAGTGTCCTATCAGCCTTCCTAATGGCAAAGCTAAGGGTAGAAATCCCCTGGTTGACAATTTGTGGGTAATCGGGTGGAGGAGAGGTTATATACAATATTGTTTCTTTCCATGTTGAAAGAGTGATAAAAGACAAAACTAAGCTGGTATTTTACATACTACTCTCTAAATTGACATTTTTGCCTTTGTGAGGTAATATTGCTACAGACACAAAATATGTTTCAAAACATTTACAATCCAACATTTGATAGGTTGGTGTTGCCCAGTAAAAGGAATATAAAGAAAAGTATCTGAAAATATGTGAAGATGGACTTCATTTTAATATGTTTAAAATGCAATGGGAGGCCGAGGTGGGCAGATCACTTGAGGCCAGAAGTTCAAGACCAACTGGGGCAGCAAAGTGAGACCCCATGTCTCCAAATTTTTTTTTTTTTAATTAGCCAGGAGACCAGCCTGGGCAACATGGTGAAACCCTGTCTCTACAAAAAATACAAAAGTTAACCAGGCATTGTGGTGCGCACCTGTGGTCCCAGCTACTAAGGAGGTTGAGGTGGGAGGATCATTTGAGGCCAGGAGGTGGACAGAGGCCGCCATGAGCCGAGGTCACACCACTACACTCCAGCCTGGGTGACAGAGTGAGACCCTATCTCAAAAAAAAAAAAAAAAAAAATTAGACAAGAGGGGTGGTATGCACTTCCTTGCTACTTGGGAGGCTGAGGCAGGAGGATCACTTGAGCCTAGGAGTTTGAGGCTGCAGTGAGCTATAATTGTGCCACACCACTACACTCCACCTTAAGCAACAGAGCAAGACCCCATCTTAAAAAAGGAAAGAAAAATAAAATGTCAAAGGAAAGGTGTTCTAGACCTTTACTTAGTGGGAAATGCAATATATACAGGCATGCTGTACATATTTGCTGACTGGCTGAAAGGGAAATCATTTCTGAATATTTTGACATGCCCCAAAAATGGAAAACACTCATCCATATGTAGCCTAGGCAGTCATTTATGTGTGAAGAGGTAATATGGATTTGAGAATAATTATCCCAAATTTCACAGCCTCCAGAGAAGCCTGCATTTAAACATTCTTCCTGGCTATTCTATTTTGGGAAAGTCTTTCCCGAAAAATATATAAGAAGCTAATAAGGCCAGGTGTGGTGGCTCACACCTGTAATCCCAGCACTTTGGGAGGCTGAGGCGGGTGGATCACAAGGTCAAGAGATAGAGACCATCCTGGCTAATGTGGTGAAACCCTGTCTCTAATAAAAATACAAAATAAATTAACGGGGCGTGGTGGTAGGCGCCTGTAGTCCCAGCTACTCAGGAGGCTGAGGCAGGAGAATGGTGTGAACCCAGGAGGCGGAGCTTGCAGTGAGCCAAGATCGTGCCACTGCACTTCAGCCTGGGTGACAGAACAAGACTCCATCTCAAAAAAAAAAGAGAAAAGAAAAAAAGAAACTAATAAAAGGAAAGATTTATATTTAATAATTTGCATTCCAAATGTAAAATAGATACAAAAGTTATGAAATATTTTTTCCTAACACATTTCAATAACTTTGCTAAATTGTAATAATGAAAATGTTTTTTAAATCATGTGATACCAAGAAATTATATGTTAGACAGAAATATACTGAAGAGAACTCTTCGTGATGTCAATCACAGGAAAGTCAGCTCGAGTAAAACTAAAATAAACGGCTCTGATCATTTTGTGTATGTTACAGATTTGTGTTTTCTAAAATTCATCAACGATGTCACAAAGCAAATAAAAGCAAGTTCTGAGCTGAGATTTTCTCTATTTAAGGAGTCTGATGTGGGCGCAAGGCTGTCTCTCCACTCCATCTATCAACAGTCTAGTAAACCAATTCAATTTCATGAATATTTATCACTGCAATTTTGTGGCCCTTAAGACCATGCTATAGAAACGACTTAAAAAGAGCTAAAAACAATGTGAGTCATAATTTTACTATGCTTACAGATGAGTAAGACAGCCCAGGTGGGGAACTGAAAACTTCTTTGTTGTAACTTCTTGGTAATTAAGATTTAGTGAAAGCTCTGAATATCTGAGGGATACTCATGTTGAGGTTCCTTAGTATTCCTTATCAAAGTGTTAGAATCTAATATAGTTTTATTTATAGAGTATTCCCATTGAAACTACTAACAGAGAACTATGTGTAAAAAGGTTGTAAGTCAGGACTGATGGTCAAAGTGAGAGCAAATCTTGCCATTCACAGTGCTTTTTCAACAAGAACACTTTTGCATATATCCTAACATACAAATTTTTCTTAAAAAAGATCCGGAGAGCTTCAAAATGATTTTACTGTGTTTCAGTTGGGCCTAAGCAAATGTTGATTTTAAGACTTTAAAGATGGGCAAGACACTTTAATAACAACTGTAAAAATGTTTTCCATTTGGGTGCAGTGGCTTACACCTGTAATCTCAGTGATTTGGGAGACCAAGACGGAGGACTGCTTGAGCCAGGAGCTCAAGATGAGACTGGACAACATAGCAAGACCCTATCACTAAAGAAAAAAATCGAAGTATTAGCAGAGTGTGGTGATGCATGCCTGTAGTCTTAGCCACTCAAGAGGCTGAGGCAGAAGGATTGCTTGAGGCCCAAGAGGTCAAGGCTGCAGTAAGCCATAATCACACCACTACACTACAGCCTGTGCAACAAGCAAGACCTTGTTTCAAAAACAAAAAATTCTATCACTCAACATTACTTTTCTTGACACAGGATCCTTGAAAATAAAACTATGTAATACTATGTTGCTAATAGTTATTATTTGTGTGTGTGTGTGCATAAAACATCTATAATTTTTTTAAACTTCTGCTTTCAGAGTTCAATAAGGAAGTAAAATTTTCTTTAAACATTTCTTGAAATAAATGAAAATAGAAATAAAACAACGTTTTCAGGATGGCGGACGTGGCAGGCCACTCCCGCCCCGGCGCTACTGCGTTGTGGAGCCGGGACTTTTCTGATGAAGAACAAACAGTAGTGTACGTTCCAGAAATTTCTACTGAAGGAAATGTCAGATCAAGACGCAAGCTGATGAGTCCAAAAGCTGATGTTAAACTTAAGACTTCCAGAGCAACTGATGCTTCAATCTCCATGGAGTCTTTAAAAGGTGCAGGAGATTCAGTAGATGAACAGAATTCCTGCAGGGGAGAAATAAAGAGTGCATCATTGAACAATTTATATCTTGAAAACAAAAGACGTGCCGGGCGCGGTGGCTCACGCTTGTAATCCCAGCACTTTGGGAGGCCGAGGCGGGCGGATCACAAGGTCAGGAGATCGAGACCACGGTGAAACCCCCTCTCTACTAAAAATACAAAAAATTAGCCGGGCGTGGTGGCGGGCGCCTGTAGTCCCAGCTACTCGGGAGGCTGAGGCAGGAGAATGGCGTAAACCCGGGAGGCGGAGCTTGCAGTGAGCCGGGATCGCGCCACTGCACTCCAGCCTGGGCGACAGAGCGAGACTCTGTCTCAAAAAAAAAAAGAAAAAAAAAAAAAAAAAGAAAACAAAAGACGCATTGCAAACTTAATTAAAAAACTGGCCAGAGTAAATAAGGAAAAGGAAGTGACAGCGGAAAGGTTGAAAGTAGAGCAGGAGTCATTTGAGATCAGGCGGTTGGAAGAACAGAATGAACTTATCAGCAAAGAAAGAGAAGCTCTTCAGCTACAGTTTAGAGAATGCCAAGAACTTCTAAGCCTGTATCAGAAATATTTATCAGAACAAGAGAAGCTCACCATGTCTCTCTCAGAACTTGGTGCTGCTAGAATGCAGGAACAGCCGCTATATAACCATCTGTACATCTGACAGAGGGCTAATATCCAGAATCTTCAGGGAACTCAAACAAATTAGCAAGAACAATATAAACAATCTCATCATAAAGTGGGCTAAGGACATGAATAGACAATTCTCAAAAGAAGATATACAAATGGCCAACAAACATATGAAAAAATGCTCAACATCACTAATGATCAGGGAAACGCAAATCGAAACCACAATGAGATACCGCCTTACTCCTGCAAGAATGGCCATAATCACAAAATAATGGATGTTGGTGTGGATGCGGTGAAAAGAAAACACTCCTTGGTAGGAGTTGTAAAGTAGTACAACCACTATGGAAAACAGTGTGGCAATTCCTTAAAGAACTAAAAGTAGAACTAACATTTGATCCAGCAATCCCCACTAGTGGGTATCTACCCACAGAAAAAGAAGTCATTATACAAAAAAGGTACTTCCACATGCACGTTTATAGTAGCACAATTCACAATTGCAAAAATATGGAACCAGCCCAGATGCCCATCAGTCAATGAGTGGATAAAGAAACTGTGGTATATATAGATATATGATGGAATACTACTCAGCCATAAAGAAAGAACAAATTAATGGCATTTGCAGCAACCTGGATGGAACTGGAGAGTACTGTTCTAAGTGAACTCAGGAATGAAAAACGAAATATTGTATGTTCTCACTTATAAATGGTGGCTAAGCTATGAGGATGCAAAGACATAAGAATGATACAATGGACTTTGCGGACCTGGGGGAAAGAGTGGGAGGGGAGTGAGGGATAAAAGATTACAAATTGGGTTCAGTGTATACTGTTTGGGTGATGGGTGCACCAAAATCTCACAAATCACCACTAAAGCACTTATTCATGTAACCAAATACCACCTGTTTCCCCGAAACCTATGGAAATAAAAAATTGTGAAGATGATATGAAATTCAAAAAAAAAGAGGTGGACAAAGGACATCAGTAGACATTTCTCAAAAGAAGACTGACAAATGGCCAACAGGTATATGGAAAAGTGCTCAGCATTACTAATCATCAGAGAAATGCAAATCAAAACTAGAGTGTCATACCATCTTACCTTAGTCAGAATAGCTATTATTAAGAAAAACAACAAATAGCAGATGTTGGCAAGGATGCAGAGAAAAGGGAACTCTTATACTATTGGTGAGAATGTAAAGTAGTACAGCCACTAAGGAAAATAATATGGAGATTCCTCATAAAACTAAAAATATAATTACTATTTGATCCAGTAATCCCACCACTGGGTCTCTACTCAAAGGAAAAGAAATCAATATATCAAAGGAATATATGTGTTCCCGTGTTGATTATAGCACTATTCACAAAAGCAAAGATATTGGAATCAACCTAAGCTTTCATCAATAGATGAATGGGTAAAGAAAATGTAGTATATCTACAATGGAATACTATTCAGTCATAAAAAGAATGAAATCATGTCATTTCCAGCAACATGGATGGAACGGAAGTCATTATCTTAAGTGAAATAAGGTAGGCAAAAAAAGAAAAATATCACATCATCTTCTCACTTATGTGTGGGAGCCAAAAAATGTGATCACATGGAAGTAGAGAGCAGAAGGATAAGAGACTGGGAATGATGAGTGGAGGGGAGGAGGGAGGATGATAAGAAGTTGGTTAAAGGTACAATACAGTAAGTTAGAAGGAATAAATTCAGTGTTTGAGAGCAGAGTAAGGTGAGTATAGTTAACAAAAATGTATTGTAATCAGGTGACGGATACCCTAAATACCCTGACTTGAACACTAGGCATTATATACACATAATAAAATATCACATGTATGCCATAAATTTGTACAAATGAAAAAAAAAGAGGCAGAAAGAAATAAAACAGATCAGCTGGGCACGGTGGCTCACGCCTGTAATCCCAGCACTTTGGGAGGCCAAGGCGGGTGGATCACCTGAGGTCAGGAGTTTGAGACCAGCCTGACCAACATGGCAAAACCCTATCTCTACTAAAAATACAAAAAATTAGCCGGGTGTGGTGTAGGATGCCTGTAATCCCAGCTACTCTGGAGGCTGATGCAGGAGAATTGCTTCAACCCAGGAGGCGGAAGCTGTAGTGAGCTGATATGGTGCCATTGCACTCCAGCCTGGGCATCAAGTGCGAAACTCTGTCTAAATAAATAAATAAATAAATAAATAAATAACATCAAAATATATGTAATAAAGCAAAAGCAGTACTAAGAGGGAAGTTTATAGCAATAAACAGCTACATCAAAAAAGCAGAACAACTTCAAATAAGCAACCTAATGATGCACCTCAAAGAACTTGAAAAACGAGAATAAAATCTTCAAACCCAAAAGTAGTACAAGGAAATAAAAATTGAGGATCAGAGCAAAAATAAATGAAATTGAAACTAAGAAAGCACTACAGAATACCAACAAAATGAAAAGCTGATTTTTTCAAAAGATAAAATTAAACTTTTAGCGAGACTAAGAAAAAAATAAAACCCAAACAAAATCAGAAATGAAAAAGGGATCATAGCAGCTAATGCTGCAGAAATACGAAGAATCATTCAGAGACTACTATGAACAACCATATGCCAACACACTGGAAAGCCTAGAATAAATGGATAAATTTCTGGACACATACAATCTACCAAAATCGAACCATAATAAAATAGAAAAACCTTAACAGACCAATAACAAGCCGGGCGTGGTGGCAGGCGCCTGTAGTCCCAGCTACTCCGGAGGCTGAGGATCGCACCACTGCACTCCAGCCTGGGCGACAGAGTGAGACTCCATCTCAAAAAAAAAAAAAAAAAAAAAGAAAAGAAAAGAAAAAAAGATCGAAGCTATGATCAAAAATCTCTTTTAAAAAACTCAGGATTTAATGGCATCACTGTTAAATTCTACCAAACATTTAAAGAACCAATAACCAATTCTATCAAATGCTTCAGAAAACTTGACGAGAAAGGAATATTTCCAAACTCATTCTATGAGGCCAGCATTACTCTGATACCAAAACCAGACAATGACACAACAAAAAAAGAAAACTTCAAGCCAACATCACTAGTAAAAACAGGTAGAAAAATCCTCAACAAAATAATAGCCAACCAAATTCAACAACACATTAAAAAGATGATTCACCATGATCAAATGGGAATCATCTCAGGGATGCAAAGATGGTTCAACATATGCAAATCAATAAATTTAATACATCACATTAGCATAACCAAGAACAAAAACCATATGATTATTTCAATACAAGCTGAAAAAAAATGTTCACTAAAATTCAACCTCCCTTTATGGTAAAACACCCTCACCAAAATAGGCATAGACAGAATATACCTCTAAATAATAAAGGCCGTAGATGACAAATGCATGGCCAACATCAGGCTGATTGGGGTAAAAACTGAAAACTTTTCCTGTAAGATCTGGAACAAGACAAGGATGCGCTTTCACCACTTTCATTCAACACAGTACTGGAAGTCCTGGCCAGAGCAATTAAGCAAGAGAAGGAAATAAAGTTCATCCAAATAGAAAGGAAAGAAGTCAAATTAGCCTCGTATGACATGATCTTATATTTAGGAAAGCTTAACGACACCACCAAAAAACTGTTAGGGTTGATAAACAACTGATAAACAAATTTAGTAAAATTGCAGGATATGAAATCAACACACAAAAATTAGTATCATTTATATATGCCACCAGCAAACACTCTGAAAACGAAAGCAGAAAAGCTATTTCTAATAGCTACAAAGAACATAAAATACTTAGCAATCAATCTAATCAAAGATGTGAAAGATCCGTACAAGCCGGATGCGGTGGCTCATGCCTGTAATCCCAGCACTTCGTGAGGCTGAGGCGAGCGGATCACGAGGTCAGGAGATCGAGACCATCATGGCTAACAAGGCAAAACCCAGTTTCTACTAAAAATACAAAAAAAATAGCCAGGCGTGGTGTCACACACCTGTAGTCCCAGCTACTTGGGAGGCTGAGGCAGGAGAATCGCTTGAACCCAGGAGGCAGAGGTTGCAGTAAGCTGAGATCATGCCACTGCATTCCAGCCTGGGCAACAGAGCAAGACTCTGTTAAAAAAAAAATATATATATATATATATATATATATCTCCATACAAGGAAAATTATAAAACATGGATGAAAAAAATTGAGAACACAAAAAAGTGGAAAGATTATCCATGCCTATAGAATGAAAGAGTTAACATTGTTAAAATGACAGTACTATCCAAGGCATTTTACAGTGTCAGTGTAATTCCTATCAAAATGTCAATGATATTCTGCACAGAATGAGAAACAATCCTAAAATTCATATAGAACTACAAAAGATCTTGAATAGCCAAAGTAATCCTGAATAAAAAGAACAAAGCTGGAAGCATCACACTACCTGACTTCAAAATATACTACAAAGCTATCATAACCAAATCAACATGGCACTGGCATAAAAACAGAGACATAAACCAATGGAACGGAATTAGAAACCCAGATATAAATTTATGCATTTATAGTCAACTTATTTTTGACAAAGTTGCCAAGAACACACAATGAGGAAAGGGCAGTCTCCAGTCAATAGTGTCAGGAAAACTGGATAATCATACGCAGAAGAATGAAACTAGACCCCTGTCTCTCACCATACACAACAAGCAATCAAAATAGATTAAAGACTTAACTCTAAGACCTGAAATCATAAAACTACTAGAAGAAAATATTGGGAAAACTCTCCAGGACATTGTTCTGGGCAAAGGTTGTGTGTGTGTGTGTGTGTGACCTCAAAAGCACAAATAGACAAATGGGATTATATAAAGCTAAAAATCTCCTGCACAGCAAAGAGAACAAGCAACAAAGTGAAGAGGAAGTCCTAGCGAGAGCAGTCAGGCAAGATAAAGAAATAAAAAGCATCCAAATTGGAAAATAAGTCAAATTTTCTCTTCAATGATGATATAATTCTGCAACTAAAAAACCCTAGGCCTGGTGGAGTGGCTCACACCTGTAATCCCAACACTTTTGGGGAGGCCAAGGCAGATGGATCACCTGAGGTCAGGAGTTTGAGACCAGCCTGGCCAACATGGTGAAACCTCATCTTTACTAAAAATACAAAATTAGCTGGGTGTGGTGGTGCACGCCTGTAATCCTAGCTACTTGGATTGCTGAGGCAGGAGAATCGCTTGAACCTCGGAGGCAGAGATTGCAGTGAGCCAAGATTGCACCATTGTACTCCAGCCTGGGCAACTAGAGCAAAACTTCATCTCAAAAAAAAAAAAAAAAAAGACACACAAAAAAAGAAAACCCTAAAGACTGTGTCAAAAGGCACCTAGAATTCATAAATAACTTCAATAAAGTTTCAGGATACAAAATCAATGTACAAAAATGGTAGCATTTATTTACTTATTTATTTATTTTTTATTATTTATTTTTTTGAGATGGAGTCTCGCTCTGTCGCCCAGGCTGGAGTGCAGTGGTTAGGTCTCGGTTCACTGCAACCTCCACCTCCCAGGTTCACACCATTCTCCTGCCTCAGCCTCCTGAGTAGGTGGGATTACAGGCACGTGCCACCATGCCCGACTAATTTTTGTATTTTTAGTAGAGATGGGGTTTCACCATGTTAGTCAGGCTGGTCTCAAACTCCTGACCTTATGATCTGCCCACTTTGGCCTCCCAGAGTGCTGGGATTACAGGTGTGAGCCACCGCACCCAGCCTTTTTTTTTTTTTTTTTTTTTTGAGATGGAGCCTTGCTCTGTTGCTCAGGCTGTAGTGCAGTAGCATGATCTTGGCTCACTGCAACCTCTGCCTCCTGGGTTCAAGTGATTCTCCTGCCTGAGCCTTCCCGAGTAGTTGGTACTACAGGCATGTGCTACTACACCCAGCTAATTTTTGTTATTTTAAGTAGAGATGGTGTTTCGCCATGTTGGCCAGGCTGGTCTCAAACTCTTAATCTCAGGTGATCTGCCCACCTCGGCCTCCCAAAGTGCTGGGATTACAGGCATGAGCCACTGTGCTTGGCCAAATGGTAGCATTTCTATACACAAATAACATTCAAGCTGACAGAGAAATCAATAATGCAATTGTCATTTAGATTGACATTTAAAACATTTATAACATTATAAGCATTTATAACAGCCTCACATTAAAGGAAATATCTAGGAATACATGTAAGCAATGAGGTGAAAGATCTCTACAAGGAAGGCTACAAAACACTGCTGAAAGAAATCAGAGTTGACACAAACAAATGGAAAAACATTTCATGCTTATGGATTGGAAGAATCAATATTGCTAAAATGGCCATATTGTTCAAAGCAAACTACAGATTCAATGCTATTCCTATCAAACTTCCAATGCTATTTTTCACAGAATTAGAAAAACTATTCTAAAATTAATATGGAACCAAAAACCCAGAATAGCCAAAGCAATCCTAAGCAAAAAGACCAAAGTCAAAGGCATCACATTTCCAGATTTAAAAATACACTCTAAAGCTACAGTAACCAAAACAGCATGATACTGACACAAAAACAGACACATAGACTAATGAAACAGAATAGAGAATCCAGAAATAAAGCCACACACTTGCAACAATCTGATCTCTGACAAAGTCGATAAAAATAGGCCCTGAGGAAAGGACTCCCTATTCAATAAATGGTACTGGGGTAACTGGCTAGCTGCATGCAGAAGAATGAACTGGACCCTTGACTTTCACCATATACAAACATTAACTCAAAATGAATCAAATATTTAAATGTAAGACCTCAAACTATAAAAATCCTAGACGAAAACCTAGGAAATACCATTCTGGACATGGGCCTTGGCAAAGAACTTATAACTAAGTCTTCAAAAACAACTGCAGCAAAAACAAAAATTGACAAATGGGTCCTCATGAAAATAACAAGTTTCTGCACAGCAAAAGAAACTATCAACAGAGTGAACAGACAACCTACAGAATGGTAGAAAATATGCACAAACTATGCATCTGACAAAGGTCTAATATCCAGAATATATAACAAATTTAAATCAACAAGCAAAAAACAAACAATCCCTTTAAAAAGCGAGCAAAAGATATGAACAGACACTTCTCAAAAGAAGACATACAGATGGCCAACAAACATCTGAAAAAATGTTCTATATCACTAATCATTGGAGAAATGCAAACCAAAGCCACAATGAGATATCATCTCACCCCAGTTAGAATGACTTTTATCAGAAAGATAGGGAATTGACTGGGCACGGTGGCTCAGCTTGTAATTCCACCACTTTGGGAGGCTGAGACGGGTGGATCACCTGAGGTCAGGAGTTTGAGACCAGCCTGGCCAACATGACCAAACCCAGTCTCTACTAAAAATACAAAAAGTAGCCAGGCATGGTGGCCTGTGCCTGCAATCCCAGCTACTCGTGGAGCTGAGGCAGGAGAATCGGGAGGTGGAAGTTTCAGTGAGCTGAGATTACGCCACTGCACTCCAGCCTGGGGGACAGAGCAAGACTCTGTCTCAATAAATAAATAAATAAATAAATAGACAAGGAATTAACCAATGCTGGTGAAGATGTGGAGAAAGGAGAGCCCTCATACACTGTTGGCAGGAATGTAAATTAGGACAGCCACTATGGAGAACAGGATGGAGGTTCCTCAAAAAACTAAATACAGACTACCATGTGATCCAGCAATCCCACTGCTGGGTATATACCCAAAAGAAAGGAAATCGGTGTAATGAAGAGATACCTGCACTCCTGTGTTTTGTTTTTGGTTTTGTGTTTGTTTTTAATGTTTAATTTTTGTGCGTACATAGTAGGTGTATATATTTATGGGATACATGAGATGTTTTGAAACAGGCATACAATGTATAATAATCACATAATGAAGAATGAGTATCTTCTTCATTAGCCCAGATTGATAACTGAGTGAAATAGGGTGGAGCCAGGAGTAAAGACACTGGAGGAAAGGTTTTCAGCAGGCACTATCCTTTGTATTAAAAACAATTCGCCGGGCGCGGTGGCTCACGCCTGTAATCCCAGCACTTTGGGAGGCCGAGACGGGCGGATCACAAGGTCAGGAGATCGAGACCACGGTGAAACCCCGTTTCTACTAAAAATACAAAAAATTAGCCGGGCGCGGTGGCGGGCGCCTGTAGTCCCAGCTACTCAGGAGGCTGAGGCACGAGAATGGCGTGAACCCGGGAGGCGGAGCTTGCAGTGAGCCGAGATTGCGCCACTGCACTCCAGCCTGGGCGACAGAGCGAGACTGTCTCAAAAAAAAAATAAAATAAAATAAAATAAATAAAAACAATTCAATTACACACTCTTAGTTCGCACTCCTATGTTTATTGCCACATTGTTCACAATAGCCAAAATACAGAATCATCCTAAGTGCCCATCAGTGGATAAATGGATAAAGAAAATGTGGTATATATACACAATGGAATATTATGTAGCCATTAAAACAATGAAATCCCATCATTTGCAGCAACATAGATGGAACTGGAGGGCCTTATGTCAAGTGAAATCAGTTGAGCACAGAAAGACAAATATCTCTTGCTTGCAGTTCCTGAAAAGAATGGAAGAAAAAAACTTTAATTTAAAATTTTAAAAAGGCAAATATCTCAGGTTCTCAGTCATATGGGAGCTAAACAGTGAATCTCATGAAGGTGGAGAGTAGATGGATGGTTACCAGAGACCAGAAAGGATAGGAGGGAGGCAGGGATGAAGAGAGGCTGATTCATAGGTACAGGTATACAGCTAGATAGAAGAAACAAGACCTTGCATGTGATAGATAAGCAGTGTGGCTACAGTTAATATTAATCTAGTTTGCATTTTAAAAGAGCTAGAAGAGAATAATTTGAATGTTTCCAGCATAAAGAAAAAAATACTTAAGGTGATGGATATATCCCAATTACTCTGATTTGATTATATGAATGTGTCAAATTATCACATATAGTCCCAAAATATGTACATCTATTATGTGTCCATTAAAAAATATATAAAATAATAATAATAAATTGTTTAAAGAGATATATAATTTCTTAAGACTATGCTGAAAATGCAGAGGGGTTAAGGTGAGGCAAATAATAGTTAAAACTTTTTTAGATTGTCATTTGGAATTGAGCATATATTTTAGCTAGCAAGATAATATTTCAGCAGGAATATTCTTTACCATATTTCTAAGATCAGAAAGAAAGCTATCTCATCATCCATAGGAATTCAGCATTCAAAGACCATGCCAAGGCCGGGCGAGGTGGCTCAAGCCTGTAATCCCAGCACTTTGGGAGGCCGAGACGGGTGGATCACGAGGTCAGGAGATCGAGACCATCCTGGCTAACACGGTGAAAACCCGTCTCTACTAAAAAATACAAAAAAAAAAAAAAAACTAGCCGGGCGAGGTGGCGGGCGCCTGTAGTCCCAGCACTCCGGAGGCCGAGGCAGGAGAATGGCGTGAACCCGGGAGGCGGAGCTTGCAGTGAGCCAAGATCCGGCCACTGCACTCCAGCCTAGGCGACAGAGCGAGACTCCGTCTCAAAAAACAAACAACAACAACAACAAAAAACAAAGACCATGCCAAATAAATACTGTGAAAACAGGTATGGCCATCTTGTTTGGGAACTAAAAAAATAATAAATGCCTTGACTAAACAAAGAGTAATTGGGGCTTATGCCAATTGTCTCAGTAACTCGTTGTTACTATGAACTAGGGTGTGGTCAGATATCCTTGGCAATGAAAGGTTAATATTTAACCAATGATTTGGCTCAGTGTCCCTAATAGAGCGTAAGTCTCATTTCAAGGGAGGAATATGCCAGAAGAGGAGCTGCTGAAAACATTTCCTCCAGTGTCTTTATCTACTCCTGGCTCCACCCTATTTCGCCCAGTTATCAATCTGGGCTCACCAACTGCATGCCCTTTCTTTCCTTTTTTTTTTTTTTTTTTTCTGAGACAGGGTCTCACTCTGCAGCCCAGTCTAGAGTGCAGTGATGCAATCTCAGGTCACTGCAGCCTTGACCTCCTAGGCTGAAGCAATCCTCCCACCCCAGACTCCTGAGTAGCTGGGACTATAGGCATGCACCACCGTGCCTGGCTAATTTTTGTATCTTTTGTAGAAGTGGAGTTTCGCCATGTTAGCCAGGCTGGTCTAGAACTCCTGGACTCAAGTGATTCAACCTTTGGAGCCTCCCAAAGTGCTAGGATTACAGAAGCCATGGTACCCAGCTGATGCCCTCTTACTTTCCTTCCTTCCCTTCCTTCCCTTCCTTCCTTCTCTCTGGTTGCCCTGGCTGGAGTGCAATGGTGAGATCTCGGCTCACCGCAACCTCTGCCTCCTGGGTTCAAGCTATTCTCCTGCCTCAGCCTCCCGAGTAGCTCAGATTACAGGCATGTGCCACCATGCCTGACTAATTTTTGTATTTTTAATAGAGATGGGGTTTCGCCATGTTGGCCAGGCTGGTCTCGAACTCCTGACCTCAAGTGATGTGCCTGCCTCGGCCTCCCAAAGTGCTGGGATTACAGGCATGCGCCACCACGCCAGCCCCTTTGTTTCTTCTGGACGTGTTTTCTAGTCACTGATTTCCAAACAGGGCTACTGATTAAAATAGTAAAGAAGCAAATCATTCAAATATAAAAACCTTGACTGAAACTGGAAACAATCATCAGCAAAGGAAGAAGACTGACTGATGAAGTGAGTAATTACTCACATCCTGTTGTTACAAAGTCACACACAGCCTGTGGGAATGACAGCACTGTATCAATACATACTATGACATCAGAATGTGTCATGAGGGAGAGTCAAGGTGCATCATAAATTGACCATTTCAGATTGGTGTGCACAAATGAGATAAAGCATACATCCTACCTCCCATTTGTTTTAATCAAAACTGCCCCTATTGGCCAGGTGTGGTAGCTCATGCCTGTAATCCCCACACTTTGGGAGTCTTAAGTGGGAGGATCACTTGAGAGCAGGAGTTTGACCACCCTGGACAATATAATGAGACCTAGTCTCTACAAATAAATGAATAAATAAATAAATAACTGCCCATGTTATTTATAATCAGTTTCATTGGTCTTTCTAGAGCACTTCTTTATACTTAATTTTCATGTTTTCTGGGCTAAAGTAGATTAAACACTAAGGTAGGACAACGTCGCCTAGAGGAAGGAGCCTGGGACAATATTCAGAAGAGTCAGATTCCTCTAGTTTTGACATGCAACTAACTAACTCAGGCAAGTTACAACTGCTCGGTATCTCATTTCCACCATCAGTCAAATTAGGGTAATATTGACTGCCTTACACACTTGCCTCACAGAGTGATGATGAGAATCAAGAGAGAGAATAGATGTGAAAAGATTTTGAAGTTAAAAGTGCTGTGCAAAAGCAAGTGATTATTATGAAAAAAGATGCTGGCCGGGCACGGTGGCTCACGCCTGTAATCTCAGCACTTTGGGAGGCCAAGGCAGGTGGATCACCTGAGATCAGGAGTTCAAGACCAGCCTGGCTAACATGGTGGAACCCCATTTCTACTAAAAATACAAAAAATTAGCTGGGCACGGTAGCGCACACCTGTAATCCCAGCTGCTCAGGACACTGAGGCAGGAGAATAGCTTGAACCGGGAGGCAGAGGTTGCAGTGAGCTGAGATTGCGCCATTGCACTCCAGACTGGGCAACAAGAGAAAAACTCCTTCTTAAATAAATAAATAAATAAATAAATAAATAAATAAAAGATGCTGCTGTAGGCAATTCAGCTGGAAAACCTGTAGGCTGATAGAACTGCAAGGAACCTGAAAAAATCAACTCCAACCCCTAATTTTGAAGATGGGAAAACTTTGACCCAAAGACTAGTAAAATGCACAGATAATTCCCATGAGTTTAGATAATGATAATAATTAGAGCCCAGACTCTGAGCCAGACAGTGTGCTGGTGCTTTACATACATTATCTTATTTAATCTTTTCAATGTCTTCATTAGGCAGGTGTAAGGCTTAGGAAACTGACCTGTCCAAGATCACATAGCTAGTAACTAGTAGGATTGTGATTCCAAGTGAAGAATTTTTTCCAGGTGGCTAATAAGCACTAAAAATAAACTTCTTTCTTCTCTCTTTGGGAAGCTGTGAGAAGCTTCCATGAGAAGCTACCCCACCAACAGATAAAAAGTTAACAGAATTGCAAATCCATTTATAATAGTCTACACCCATGAAATGAGAGAGTTCCCTGATCCCCCTGGCGGGACGTGCAACAGGGGTGTGGCTCACCTGTGTGCCCAGCTCGGCTTCCCAAAGTGCTGGGATTACAGGCATGAGCCACTGCATTCAGCCCTGAAAATGAAAATGAATTATCTCATACAGAGGCAGGAATTCAGAGGAATTCAGAAATGGCTTAGTTGGATAGTTCTGTCTCAGAGTCTCTCATAAGGTTGTAATAAGACATGGGCTCTTATTTATAAGATGTAGTCATCCAAAGGTTTGGCTTGAATGTCTTTCTCTTTTTTTTTTTTTTTGACAGAATCTCGGCCGGGTGCGGTGGCTCACGCATGTAATCACAGCACTATGGGAGGCCAAGGTGGGTGGATCATGAGGTCAGGAGTTCAAGACCAGCCTGGCCAAATTGGTGAAACCCCGTCTCTACTAAAAATACAAAAAAATTAGCCGAGTGTGGTAGCACGCACCTGTAATCCCAGCTACTCAGGAGGCTGAGTCAGAGAATTGCTTGAACCCAGGAGGTGGAGGTTGCAGTGAGCCAAGATCGCACCACTGCACTCCAGCCTGGGTAACAGCAAGATGCCATCTCAAAAAAATAAAAAATAAAAAATAAATAAATAAAAAACAGTCTCACTATCATACGAAGGTGGTAGAGGTACAGAATAACTGCTATAGATACTTCCTTTTAAAAGGGGGAAACTTTGCCTTTGGACTGTAGGATGAAAAAAAGAAAAGAAAAAGTGAGGAAACTACAGGCACAAAAGGAGTCACTGGTCCATAGCAGTTCTGAAAATCGATCATCTAGACAAATATTGGAACTGGAAATTTCTATATACACTGAATTTGAAGTGAAGTCACATTCCATGATTTCTATAAAATGCTATTGGCTACAGAGGTTAGACCAATTCTGTTGTTATGCTGGCTACTATGTCTCCAAATGGCAAAGCATAGAAATCTCTTGTTATGAAACTTCCCATTTATTATAAAATTGCATATGTTTTATGTTAAAGGACCTATAGATTGCAAATAAGTAAACCAATGTTGCTTATATACTGCAGCATCTGTTAAAGATAGCTAGGTACGGCCGGGCACAGTGGCTCATGCCCGTAATCCCAGCACTTTGGGAAGCCGAGGCAGGCAGATCCCGAGGTCAGGAGATTGAGACCATCCTGGCTAACACGGTGAAACCCTGCCTCTACTAAAAAATACAAAAAATTAACCGGGCGTGGTGGTGGGCGCCTATAGTTCCAGCTACTTGGTAGGCTGAGGTAGGAGAATGGCATGAACCGGGGAGGTGGAGCTTGCAGTGAGCCAAGATCGTGCCACTGCACTCCAGCCTGGATGACAGAGCAAGACTCCGTCTCACATTAAAAAAAAAAAAAAAAAAAAAAAGATACCTAGGTCCTAGTTTTAGAATACTAAATGGAAGGATATCCAAGATGTGCAGTTAATTCTTAATAGGATGTACCCTTGTCCTGTACACAGCTGATAAAAACAGGAGTCAGGAAAATACTGGGTAAAAGGGGGTGCTTCTTGGGCAAAGGCCTCACCCTCAAGCCTGGATACCCGTGGCACTAAATGAGAATAGGCATTCCTGTTTTCATGCCCAAAAAGTTGCTTTTTGGCCTGCCACACCCCCAGTCCTGCACCTATATAAACCCTGAACCCTAGGCTCCAGAGCAGACCAGCAGATGAGGAGATGAGATAAGCAGACAAATGGCGGACAGACACAGCAGAGAAAGGGAGAAGAGGGGGAACGTCTAAATGCTGAGAGGAGTTCGCCTGGAGGTGGTCGGAGAGGAGTTTGGCCGCTGGACAGCCCAACTCCAGGGGAAGATTGTCTTCCCACTTCATCCCTCACTTCCAGCTCCCAATTCATCCCACTGAGAGCCACCTCCACTGCTCAATAAAACCACACATTCATCCTTCAAACCCATATGTGACCCAATTCTTCCAGGACGCTGGGCAAGAGCTTGGGATTTAGAAAGGTGTCACAGAGTCCAGGCATGGTGGCTCACACCTTTAATCCCAGCACTTTGGGAGGCCGAGGAGGACAGATCACCCAAGGTCAGGAGTTCGAGACTAGCCTGACCAACATCGTGAAACTCAGTCTCTACTAAAAGTACAAAATGTAGCTGGGCATGATGGCACATGCCTGTAATCCCAGCTACTCAGGAGGTTGAGGTGGGAGAATTGGTTAAACCCAGGAGGCAGAGGCTGCAGTGAGCCAAGATTGTACCACTGTACTCCAGCCTGGGCGATAAAGCGAAACTCCATCTCAAACAAAAAGTAAGAAAAGATAATTCATTTTCAGTGTTGTTTTAAGGTGCTAAGTTTGAGGTGTAATTTATTACAGGAAATAGATACAACAGAACATCGAAAAATGCTTATCTCAAGCCAGGCGTGGTGGCTGATACCCGTAATGCCAGAGACCTGGAGGCTGAGGCAGAAGGATCACTTAAGCCCAGGGAGTTTGAGGTTACAGTGAGCCATGACCATGCCACTGCACTCCAACCTGTGTGGCACAGCACACAGCAAGACCCTGGCTCTAAAAAAAATAAAAAGAAAGAAAAAACAAACAAAACAATGCTTATCTCCACATTTTAACTTACTTCAGAGATTACTTATTAATCATAATTTTATAAATAAGAAGCTGAAATTGAGTAGATTGGAGTAGTTATTTCAAATGCAATGTGTGTGTGTGGGTGTGTAGTGCACACACGTGTTTACCTGAACCATTATCTAGAGATCCTTAGGTTCACCTTCATTTTTTTCCCCACCAATTTCTTCCTGAGGTGGCCATTAGGAAGACCAGTTGCTCAACTGCTAAAAACTCTACAAACAATGGGATTTGAGAGAAAGGAAACATACCTGTGTAGATAAGATTAAGAGTCACTGCTGTGCCCAAATTCCTTCAGGGGGTTTCTAAGCAAAAATTCCTTTTTTTTTTTCTTTATTGTTCTTTAGGGAAGTGATGATTGAAGAAACCCTATCCTTCCCACAGAATTTTTAAAGGTAAAATTAAATGTGATGAGGTATAACCAATAGTTACACACCAGCATGGACCTTTCCTCAGCGCTTGCCTCTCTCCCATCCCTCCATTTTGTAAAAGTTTGGAGCATTATCCTCTCCCTAGCATCACAGATTTTTAAAATTCATGGTTTTTATTTGTGTTTCCTTTCTAAAAGGCTTTAATGCCTCCGAGGTCAAGATTCTAAATTTATTGAGGAAAGATTACTGACATTGGTATGGCAGGATTCATTTTGTTTTGGTATAAGAAATCATCAAATTAACAAAATATGCTCCACACATTTCAGAAACTATGAGGTCCCCAAAAACACACAGAAAAAAAGAACAAGATAAATGAAACAAGACAGGAAGCGATGAGAATATTTTAAACAACCAGAAATAAAGTGGATTTACGATTTTTTTTTTTAACCAGACATTTCTAATAATTGCTGATAGGTGATTTTCTTTCTTTTCGAGTTGCTGCTTAGTCTTTTTCCTACATTGGGAAAAAAAAAAAAAAAAAAAAGGGGGCCGGGTGCAGTGACTCACTCCTGTAATCCCAGTACTTTGGGAGGCTGAGGTGGTGAGTTACTTGAGGTCAGGAGTTGAAGAACAGCCTGGCCAAGATGGTGAAAACTCATCTCTGCTAAAGATACAAAAATTAGCCAGGCTGGTAGTGTGCACCTTCAATCCAAGTTACTCAGGAGACTGAAGCAGGAGAATACCTTGAACCCAGGAGGTTGAGGTTGCAGTGAGCCGAGATTGTGCCACTGCGCTCCAATCTGGGTGACATCACTAGACTCCATCTCAAAAAAAATAAACTCTTTTGAAAGACTTTTCTGAGTCCTAAACACTTTAATTTACCATACTTAAAAGTACACATATGGCTGGGAACAGTGGCTCAGACTACAGTCCCAGCTACTGGGGACGCAAGGCGGGAGGATTGCTTGAGCCCAGGAGTTGAAGGCTGCAGTGAACCCCAGCGAGCTATGATCGTGCCACTGCACTCCAGCCTGGGCAACAGAGCAAGACCACGTCTCTAAAATAAAACCTCACATACACATAACCTATGTTGTCCTAATACTCTTAACTCAAAAAAGAACAGAATCAGAGTCATAGAGGATTTGTAGTGTGGTTCAATGACAGCTTTATCCTTTTCAAGAAATGAACAAATGACTGGCCCCGCTGTGGAAAGAGAACGGCATTTCTATTGCCAAAGAATGTGGACAAAGAAGGATGAATATAAAAGAGTAAGAAGTGTAGAATATGATGTAATACAGACTAAGTGTCTAGTTTTTCCAAAATTAGAGAAATGAAGAAAATCAATTAAATTTTGTTTATGTATTTCTTTCTTTCTTTCTTTCTTTTTTTGAGACGTAGTCTTGCTCTTTCACCCAGGCTGGAGTGCAGTGGCGCAATCTAGGCTCACTGCAAGCTCCGCCTTCCGGGTTCATGCCATTCTCCTGCCTCAGCCTCCTGAGCAGCTGGGACTAAAGGCGCCCGCCACCTCGCCCGGCTAATTTTTTTTGTATTTTTATTAGAGACGGGGTTTCACCGCGTTAGCCAGGATGGTCTTGATTTCCTGGCCTCGTGATCTGCCCGCCTCGGCCTCCCAAAGTGCTGGGATTACAGGCTTGAGCCACCACGCCCCGCCATATATTTCTATTTAAACATCACATAGACTTTCTGTCAAATATTATTGATTGGTATTAAGTAATAATTGACTGTTGAATCATAGTAATATGTCTCTCTCATCCAGCTGGGTCTGATTCTTTTTTTTTTTTTTTTTGAGCCAGTGGCATAATCTTGGCTCACTGCAACCTCTGCCTCCTAGGTTCAAGCATTTCTAGTGCCTCAGCTTCCTCAGTAGCTGGGACTACAGGTGCATGCCACAACGCCTGGCTAATTTTTGAACTTTTAGTAGAGACGGGGTTTCACCATGTTGGCCAGGCTGGTCTAGAACTCCTGGCTTCAAGTGATCCGCCTGCCTTGGCTTCCCAAAGTGCTGAGATTATAGGCATAAGCCATGGCACCCGGCCCATACTTTTCTTGAAGTATATATCATATATAGACGAAATGGCAGTAACTTTAAATGTACAAGTAGATGAAACGTATGTGTAATTCCACCCGTGAAACTATTACCCATAACAAGATAATAAAAAGCTCCCTCAGGCTCCTTCCCAGTGATTAACTAGACATCTTAACTCCCTATAATAACTGTGTTCTTACTTTTATCACCAAAGGTTAGTTTTTTGTGGTCACTTTTCAAAACAAAATCTCAGAATCTCATAACCTTTATTTGTTGCTTCATGGTTATATGAATTAGAAGCGATTATATCATAAAGCTTGTGGAAAATTGTGTACTAAAAAATCCTCTCCTTGTAAGATGCTGCTTCCTTGTCGTGCTGAGGATATAAAGATAACAATGAAGATTATTAAAAGTCCATACCTGTCTATAAGAAGAAATGAAAATGACATCTTCTTTAAATGTCCATCTTGTATTCTTTGTGTTTTTTGGTTTTTCTTCTTTTGAGACAGAGTCTCGTTCTGTTCCTTGGAGTGCAGTGGTGCGATATCGGCTCACTGCAATCTCTGCCTCCTGGGTTCAAGCAATTCCCTTGCCTCGGCCTCTCGAGTAGCTGGGACTACAGGCATCCACCACCACACTAATTTGTTTTGTATTTTTAGTAAAGATGGGGATTTCACAATGTTGGCCAGGCTGGTCTTGATCTACTGACCTCAAGTGATCCTCCTGCCTCAGCCTCCCAAAGTGCTGGGATTATAGGCATGAGCCACCATGCCTAACCAACATCTTCTATACTTTGAGATCCAAACCAAGTAGGTGTTATTCATCATGTTCAAAATCATGACAAACAAAAATAAAATTAGAAAGAATTGCCCTGTACAATACCAACTGCCCATGCATTTATTTTAAATAACAACAAATCCAAAATCCAGACATGAAAACTTACCAAAGAGATGAAGGCATTAATAATTTTTAAAAATCTCAAACTCTGTTAAGAATGTTTTGTTGTTGTTTTGAAATGACTTCATTTTGCTTAAACTTCATACATTAAGGTTGATTCACTCTATATTTTATGTGCAGAATACACTTTATTGATACTTTCTTGGTTGAGAGAGCACTGTAATTGCTGATGCAGAAAATCTATTTTTGAATATTCGGAAGAAAAATTCACCAGATATATCCTTATCACACTTTAAAAAAAGATCCATTTTATGTTTTTGCTAGGGAAGAGAAAAGTTAAAAATAAAATACTCAGGGGATGGATGTGGTGGCTCACGCCTGTAATTCCAGCACTTTTGGAGGCTGAGGTGGGTGGATCACCTGAGGTCAGGAGTTCAAGACCAGCCTGGCTAACATGGTGAAACCCCGTTTCTACTAAAAATACAACAATTTAGCCATGTGTGGTGACCACACCTATAATCCCAGTTACTCTGGAGGCTGAGGCAGGAGACTCACTTGAACCCCGGAGGCAGAGGTTGCAGTGAGCCGAGATCACGCCATTGCACTCCAGCGTGGGCAACAAGAGCAAAACTCCTTCTCAAAAAAATAATAATAATAATAAAATAAAATACTCAGTAAAAGTTTAGTGTTCCGCATAAGGCTTTGTAGATAGCCAGCAATTTAGAGACAGTTAACTAAGAATTTCATGTTGAATTAGAAATTAAAAATAGGTCAGGCGCCGTGGCTCATGTCTGTAATCCCAGCACTTTGGGAAGCCGAGGAGAGCAGATTACATGAGGTCGGGAGTTCAGGACCAGTCTGTCCAACATGGAGAAACCCCTTCTCTACTGAAAATACAAAATTAGCCAGATGTGGTGGCGAATGCCTCTAATCCCAGCTACTCGGGCACCTGAGGGAGGAGAATCGCTTGAACCCGGGAGGTGGAGGTTGCAGTGAGCCGAGATCAGGCCACTGCACTCCAGTCTGGGCAACTAGAGCAAAACTCCGTCTCAAAAAAAAAAAAAAAAAAAAAGTAGCCAGGCATGGTGCGTGCCTGTAGTCCCAGCTACTCAGGAGGCTGAAGCGGGAGAATCGCTTGAACCCAAAAGGTGGAGGCTGCAGTGAGTCAAGATCCCCCCACTGCACTCCAATCTGGGCCACAGAGCCAGACTCTATCTCAAAAAAAAAAAAAAAAAGAAAAGAAAAGAAAAGAAAAGAAGGAAAGAAATTAAAAATAGATGCACTAGTGAGAAATGTATTTAAGGCCCTGCCTACACTAATCATGTTCACAAAAATTAGGAATGATTCTTCCTAGCCTGCTGTTAACACAATTTCTCTGGCCAGGAAAGATAAAAATACAGGAGATTTTTTAAATTTCTGAGTTTGAAAAATTATTAATTTTCTTACTGTTATAGATGCTAATATGACTAGTGAATATTTATCCTTTTGTGTTTTTTATAATTAATTAGGTCAAAGAATATGTGAAATAGTAATATTTAAAATATATGTGATATTTTAATAGAATATAACTTTATATCAATGCGTTTGAGCTTAGTTTTTATGATTAGTTTTACTTAAAGAGTGCTTAAATGCAATTCTAGTAGAATTATGAGGGACTTGCTTGAATTTAAATAGCATTATCCAGAAAGAACATGGCAGTCTATTTTGTACAGACACACACAGGCACACACATATAAATAGGTATAAACTTTGGAATGTACTAAATAATAGAGGGAACTGCTTCTATAAAAACACGTAACCAAGAATTATATGTCCTCTAATATCCTATTTCATAAGGATAAAAACCGTCCACAAATTAAATCATGATAGCGTTTTACCAATATATCTCAGAAAACTATCTTTCTCTAGAATATATGTTGTTAATATCTCAGTATATTCTGGAGTTGGAATTTTGTAGATACCACTGGAATATGTTTAAGTGGGTATGTTTATTATAATTTTGACTGCCTAAACCCTCAAAAACTGATCTTTCACTCTTTATAAACTCTAGGACAGTAAGGGCAGTAACTTGCCAATCAAGTAATTCGTAGTATAACTTATGTCTACATTAACAAATTCTGACTTACAAAATTGCCATTTGTGTATTCTATTGCATGGTTCTCCAGCTGTCATTGCCAAAGCTGTAAAGCATTGACCATCCAATTATTAAACTTTTCTTTTCTTTTTCATACTGTTTTTTCCCCCCACTGAGGTGTACCATAAACAAGCTGTGGTCTTTCATTCTTCTGTCCTTCACTTTCCACAGCACAATTAATCAATTAATTGCTCTTTAGTTGGTGTTTATTATGTACACAGTAGCCTCTTTAATTCCATTCCTCCCTCAGTTTTTGTCCAACTCTTTCTCTTTTACCTCAAGAAAAACTTCTTATATTTCTTTCTCTCCTAAGGTCTCACTTTTCCTTTCTAAGCTAAAAGACAGTGTTAATCATTGGTGATAAGCCCTATTCTCTAACCTAGAAAGGAATGTCATGAGTTTTTGTTGTTGTTGTTGCTTCAGATGGAGTTTCACTCTAGTCACCCAAGCTGGAGTGCAATGGCACGATCTCGGCTGACTGCAACCTCCACCTCCTGGGTTCAAGTGATTCTCCTACCTCAGCCTCCCAAGTAGGTGGGATTACAGGCTCCCGCCACCACGCCTGGTTAATTTTTGTATTTTTAGTAGAGACGAGGTTTCACCATGTTGGCCATGCTGGTCTCAAACTCCTGAGGAATGCCATGAGCTTTAAAGTTGAGATTAAATATAATATAGAACTAGTTCATTTGATTTCTAAAACCCTCGAAAGTACCCATTGTGATGGAAAATGGTCTGAGACAAAAAGAAAGTATTCAGAATTTCCATAAGACATTTTGTAAATCTCCATCTAACTCTAAATCTTCTTTTAATAAAACCAGCTTTTCTTCAAATACCAGCATCAAAACTGAGGATCAAAAAGAAGTTATATCAAATGGTATTGCTTTTTCATTTTATTTAATTACTATTATAGAAATAATACTTCTCGTTATAAGTTAAACAGTTTCAGCCATATTATGGCTTAAATAGGCATTTGTGGACTAGCTCTGTCTCCTACTATTCATTCATTCCTAGTCTTTTGCCAATCACCTCCAACCTAGCTGTTTTTCCTACTTTTGTCCTAGCCTTTCCTGCTATTTTTCACCCAGCAGTCAGAGTGATTATTTTAAAACCTATCAGGCCGGGCATGGTAGTTCACACCTGTAATCACAAAACTTTGGGAGGCCAAGGCAGGCAGATCACTTGAGGTCAGGAGTTCAAAACCAGCCTGGCCACCAGGGTGAAACCCAGTCTCTACTAAAAATACAAAAATTAGCCAGATGTGGTGGTCCATGCCTGTATAGAGGGGCTGAGGCAGGAGAATCACTTGAACCTGGGAGGTGAAGGTTGCTGTGAGCTGAGATCACACCACTGCATTCCAGCCCGGGCGACAAAGTAAGAGTCTCTCAAAAAAATAAATAAATAATTAAAATAAAAATAAATGAATAATAAAACTTGTCACTTTCATGCTCACAACTCTCCATACTTAGAATAAGAACCCAAGACTTAAAATCTACGGCCTATCAGACCCTAAATAACGTGGCTCCACTTTCCTGCTTCGTCTTATGTTCTTCTACTAGCCTCTCACCACACTTCAGACAAACTGAGCTGCTTGCTGTCCTTCCAAAACAGTGAGTTTACTCCCTCTCTATAAGTCTCCTGCTAGATTTTTTCAGATCTGGACTCATGTCACTTTCAGCTGGTTAAAATTTTAAGTAACACTTGAGTAGCCAGGTGGGGAGGGTTTGAATTGTGTGATAGGAATCTTATCTAAAGGAAGAGAAATTTGCAAATCTTTAACATACAGATAACACCAAATCAGGTGAGAGAGAGGAGACAGAGGACCTGCCCTAAAAATGGACTCAGGATTAAGAGACTTGGAAGAGGAGATGGAAAGAGAAAGGAAAAGCAGTAAGCAAGAGAATTCAAAAGTGCAATGTCATTGAATACCCATAATGTGAGGATTACAAAAAAAGTAGGTGAATAATAAGATCAAATGTAACACAAGTTAAGAAGTACGAGGATCAAGAAAAAGTCATTACTTTGCTGATTAATTGCATTGTTTCAATGTGGAAAATGTCTTTTGTGTTTCAAGTATGTCTTAACTAATGAATTTTTGGACCACAACTTTTGGAAATATCCTGTATATTTATGGAGCAACCTTCATATGTGCTCAACACGAACCTCAGTTTTATTCCTTCCTTTTTTTTTTTTTTTGTTTGAAACAGGGTTTGGGCCGGAATGCAGTGGCAAAATCACAGCTCACTGCAGCCTCAACCTCCAGGGTTCAACTGATCCTCCCACCTCAGCCTTCCTAGTAGCTGAGACCACAGGCATGTGCTGCCACACCGGCTTGATAATTCTTATGTTCCTTTTTTTTTTTTTTTTCTGAAGGAGTCTTACTCCGTTGCCCAGGCTGGAGCACAGAAGCATGATCTCTGCTCAATACAACCTCCACCTCCCAGGTTCAAGCGATTCTCCTGCCTCAACCTCCCAAGTAGCTGGGATTACAGGCGCCCACCACCATGCCCAGCTAATTTTTGTATTTTTAGTAAAAACGGGATCTCACAATGTTGACCAGGCTGGTCTTGAACTCCTGACCTCAGGTGATCCACCCGCCTCCATCTCCCAAAGTGCTGGGATTACAGGCGAGAGCCACTGCGCCTAGCCTATGTGTTCTTGATTATATGCACATAATGAGAAAGTCTATTCACAATCCCATTGCCCTTTGAAGCCTTCTATGAGATTGCTGCTTGTGAAAGATAGAGGTCATGGGCTGGGCGCGGTGGCTCAAGCCTGTAATCCTAGCATTTTGGGAGGCCAAGACGGGCGGATCAAGAGGTCAGGAGATCGAGACCATCCTGGCTAACACGGTGAAACCCCGTCTCTACTAAAAATACAAAAAAAAAAAAAAAAAATTAGCTGGGCATGGTGGCGGGCGCCTGTAGTCCCAGCTACACGGGAGGCTGAGGCAGGAGAATGGCGTAAACCCAGGAGGCGGAGCATGCAGTGAGCTGAGATCCGGCCACTGCACTCCAGCCCGGGCAACAGAGCGAGACTCCGTATCAAAAAAAAAAAAAAAAAAAAAGAAAGAAAGATAGAGGTCGTGGAGTGCTTATTTGGCCGGGCGCGGTGGCTCACACCTGTAGTCGCAGCACTTTGGGAAGCTGAGGCAGGCTGATCACCAGGTCAGGAGATCCAGACCATCCTGGCTAACATGGTGAAACCCCGTCTCTACTAAAAATACAAAGAATTAGATGGGCTTGGTGGAGGGCGCCTATAGTCCCAGCTACTTGGTAGGCTGAGGCAGGAGAATGGCCTAAGCCCAGGAGGCAGAGCTTGCAGTGAGCTGAGACTGTGTCACTGCACTCCAGCCTGGGCGACACAGCGAGACTCCGTCTCAAAAAATAAATAAATAAATAAAAATAAAATAAAAAAATTAAAAGATAGAGGTCATGGTATGTAAGAAGTTTTGCTTTACCAGGAGACAAATCAGAAAGAAAAACAATTGTTTATTTTAAGTTAAAAAATATTTTATTAGTCTCTGTATGCTTTAGATAACAAGTTTATAGAGCTAGGTTAATGTCATCTAAAACACTACCACAAAATCCCTTCTGGGATGCCATTGACTAAATCAGCTTACCTATTGTAAAAACAAAACAAAACAAAACAAACTGCTTTTTTTTCCCTACTGTCAGTATTATGAAAGTCTTATAATCCAGCAAAGTTATAATGTAATTAACTTTTCTATTTTCAACTAATTAAATTAAAGGAAGACCTGAAAACCCATCATCTCTGTAAAAGAAGGTATATTGAAATTTAAAGTTTGAACATTTAATTAAAAAAACAAAAAGGCATATCTGTTGGGCATGGTGGCTCACGCTTGTAATCCCAGCACTTTGGGAGGCTGAGGCAGGCAGATTGCCTGAGCTCAGGAGTTCGAGACCAGCCTGGGCAGCACAGTGTATTTTGTTCTAAAATACATAAAATTAGCTGGGCATGGTGGCGTGGGCCTGTAGTCCCAGCTACTCCACAGGCTGAGGCAAGAAAATTGCTTGAACCCAGGAGGCAGAGGTTGCAGTGAGCTGAGATTGCTCCACTGGACTCCAGCCTGGATGACAGAGTGAGACTCCATCTCCAAAAAAAAAAAAAAAAGGGCATATGTATTCTGGCTTCCTCTTATCCCTCTTATTAACAAAAATAATCCACTGGCTCCAGAATAGAAATGCCAGCCTTTGAAATTATGTGGTGTTAGGTTGAGTATAAATTTGCTGTCATATTTTTAACATACATTTTAAAATTTAGATCTCAAAAGGTCTAAAGCAGTGCAATTTGTAATTGAAAATAACGTAATACAACATGACTAAAAGAGTCGAAACAAAACAGAAGACAAATCCTCTGAATAACATCTAAACAAAGACAGATGAGGTACCATAGTCTTACTTACTCATATATATATATATGACTATATACAAAACTTACTCATATATATGTATAAAACTCTTGAACAACGTGGGGGTTAGGCACACCAAAACTCTCACAACATAGTTGAAAATCCTCAATTTTTGACTTTCCCAACCCTTAATTACTAAGCCTACTGTTGATCAGAAGCCTTACTGATAACATAAACAGTTAATTACCACATATTTTGCGTGTTATGTGTGTTATATACTGTACTGTTAAAATAAAGTAAGCAAGAGAAAAGAAAAAGTTATTTAAAAAAAGCATAAAGGCTGGGAGTGGTGGCTCACACCTGTAATTCCAGCACTTTGGGAGGCCGAGGCGGGTGGATCACGAGGTCAGGAGTTTCAGACCAGCCTGGCCAACATGGTGAAACCCCATCTCTACTAAAAATACTAAAATTAGCCAGGTGTGGTGGTGCATGCCTGTATCAGGGAGCTGAGGCAGGAGAATCACTTGAATTCGGGAGGTGGAGGTTGCAGTGAGCTGAGATGGTGCCACTGCACCCCAGCCTCGGTGAAAGAGTGAGACTCTGTCTCAAAAAAAAAAAAGAAAAAAGAAAAGTATAAAGAAGTTGGGCGTGGTGGCGGGTGCCTGTAATCCCAGCTACTTGGGAGGCTGAGGCAGGAGAATCGCTTGAAACTGGAAGGCAGAGGTTGCAGTGAGCTGAGATCGCGCCACTGCACAGCCTGGGTGAAAGAGCGAGACTCCACCTCACAAAAATAAATAAAAATGAAAAGAAAAGTATAAAGAAGCTGGACATGGTGGCTCACACCTGTAATCCTAGCACTTTGGGAGGCCGAGGCAGGTGAATTGCTTGAGCTCAGGAGTTCAAGATCAGCCTGGGCAGCATGGTCAAATCCGGTCTCTACAAAAAATGCAAAAATTAGCTGGGCATGGTGGTGCTCGCCTGAAGTCCCAGCTACTAGGAAGGCTGAGGTGGGAGGATCACATGAGCCCGGAAGGTCTGTGATACCACAAGGCTGTGGTAAGCCATGGTCAGGTAACTGGACTCTAGCCTGGGTGACACAGTGAGGCCCTATCTGAAAAAAAGAAACGAAACAAAACGAAAAGAAAAGAAAAGAAAAAAGAAAAGCAAAGAAAAGAAGGAAGGAGAAAGAAATCATAAAGAGAAAATATATTTACTATTTATTAAGTGGAAGTGGATCCTCATAAAGATCTTCATCCTCATCATCTTCGCATTGAGTAGACTGAGGAGAAGGACAAGGAGGGCTTGGTCTTGCTGTCTCAGGATGGCAGAGGCAAAGGAAAATCCACATGTAAGTGGATCTATGTAGTTCAAACCTGTGTGGATCAAGAGTTAACTCTATATGTAATATACACTCATTTAACTTACACTACATCTGTTAAGATTATTTTCCAAATGTTACCACTGTTTTGTATTACAGATAGAGAAACATAAAAATACTTTGCATTTCCTGATAATATAATCCCAAATATTTATACAGAGCATGACTTTGACATCAACATGGACTTTATTTATATAATGTAAATTATAATTGATCATGAAAAAATTTGATCATAAAAGAATAATGTTATAGAAGGGAACGGTTATTGTTGCAGAAAATTATTTTTTGACATGGGAAAATTTAATGTTAAAGAACGACAAAAATAATAGCTATTATTAATTAGTTTTTAATTTTTGGTAATGTGTAGACAAAGGGTTTTATTTCTCTTTTCTTGAAATTACAGCCGGGCGCGGTCGCGGCTCAAGCCTGTAATCCCAGCACTTTGGGAGGCCGAGACGGGCGCATCACGAGGTCAGGAGATCCAGACCATCCTGGCTGACACGGTGAAACCCCGTCTCTACTTTAAAAATACAAAAAAACTAGCCGGGCGAGGTAGCGGGCGCCTGTAGTCCCAGCTACTCGGGAGGCTGAGGCAGGAGAATGGTGTGAACCCGGGAGGCGGAGCTTGCAGTGAGCTGAGATCCGGCCACTGCACTCCAGCCTGAGCAGCAGAGCGAGACTCCGTCTCAAAAAAAAAAAAAAAAGAAATTAGAGAGGAAGCTGAGCAGGCAAAACCAAAGCATTCACTCTGCAAAAATCTATAAAGTAGTGTGGAACTAAAAAGTGATAGATCATTACTAAAAGTAATAAGCCATTACTGTTCAATGTGAAATTAATAGTTAAATTGAGAAAAAAGAGCTTTAATATAATCCAAACCTTATATGTGTTGTCTTATACCTGTAATCCCAGCACTTTGGGAGGCCGAGGCAAGAGGATTGCTTGAAGTCAGAAGTTTGAGATCAGCTTGGGCAACATAGCAAGACCTTGTCTCTCTCTCTCTAAATATATATATTTTTTGTTATTTATATATATAATATGTTATCTAATATATATTATATATTGTTATTCATATTATGTTTATATATTTGTTAATTTTGTAGATTTATTTATTTATTTATTTATTTTGAGACAGAGTCTCGCTCTGTCCCCCAGGCTGGAGTGCAGTGGCGCCATCTCGGCTCACTGCAAGCTCCGCCTCCCGGATTCACGCCATTCTCCTGCCTCAGCCTCCGAGTAGCTGGGACTACAGGCGCCCGCCACCACGCCCGGCTAGTTTTTTGTATTTTTAGTAGAGATGGGGTTTCACCGAGGTCTCGATCTGCTGACCTTGTGATCCGCCCGCCTCGGCCTCCCAAAGTGCTGGGATTACAGGCATGAGCCACCACGCCCGGCCTGTAGATTTTGTTTAAAAGTAAAATGTTAACGCATTCCTTATAATATGTATATTGTCTTATAATATATATTATATATGACATAATATAAGGAATGTGTTAACATTTTACTTTTAAACATAACATTGTAGCTACATTAGTGTATTAATATTTTCTTTTTTTTTTTTTTTTTTTGAGACAGAGTTTTGCTCTGTCGCCCAGGCTGCAATGCAGTGGCACAATCTCGGCTCACTGCAAGCTCCGCCTCCTGGGTTCTCGCCATTCTCCTGCCTCAGCCTCCCCAGTAACTGGGACCACAGGCGCCCGCCACCACGCCCGGCTAATTTTTCGTATTTTTAGTAGAGACGGAGTTTCACCATGTTAGCCAGGATGGTCTCGATCTCCTGACCTTGTGATCTGCCTGCCTCGGCCTCCCAAAGTGCTGGGATTACTGGCGTGAGCCGCCACGCCCGGCGCCTAATATTTTCATTTCTGGCCGGGCGCGGTGGCTCAAGCCTGTAATCCCAGCACTTTGGGAGGCCGAGGCGGGTGGATCACGAGGTCAGGAGATCGAGACTATCCTGGCTAACATGGTGAAACCCCGTCTCTACTAAAAATACAAAAAACTAGCCGGGCGTGGTGGCGGGCGCCTGTAGTCTCAGCTACTTGGGAGGCTGAGGCGGGAGAATGGCGTGAACCCGGGAGGCGGAGCTTGCAGTGAGCCGAGATCACGCCACTGCACTCCAGCCTGGGAGACACAGCGAGACTCCGTCTCAAAAAAAAAAAAAAAAAAAATTTTCATTTCTATGTTTACATAGGAATGATAACACATTTGGCCTATCAGAAAATGAGGAAAACTTTTTCTATGCATCTTTAATATGGGAAGAATACTTTTATGTAATTGACTTAATATAAATTGACATCATAGAACATGGGGAAGAAAGGATGTTTTGAAGATGGAAGGTAATTACTACTATTTTTTAAACGGCTATAATTTCTACTTCCCTACTTACCAGGTTTAATTAATAACTGTGTTCACTGTGCTCTCTGATTTGTAGTTTATGGTATGTACTATATAAATGCTACGAATTTGCCAGTGACTTTATTTCAAATTGCTATTTGAAGTTTTAATTTTTTTTTTTTTTTTTTTTTTTCAGACAGAGGCTCAGTCTGTAGCCCAGGCTGGAGCGCAATGGCATGATCTCAGTTCACTGCAACCTCCACCTCCTGGGTTCAAGCGATTCTCCTGCCTCTGCCTCCAGAGTAGGTGGAATTACAGGTGCTTGCCACCACGCCTAGCTAATTTTTGTATTTTTGGTAGAGACAGAATTTCACCATTTTGACCAGGCTGCTCTCAAACTCCTGATCTCAGGTGATCTGCCTGCATCGGCCTCCCAAAGTGCTGGGATTACAGGCATGAGCCGCCTTGCCCGGCTTGAAGTTTTAAATTTTTATTCCAATTAGAATAGAGTTGGTCAGTCGCAGTGGCTCACACATGTAATCCTAGCACTTTGGGAGGCGGAGGTGGGTGGATCAGGAGGTCAGGAGACCGAGACCATCCTGGCTAACATGGTGAAACCTCGTCTCTACTAAAAATACAAAAAATTAGCCGGGCATGGTGTCGGTTGCCTGTAGTCCTAGCTACTTGGGAGGCTGAGGCAGGAGAATGGCGTGAACCTGGGAGGCAGAGCTTGCAGTGAGCCGAGATAGTGCCACTGCCCTCCAGCCTGGGCGACAGAGAGAGACTCTGTCTCAAAAAAATAAAAAATAAAATAAAATAAAATAAAATAAATAAATAAATAAATAAAGACTTAATATACCAGTGTGTAGGTATTTATGTGCTGTACTATTTTCTTAAAGCCATCTCCCTTACTTCCACTATCCTGTGTTCTGTCCTTCCAAAGGATGTGAACTTGATGTTTCCACAAATGAATTAGTCAAAGCAGAAACATTAATTTGTTGGAGCAAAACTGTATCAATAATGCTATAAAGGAAAATTGTTGGAACTGAGGAACCCTGTATAAAATCACCACCACAAAAAAAGCGAACTTTTTTTTTTTTTTTTTTTTTTCTTGAGATGGAGTTTCGCTTTTGTGGCCCAGGCTGGAGTGCAGTGGCACGATCTCGGTTCACTGCAACCTCCGCCTCCCAGGTTCAAGTGATTCTCCTGCCTCAATCGCCCGAGTAGCTGGGATTACAGGCATGTGCCACCACACCCAGCTAATTTTGTATATGTAGTAGAGATGGGTTTTCACCATGTTGACCAGGCTGATCTCAAACTCCTAACCTCAGGTGATCTGCCCACCTTGGCTTCCCAAAGTGTGGGGATTACAGGCATGAGCCACCGTGCCCGGCCCATTTCTCTCATTTCTTGCAAGTTTAAAGAATAAATAATTTCTAAGTGGCAAAATCACAAATAAGATGAATACAGAACAACCAAGGGACCCCTCAACACACAAATGTCTCATGAACTTCTACACATGAAAGAAATTTGAAATTGTTAAAAGTTATTCAATCCAGAAATATTTATGCAAAATGAAAATGAGTGCTTCTATTAAAGGATTATTTTGTAGTTTTATCACATAAAATGTGAGTTTAGACAATTTTTAAGTGTTTTTAGTAATTTTAGAGTGAAGACTTCTAAAGGTACTGGAATAAAATCCTTTATAATGAAATAAATATCTATTAATGTCTCCAAAAAAGACTACATTGCCCCTCTTCTTCCATCTCCACCTCACAGCCTACTCTACACACACTCGTAAAGCTTGATAATTCCTGGTTATGTGGCCACAGAGAATAGGATCTAGGTTAAAAAGTCACATTGAGGCCGGGCGCGGTGGCTCAAGCCTGTAATCCCAGCACTTTGGGAGGCCGAGACGGGCGGATCACGAAGGTCAGGAGATCGAGACCATCCTGGCTAACACAATGAAACCCCGTCTCTACTAAAAATACAAAAAAAAATTAGCCGGGCGAGGTGGCGGGCGCCTGTAGTCCCAGCTACTCGGGAGGCTGAGGCAGGAGAATGGCGTAAACCCGGGAGGCAGAGCTTGCAGTGAGCTGAGATAGCGCCACTGCACTCTAGCCTGGGCGAGAGAGCGAGACTCCGTCTCAAAAAAAAAAAAAAAAAAAAAAAAAGTCACATTGAACAACACGATCAAACCATTGTAGTCAGATCAGTCCTGGGGAACATTAAGATAATTTTTATGCATGAAGGCAACTTTCCATAGTATTTTGAAATAGAACATGATTGCTTTTGATAACTATTCCTGTAGTGGTTAATTTTATGTGTCAACTTGGCTGGGCCATGGCACCCAGATATGTGGTCAAATGTTATTCCAGATGTTAGTCTGAGGATGTTGCTGGAAAGATATGACATTATTTATGTCTTTTCTCATGGACATGACATATATAGTGATACTGGAGTGAGACAGGGTCAGAATTTAAAAAGTACCAGGGAATGTCCGGGCATGGTGACTCACGCCTGTAATCCTACTAGCACTTTGGGAGGCCGAGGTGGGCAGATCACCTGAGGTCAGGAGTTGGAGACCGGCCTAGCCAACATGGTGACACCCCGTCTTTACTAAAAATACCAAAATTAGCCAGGTGTGGTGGCACATGCCTGTAATCCAAGCTACTCTGCAGGCTGAGGCAGGAGAATCGCTTGAACCCAGGAGGCAAGGTTGGAGTGAGTTGAGATTGTACCACTGTACTCAAGCCTGGGCAATAGAGGGAGACTCTATTTCAAAAAAAAAAAAAAAAAAAAGTACCAATGAAATGAGGGAACAAATTAGTTTATGGTTTATCCCCTTCTATTACAGAGTGTATATAGCAAGTACAGAGAATGGGTAACTCAAATACCTTAAGGTAGCCAGTAATAGGTAGAGAGTCCACACTTACTACAATAGTGGGGCTTGTGGTATGAGATAAACTTGACAATGCCTAAATCTATTCTAAATCTATTCTAACTTCCTTTTCTTTTCATTCTTTTCTCCTCCACCTTCTGCTCCTCTCCCAACCTCCCCTTAATTCTTATTCTTCATAAGTTAATGCTGTAATGGTCAAACACAGAAAAAAACATCTGTAGACGCCGGGCGCGGTGGCTCACGCCTGTAATCCCAGCACTTTGGGAGGCCGAGGCGGGCGGATCACAAGGTCAGGAGATCGAGACCACGGTGAAACCCCGTCTCTACTAAAAATACAAAAAATTAGCCGGGCGCGGTGGCGGGCGCCTGTAGTCCCAGCTACTCAGGAGGCTGAGGCAGGAGAATGGCGTAAACCCAGGAGGCGGAGCTTGCAGTGAGCTGAGATCGCGCCACTGCACTCCAGCCTGGGCGACAGAGCGAGACTCCGTCTCAAAAAAACAAAAAAACAAAACAAAACAAAAAAAACATCTGTAGACTACATTGGGGCATCAATTTCTGACCCAATTTAATAAATTTGAATTTGAGATTTCAAAGGAGTTGAACAGATATTGACACAGGACAGATACAGGACAATATAAGATCTTACTTTGTTAAGAATGAATACTTCTGCTGGGTCCAGTGGCTCACACCTGTAATCCCAGCACTTTGGGAGGCTGAGGCAGGCGGATCACCTGAAGCTGGGAGTTCGAAACCACCCTGACCAACATGGAGAAACTCCGTCTCTACTAAAAATACAAAATTAGCCGGGTATGGTGGTACATGCCTGTAATCCCAGCTACTCGGGAGGCTGAGGAGGAGAATTGCTTGAACCCGGGAGGCAGAGGTTGTGGTGAGCCACAGATAGTGCCATTACACTCCAGCCTGAGCAACAAGAGCGAAACTGCATCTCAAAAATAAAAATAAAAAAAGAATGAATAAATCTAACAAAAAAAGCAGGAGGAGTAGCAATGTAGATTAGGTTCATGAAGACTAGCCTGGGTAAGGGGGAGATGCAAAGAATATCACATAGAAGTGACGTTCATTAAACCTAGTACTCAAGCTGCAAGGCTCTAGAGGTTTGAAAACAAAAGCTCTCAAAGATGTCGACTTTCCCAAGTTCACAGGTAGCTTTGTGTAAGTATATTAGGCAATAACAGAGTTAACTAGGACACGTGCAGAATTCAGTTTCCTCTAAGGAAATAATTACGTAAAAGTACAGCCCCATTGAACCATAAACTTCCCGAGAGCTTATTTATACACATCCAACAATTTATCACATGCCTTGTACAAAGTAGGTACTTGATAAACATTAGTTGTTTCAAATAGAACTTAGTCATGTGTAAGTAGTTAATATGTTGTCTCAGAGGCCTTGTCAGTCCAAGAGAAGAGAAAGGAAAGTCTCTGTAAGATGAAGAAATAACTTAGGGGCATTGAGTCCTGAGGCACACCTCCAAGCAGGGCTTCATGGCAGGCCTTGGATCAAAAACATCCCTTCCTCAACACCCTCTGGGAGTGTTTTGTTTTTTATCTTCACATAACACCCCCAATTCCCACTACTGAAGACACCATTTAGCTAAAGCATTTTTCTTTTTTCTTTTTTAAAGTTATTATTATACTTTAAGTTCTAGGGTACATGTGCACAACGTGCAGGTTTACGTATGTCTACATGTGCCATGTTGGTGTGCTGCACCCGTTAACTCATCATTCACATTAGGTATATCTCCTAATGCCATCCCTCCCCACTTCCTCTACCCCATGACAGGCCCCAGTGTGTGATGTTCTCCACCCTGTGTCCAAGTGTTCTCATTGTTCAGTTCCCACTTATGAGTGAGAACATGCGGTGTTTGGTTTTCCATCCTTGAGATAGTTTGCTCAGAATGATGGTTTCCAGCTGCATCCATGTCCCTATAAAGGACATGAACTCATCCTTTTTTATGGCTGCATAGTATTCCATGGTGTATATGTGCCACATTTTCTTATTTTATTTTATTTTATTTTTTTTATTTTATTTTTTTTTGAGACGGAGTCTCGCTCTGTCGCCCAGGCTGGAGTGTAGTGGCCGGATCTCAGCTCACTGCAAGCTCCGCCTCCCGGGTTCCCGCCATTCTCCTGCCTCAGCCTCCCGAGTAGCCGGGACTACAGGCGCCCGCCACCTCGCCCGGCTAGTTTTTTTTTTTTTTTGTATTTTTTAGTAGAGACGGGGTTTCACCGTGTTAGCCAGGATGGTCTCGATCTCCTGACCTCGTGATCCGCCCGTCTCGGCCTCCCAAAGTGCTGGGATTACAGGCTTGAGCCACCACGCCCGGCATGTGCCACATTTTCTTAATCCAGTCTATCATTGATGAACATTTGGGTTGGTTCCAAGTCTTTGCTATTGTGAATAGTGCCGCAATAAACATACGTGTGCATGTATCTTTATAGCAGCATGATTTACAATCCTTTGGGTTTATGCCCAGTAATGGGATGGCTGGGTCTAATGGTATTTCTAGTTCTAGATCCTTGAGGAATTGCCACACTGTCTTCCACAATGGTTGAACTAGTTTGCAGTCCCACCGACAGCGTAAAAGTGTTCCTATTTCTCCACACCCTCTCCAGCACCTGTTGTTTCCTGACTTTTTAATGATCACCATTCTAACTAGTGTGAGATGGTATCTCATTGTGGTTTTAATTTGCATTTCTCTGATGGCCAGTGATGGTGAGCATTTTTTCATGTGTCTGTTGGCTGCATAAATGTCTTCTTTTGAGAAGTGTCTGTTCATATCCTTTGCCCACTTTTTGATGGGGTTGTTTGATTTTTTCTTGTAAGTTTAAGTTCTTTGTAGATTCTGGATATTAGCCCTTTGTCCAATGGGTAGATTGCAAACATTTTCTCCCATTCTGTAGGTTGCCTGTTTACTCTGATGGTAGTTTCTTTTGCTGTGCAGAAGCTCTTTAGTTTAATTAGATCCCATTTGTCAACTTTGGCTTTTGTTACCATTACTTTTGGCGTTTTAGTCCTGAAACTAAAAAAAAAAAAAAAAAAACCTGCTGGATGTGGTGGCTCACACCTGACACCTGTAATCTCAGCACTTTAGGAGGCCAAGGCAGGTGGATCACAAGGTCAGAAGTTCGAGACTAGCCTGACCAACATGGTGAAACCCCGTCTCTACTAAAAATGTAAAAATTAGTCGGGTATGGAGGCACAAGCCTGTAATCCCAGCTACTTGGGAGGCTGGGGCAGGATATTCACTTAAACCTGGGAGGCGGAGGTTGCAGTGAGGAGAGATGGCACCACTGCACTCCAGCCTGGGCGACAGGGCAAGACTCTGTCTCAAAAAAAAAAAAAAAAAAAAAGCAAACTACATTTTTAGAGTTAATGTGACCCTAGTCACATCAAGATGAAGCAGTTTAAATTTGGTAGTTTTTCCCATAAACACTAGCCACAATCGGCTTTATTTGTGGAGATGGGGGATTTTGTTCTTAGTTTGGGAGTAGGAAACATTTTAAGGAGGGTGTGGCAGGTTGTTATAGTAAATGTACCTATTTGTATATTTTTTGAGACAGTGTCTTGCTCTGTTGCTCAGCTGGAGTGCAGTGGCACGAACATGGCTCAGCCTTGAACCTCTGGGCTCCAGTGATCCTCTTGCCTCAGCCTCCTGAGTAGCTAGGATCACAGGTATGTGCCACCATACCCAACTAATGTTTTTTGTTTTGTTTTGTTTTGTTTTGTTTTGTAGAGAGCAGGTCTTATCGTGTTGCCCAGGCTGGTCTTGAACTCCTGGGCTCAAGCATTCCTCCCACTTCAGCCTCCCAAAGTGCTGGTGGGATTACAGGTATGAGCCATTGCACCCTGCCTTGTCATAGTAAATTTAGAAAACAATCAACAAATAGGGGCCTGGGCAGAGGGACAGTAAGCATGAATGTCTTAAGGCTAGTTAAGGTATTTTAAGATCTTGACACTCAGAGTATCGCCTGAGGGCCAGCAACATGGTATCACCTGGATGCTCGTTAGAAAGGCAGACTCTCAGGCTTCACTCTGGCCTACTGAACCAAAATCTGCTGCATTTTAACAAACACCTCAAGTTATTTTTATGCTCACTAAAGTTTGAGATATCCTGTTCTAAAAAATTCTTTTTTATTTCCAAATAACGTCTAACAAAGTCCCTATAGGAAAGTTGGGAAATGCTTTGATTCTTCCTTGTTCTTCTCCAAATGACGTCCCACTTCTAGGAGCTAGGATTTAAGGCTGTGCTGTTACTAACGTATTTGAATTATAGGATAGGTTACATAGGCTTTAAAAGTAGCTTAAAAGCCAAACCAATGCTTGCCATATAGCATCCACGTGGAAATGTGTCCTGATTTAGACAGCTAACCTACAAATAAGCTATTTGAACAGAATTTCTTGATAAATTTGGATTGCTTTTAGTCATCCACAGAAAAGGACTATTCTTAGCCTGGAAAACAGAACTGAATTTTGTTGCACCGATGCATAAATAGCAGCGTTAATAATATTAGAATATCCCTTTTTAAATGTCTGTGACAGTGAGAAAAAAAATCAAATATCTAAACAAAATTTACACATGGCAAATCATGCTAAAAATAAAACACTTGGCCGGGCGCGGTGGCTCAAGCCTGTAATCCCAGCACTTTGGGAGGCCGAGGCGGGCGGATCACAAGGTCAGGAGATCGAGACCACAGTGAAACCCCGTCTCTACTAAAAATACAAAAAATTAGCCGGACGCGGTGGCGGGCGCCTGTAGTCCCAGCCACTCAGGAGGCTGAGGCAGGAGAATGGCGGGAACCCGGGAGGCGGAGCTTGCAGTGAGCCGAGATCGCGCCACTGCACTCCAGCCTGGGCAACAGCGTGAGACTCTGTCTCAAAAAAAAAAAAAAAAAAAAAACACTTAATTTTCCATTGAAGAAATCAAAAAACAGCTAATAAATGGGGAAAAAAGTTCCTTTCAAGATTGTGTGTAGCTTAAAGTCAGCTATATTCTATTCATCTATCTCTAGTATCTAGAAGTATGTCTAGAACAAATAAAAGTCTCATTGGGTTGTGAATGAATTAATAAACGAGTTAATGTCATGTTTAAAGTAGGTTCTAAGAAAATATTTGTCAAATCAACAAAAATGTACAGGAAGACACTAAATTTAAAAAATTAGTTAATACAAGAGGATGATTCAGGGTGACTAGCACATATTAAAACAGCGTGTTTTACACTAATGAGGACAGAAAAATTTTTAAATGATCTTTAATGACTATACATTTTATTTAGATATATTGATATGGTTTTTATCAGTAGAGGAGGTAACATTTGTAGATTACTAAAATGAATTGATTTTTGTTGCAAATCTTCACATCTAGGTAATCACTCATTTGTGCAGTACTGACATCAATGTTCATTGTCAAAGGTTTAACCTCTAAAAATATAAGAGAATAAAAATCAACTTGCCAATTAATATGCTTTGATTAATTGCTAATATGTATTTTGAATATTTTGTTCTGTGTCAAATTCTCCCATGGCATGACAAACTAATTAAATGCCTGAAATGCAAAAGGTTTTATAAACATCTCATTTTAATCCAAGTCAGATTAACTCAGAAAACTATCAAGCCAGTAGGTTTTATGTGTGAAGTGAAACCTTATATACTTCAACTGCAACCAGTACCTAAGGACAAAAGGGGCTCTTCAGGTTAACTTTTCTAAAAATTGAATTCAGGATTGGAGTTTACTTACCTTTCTTGTCTGTACACACGAAGCATTTATTTGCAAAACAGAATTCAACACTTAAATCATTTCAATGTTTACTTTCAACCTCAGTGCAGGCTGTTGCAAGGGCTACATCTCCAAGAAACGAATCACTTTGAAGCCAAGCATGGTGGGTGGCTCACGTCTGTAATCCCAGCACTTTGGAAGGCCAAGGTAGGCAGATCACCTGAGGTTGGGAGTTCGAGACCAGCCTGACCAACTTGGAGAAACCCCGTCTCTAATAAAAATACAGAATTAGCCGGGCATGGTGGCACATGCCTGTAATCCCAGCTATTCAGGAGACGGAGGCAGGACAATCACTTGAATCCAGGAGGCCGAGGTTGCAGTGAACCAAGACCGCGCCATTGCATTCCAGCCTGGGCAACAAGAGTGAAACTCTGTCTCAAAATAAAAAAAAAAAAAAAAAGAAAAACAAATCACTTTGAATCTATGTGCTCAAATTGCTTTTTTTTTTTTTTTTTTAAAAACGGAGTCTTGCTCTTGTTGCCCAGGCTGGAGTGCAATGGTGTGATCTCTGCTCACTGCAACCTCTGCCTCCCAGGTTCAAGCCATTTTCCTGCCACAGCCTCCCGAGTAGCTGGGAATACCATCACTCCCGGCTAATTTTTGTATTTTTTAGCAGAGATGGGGTTTCACCATGTTGGCAAGGCTAGTCTTGAACTCCTGACCTGAGATGATCCACCTGCGTTGGCCTCCCAGAGTGCTAGGAATACAGGTGTTAGTCACCGCGCCTGACCTCAGATTGCTTTCTGAATAAAAGCATTTTTTTTATTAGTCATTCTTATTTGTCTTAAAACTACCACTTCTAAGAAGTGCTTCTCTGAATCCTAGTACACTGCAATTGTATGAACAGAGTTCAGAGTCCACACTCACACTAAGATCACTTTAAATATACAAAGGACTTTATATCCCACTTCAGCATTTACCTTTCCAGAGTAGATGATACTGATGTTTTTCAATCATTGCCATGCCTTTGTAACTCTACCTGAGCTGTACTCTATATACACACACTAATTAAAATATCGATATTGAGTGCCCACTGTGGGACAGACACTTGGGATACTGGGATATATCATAGAAGTGAACAAGACAGGCAACGACATGACTCTTACAGAGCTTACATTCTAGAGGGACCTGGGAGTGGGAAGACAGGAAACAAATAAGTAAATATCAGTTAATGAGCAGTGCTATGATACAAGTAAAACATCTGATACACAGTGCCTCCTGGGCAACCTTAGATTGATCACCAGAAGTGTTCTCTTTAAGGAAATTATATGTAAGCTCAAATGCAAACAAGGTGGCAGGCCTGTAAGCATCTGGGATAAGGGCATTCCAAACAGAGAGAGAACATCTAACACAAAATCCTCAGAATGAAGAGGAGTTAGGCATGCTTACCAAATAGAAAGAAGTGGGCATGAAGAGAGTGATAGGAAATGAAGTCAGAGGGGTAGGAAGAAAGAAGTTCACACAGGACCTTATAGGCAAAAAGTAAAAGACCTTGAATTCTTTTCTAATTGAAATAGGAAATCTTTGAAATGTTTCAAACATAGGAGTGACATGATCAAATTTAGTACTTAAAAAGATCACCCTGGCTGGGCGCGGTGGCTCATGCCCATAATCCCAGCACTCTGGGAGGCCGAGGCTGGCGCATCACCTGAGGTAAGGAGCTCAAGAAACAGCCTGGCCAACATGGTGAAAACTCATCTCTACTAAAAATACAAAAAATTAGCCGGGCGTGTTGGCGGGCACCTATAATCCCAGCTACTCTAGAGGCTGAGGCAGGAGAATGGCTTGAACCTGGGAGGCAGAGGTTGCAGTGAGCCAAGATCACGCCATTGCACTCCAGCCTGGACAACAAGAGCAAAACTGTCTTTTTTTTTTTTTTTTTCTTGAGACGGAGTCTTGCTCTGTTGCCAGGCTGAAGTGCAGAGGAGTTACCCGGCTCACTGCAACCTTCGCCTCTCGGGTTCACACAATTCTCCTGCCTCAGCCTCCTGAGTACGTGAGATTACAGGCACGCGCCACCAAGCCTGGCTACTTTTTGTATTTTCAGTAGAGACGGGTTTCACCGTGTTGGCCAGGATGGTCTCAATCTCTTGACTGAGTGATGCACCTGCCTTGGCCTCCCAAAATGCTGGGATTACAGGTGTGAGCCACCACGCCCCGCAAAACTCTGTCTTAAACAAACAAAAAAAATCACCCTGGCTGCTCTGTGAAGGATGAATTATAGAGGGTCAAGGTTGCAAGCCAAGCCAACAGCTACTGCAATCTAAGAGGGAGACAACAAAAGGGGCTTGGACAGCGTGATAAGGGCAGACATGGAGCAAAATGGATGCATTTTAAAAATAATCGATAGAGGCAATAGAGGCACCTACAAATGCAAAGATTCTATAGCTCTTTATAAAGGTATGTTTTCCTATTTTATTTCAAATGTTACAAATAGCAATATTAGAATTCTATGGCTCTTTGTGAACCCAACTAGGTCATAAGATCGATGTCTTCATAGAACAGCCTATACAGATTCCTCAGATTCCTTCCCCTATCCCTCTGGGAAATAAGAAAACTCAAAACTCACCACCTCTTTGAGCAGTTTGGAATGTTTTTATAAAAATGCATGATTTATTGTTTGTCTGTGAAATCTTTAGGGGGAGGAATAGAGTTAAATTTATCTGTCAACTGAGCACAGCACAGAAGGCACAATGGATTCCTGGTAAATACATACACGATAAATAAATAAATGCTACCAATACTAAATTTCACTGGTCCCTTTTCTGTGTATATAAACTTTATAAGGGATCCTTAAAATGTATCCCATTTGTTATTCCACCACTTGGAAAATATTGTTTTTTTTTTTTTAGGATAATTCACATTAACTTCTACAATGGCATTGTTTGATAATGAAATATTTTCTTTTAAAAGTATTTAATTAAATTGATGGCAGTACCAATACATAGAACATTATGTTTATATTTTGTATTTATTGGCTAAGGCTGCCATAACAAATACCATAGACTAGGTGGCTTAAACAACAGATATTTATTTTCTCATAGTCTGGAGGCTGAAAGTCCAAGATCAAAGTGTTGGCAGGTTTGGTTTCTCCTGAGGTCACCTGGTCTTTCCTCTGTCTATCTCTCTGCATAACCACCCAAGGCGTTCATTTTGCCTACTGCCCAGATGGAGCCTATTTATTAAGGCAGGGGAATTACAATAGAGAAAGAGTTTAATTTATGCAGAGCCCACTGAACAGGAGACTGGAGTTTTATTATTACTCAAATCAGCCTCCCTGAAAATTCAGGACTGGGTTTTTTAAAGGATAATTTGGTGGGAAGGGGGCCAGGGAGTGGGGAGTGCTGATTGGTCAGGTCAGAGATGAAATGAGTTGAAGCCGTCCTCTGGCACTGAGTGGGTTCCTGTATGGAGGCCACAAGACCAGATGAGCTAGTTTATCTATCTGGGTGTCGCCAGCTGATCCATCCAGTGTGAGGTGTAAAAAATACCTCATACACCAATCTTAGATTTTATAATACTAATGTGACCTACAGGAGCAATTGGATAGGTTAGTAATCTTATGGCCTCTGGCTGAATGGTTCCTGAGCCATAATTTCTAATCTTGTGTCTAATTTGTTAGTTTAACAAAAGGCAATCTGGTCTCCAGGCAAGAATAGGGTTTGTTTCAAGAAAGGGCTGTTATTATCTTTGTTTCAAGTTAAACTATAAACTAAGTTCCTCCCAAAGTTCGTTTGACCTACGCCCAGGAATAACAAAGGGAACTTGCAGGTTAGAAGCAAGCTGGAGTGAGTTAGGTAAGTTCCTTTTCACTGTCTAATTGTCTCACTGTTATTATTTTTGCAAAGGCGGCTTCATCTGTGTCCAAATTTCCTCTTCTTAAAAGGACTCCAGTCAGATTGGATTAGGGCCCACCCTAACAGCCACATTTTAACTTCATCACCTATTTAAAAGCCTTTCGTCCAAATGCAGTCACATTCTGAGGTACAGGGGTTATAGGGCTTCAATATGAATTTCGGGGGACATAATTCCTTTTTTAACATATTTTAACATATTTCTTTATTAAAAATAATAATTCATTAACAATAAGAAAACAAACACTATTTTTTAGTGACTATTTTTTATGCCAATGTGGCATAAGAAGAACTATGTATTTGTTTTTTGCCTCAGTTTCTGGAACAATAGCTTCTAAAACCCTTGGAGTTTCCAGAATGGTTAGGGTAAGAGGAGCTTTTTCGTTATTCATAATACGCCTCTTTCAACCATACCTGAGTTTATGCTAATGAAGTGACTCTTGGAGGATGGAGGCTAGTTGCCAGAGGAACCAACAACATGATTGGAGAGTTAAAACTTAGCCTAGCAGGGTGCGGTGGCTCAGGCCTGTAATCCCAGCACCGTGGAAGGCTGAGGCAGGCAGATCACCTGAGGTCAGGAGTTTGAGACCAGCCTGTCCAACATGGTGAAACCCCATCTCTACTAAAAATACAAAAGTTAGCCGGGCGTGGTAGTGGGTACCTGTAGTCCCAGCTACTAGGGAGGCTGAGGCAGGAGAATCGCTTGAACCCAGGAGATGGAGGTTGCAGTGAACTGAGATCATATCACTGCACTCCTGCCTGGGTGATAGAAGGAGAATCCATCTCAAAAAAACCCAAAAAACAAAAACAAAACAAAAAAACAGGACTTTTAGTTCCACCCCCAGACCTCTGGAGAAGAGAGACGCTGGGGGTAGAGTCAGACTCTATCACCAATAACCAATGACTTAATCAATTCTGCCTACACAATGAAACCTTCATCAAAACCCCATGTAATAAGGTTCCAAGAGCTTCCCAGGTGGTGAACACAGGGAGATGCTGGGAAGGTGGCACACCCAGAAAATGCATGAAAGTGCCATGCCCCTCCCCGCATACCTTGTCCTATGCCTTTCTCCCATTTGGCTGTTCTGGAGTTGTGTCTTTCATAATAAACTGGCAATACTAAGTAAAGTGTTTCCTTGAGTTCTGTGAGTTGTCAGGGGAAATTATTGCACTTGAGGACAGGGTTGTGGGAACGCCAATGTGTAGCCAAATCAGGCAGAACTGTGGGTAACCTAGGGAATCACTACTCACAAGTAGCCCCCGAAGTGGCGGGCAGTCCTGTGGGAATCCAGGTTAAATTGTGGGACACCTAGTTGGTGTTATGGAGAACTGGAGAATTGCTTGATGTTGAAAAGCCACACTTGGTGTCAGAAGTGTTGTAGGTACAAAAAAGTTTTTCTTTTAGCTAACCATTAGCACACACATATATACACACACTCCAGCCCCATGAGATAAATAGTATTATTTACCAGTGATGAAACTGTGGCTGAGAGAAATAAGGTAATTTGGTAATGATCTCAGAGATAGCATGGTAGGGCTAAGATTGGAACTGTTCTTCTAACAGTTACAAACTCTTGCCATCCATAATAGGATTATTGTGAATGTATTTATTTAAACGTACTTCAAACAGTGCTTGACACATAATGACTTTGCAAATGTCAATTTACATCCCCTAATGCTGGAGACTTAATGGAAAATAACATTTATTATTTGTTTATTTATTTAAAGATTTATTTAGAGATCATTCTGTTGCCGAGGTTGGAGTACAGTGGCACAATCATAGCTCACTGTAAACTTGAAATCTTGGCCTCAAGAGATCCTCCCAAGCAGCTGGGACTACAGGCATGTGCCACCACACCTGGCTAATATTTTTATTTTTTGTGAAGACAGGGTCTCATTATGGTGCCTAGGCTGGTCTCGAACTCCTAGGCTCAAGTCATCCTCTTGCCTCAGCCTCCCAGTGCTGGGATTACAGGTGTGAATAACTGCTGGCCAACAATAGCATTTAAATCATTCCTTTCTGGCTCTCCCAGTTTTTCTGGAATGCCAGTTTGAAATATACGTTTTTAGAAGATTGGCCATCATGATTATTTCTCTCGACTCAGTGTCAAATCCTGTTCACTGTTGCAGTAGATGCCTCTGTGTACATATGAATTTATAAGAGGAAGATAATGAAAGTGCTTTTACATTTAAAAATAGTTTCCACAATTCTAATGCTTAGCAACTAGCATTAAAAAGGGAAAGTAAAGCACAGTGACATTCTTTTTCCTTTAAAGACCATCTTGTTTAAAGAACCATCTCTATTTGTGAGTGCTTTAAATCAGCAAAAATTAAAGGAAAATATAATTAACTTCAAGTTTAACATAGCAGCCTATTAACTGCTTAAGACTTCTACTATGTATTTACTAATTCATACTAATAAAAGTTGATGATAAAATGACATATATTGAGAAATAAAAGTTAACTCTCCAAACTAAGAAAACATGCAATAAATGTAAATGCAATCAAAGAGGATTCTAAACAGAATTTCCTTTTGTTATTTCACTGGTAACTGCTATAATGCTATCTCAAAATGGCAAATAATAAAGCAGTCTTGATTATGATGTTTGTAATCTATTTTTAAATGCTCCAGCATAGACAGTATAATATCATGAACGTGTTCATTACTGTTAGTTTCAGCTTTAAATCAAGGGGCAGTCAGTGGCTTTCATGGAGATTCCAGAGATGGTCAGTAAGCAATTGATCAGAAAATGCCACTTTTTGGAGTTAACTAATACAAGTACGTCAGCTATCTGCATCTCAATACCTGAGACTTGGCTAATTAGCATATGAAATGTCAGAAGTGGTTTTTTATCTGGGAGAAATTCATGGTTTATTTATAGGCATAATGAATGTCAGAAAATGTAAAGTCATTGGTGACTTTAAATGTATTCATGGATTGCTAAAGTATTTTGGATACATTTTCTACCCTTACATGAATCCAGTAAGGCCTAAAACCTGTCGAGTAGGGAAGTGACCTAAGGGTGGACCCCTAGACAATTCTGTGTCTCTTCTTTGATTCTGAGAACTACTGACTGTCCAAGACAAACTGGGAAGAAAAAATCCTGCCTGTAGACTATTGTTTTATCTATCTCCAGTAAACTTGCATGCAGAATACCCAAAGAACAGAGAGCTGGCATGTTGTCAAGTTTAACAGAACAGGTTGTAAGAACTGTTTTTCAACCTGCTTGTTAGTAAGCGCTTGTTAAATAAATGTCTGTTTGTATGGCAAAACTGGGCAAGAGGTTTGCTTTCATTACAAGATGGTAGCTTTTTGTTGGGGAGGAGCCAGCCATTTCCCATCCAAGGCCTTCAGGGTCAGATAGAATTCAAGAGTTGTGTCTAATCAAAGTGACTGAGTTCTGCCAGGCGCGGTGGCTCACACCTGTAATCCCAGCACTCTGGGAGGCTGAGGCGGGTGGATCACCTGAGGTCAGGAGTTCGAGACCAGCCTGGCCAACATGATAAAATCCCGTCTCTACTAAAACCACAAAAAATTAGCCGGGCATGGTGGTGGACACCTGTAATTCCAGCTACTTGGGAGGCGGAAGCAGGAGAATCTCTCGAATCCGGGAAGCAGAGATTACAGTGAGCTGAGATTGCGCCATTGCACTCCAGCCTGGGCAACAAGAGCGAAACTCTGTCTCAAACAAACAAAAACAAAAAACACAAAGTGGCTGAGGTCACAGCAGCACTTCAGGAGTTTTTTTTTTTTTTTTTTTTTTTGAGACGGAGTCTTGCTCTGTTGCCCAGGCTGGAGTGCTGTGGCGCGATCTCGGCTCACTGCAAGCTCCACCTCCCAGGTTCATGCCATTCTCCTGGCTCAGCCTCCCAAGTAGCTAGGACTACAGGCGCCCGCCACCACGCCCGGCTAATTTTTTGTATTTTTAGTAGAGACGGGATTTCACTATGTTAGCCAGGATGGTCTCGATCTCCTAATCTTGTGATCTGCCTGCCTCGGCCTCCCAAAGTGCTGGGATTACAGGCATGAGCCACACGCCCGGCCAGATTCTTTCTCTTTAATATTTAGTTTTCTGTGGATCTATTAAGATGACTCATAGAAAAAAATACAATATATTAATCTTAATCATCAGGCAGTTTCAAACAGACCCTTAACAATAAATAAACATGAAATCATTTAAGTGAATATTTTACTTATTTTTTAGGTTTCAATTAACATTCTTTTTCATCTTCCTGGAAAATGGAAAAAAAACTGGCAGAAAACAAAACGCTTTTGCCAAACTCTTGTTGTTTTTTTTTCTCGTTATTTAAAGCCACGTGTTCTATTAAGGGAATTTAATGTATATGTTGCAAATGTTTTAAAAAGTGTGTTTTACTAGCAGAGATCACTGAGTTAAGGTAACCAAGCCTGAACATAGCCCATTATAACAGAAGCCACGGGATTGTTTTAATGAATCAGTGACTTTCCTAAGGTACGATGGAATAGAATTTACCTACAGAGGAAATGGATTTTACTTGAACCACTAGGAATTGAGGTTGAATATATTTATCACCAGTGAGATTTATTAAACCTTGTAATGTATGGAGGGCTTAGGAATGTGGCATAGATTGACTAGACAAATAAAAATTCAGAGTTGGAAGGGGATTTTGAAAAGTTGCAACCTCGTTTGGCCTCGGTTTCTGCTTCTCTGAAATTTAAAGGTTGGGGCATTTTGTCAAATCCCAGTCGATTCATATTAAGGAGCATTTTTATTATTCACTCACCAAGGGTCTTATATTTCGAAAATTTTGCTAACCAAATTGCATCTAATGACTAATAAAGGCTTTCTCAGATTTTAATTAATGAAACATATTAATCATTGCCTCTGATCAGAGTAAGATATCTAGGATTACCACACCGGGTGCATATACTGTTGGCCAAAGCCAAAGAAATTTGATACTTTAGTTCACCTGTGCAGACTGATTGTGGTTAAATTTATTATTTCCATCAGGCATTTTAAAATATAGGCAGTGATGATTATGTGAGGATAATTGGTTCCAGAAAAGGGCCACTTAAAGTGAGTTAATGCAAAACAAGGGTCACTGCCTTGAAAGCTTAAAATTATGAAAATAAGTTTACTTGGTTAGGCTTGCAGCTTAGGGTATATCTGTACCTAAAGTTTCCATAGAACTATAACAAGAGTAACAAGAATGTCATTTTGTTTTATTTTGGTGTAATTTTTCCCACAAAGCTTCTCCTCACCTTTAACTTTCTCTGCAAATTCACAGAGGAGGATTACTTAGCAGGTAGGGGGAGCAGTGCAAAATAGTCAGGATTCAAAGGTTCCCTTAATCCAATTATGCAGGCCCATCATTGTTGCCCAGGATCCTTGATTTCAATTTGCGGTTGATTTTTGCGCTGTATTTGCACTATGTAGTTTAAAGGCTGCAAGCATCAGGTGACTGCCAAAAAGAACAAAGGTATTGAAACCAAAAAGGCTGAATCTAGTGTGAATCTGGAAATAGGGTGGGGTCGTTTTTTGGTAAGTGGTTAGTTCGTGAGTGATTTTTTTTTTTTTTTTTTTTTTTTTTTTTTTTTTGAGACGGAGTCTCGCTGTGTCTCCCAGGCTGGAGTGCAGTGGCGTGATCTTGGCTCACTGCAAGCTCCGCCTCCCGGGTTCACGCCATTCTCCCGCCTCAGCCTCCCAAGTAGCTGAGACTACAGGCGCCCGCCACCACGCCCGGCTAATTTTTTGTATTTTTAGTAGAGACGGGGTTTCACCATGTTAGCCAGGATAGTCTCGATCTCCTGACCTCGTGATCCACCCGCCTCGGCCTCCCAAAGTGCTGGGATTACAGGCTTGAGCCACCGCGCCCGGCCATGAGTGATTTTTTTTGCTTTCATCTTAAGATTGCTTTCTTCCCTCTGCAACCTGGTACCTTTTTCCAGGGGACCACTGGAGAAACCCCTGTAGGGAAAATAGCTCACTGTTATCCATTGAAAAAGCATCATTAACTTGGCTGACCCAGGAACTCCAAGTTGGGAACAACTAGATTTTTTATTACAGTCTTCCTGTGCCTAATATTCTACACATTTAATTATATGCTCTTTGTTTTCTGTTGTAGAAATTGAAAGCCTGAGGGATTGTTATCTGCAGGAGGTCACATGGCCAATTACTGACTAAAGCAGGTAAAGAATCTGGATTTCTGACCTTCTCTTTGGACACTTTAAAATAATATTTAGTTGAGGCCGGGTGCGGTCACGCCTGTAATCCCAGCACTCTGGGAGACCGAGGTGGGTGAATCACCTGAGGTCAGGAGTTCAAAACCAGCCTGGCCAACATAGTGAAACCCCGTCTCCACTAATAAAACAAAAATTGGCAGGGCATGATGGCGTGTGCCTGTAATCCCAGCTACACGGGAGGCTGAGATGGGAGAATCACTTGAACCCGGGAGGTGGAGGTTGCAGTGAGCCGAGATCGTGCCATTGGACTCCAGCCTGGGCAATAAGTGTGAAACTCCATCTCAAAAATAAATAAATACATAAAATAAAATAAAATAATATTCTGTTGAACTTGCTCTGTGGAGAAAAAAACAAAATAAAATAATATTTTGTTGTTGAAACTATGATTTTATTAATTTAATTCATGCCTTGTCTTTAAGCTCTGGTATATTTTAATTTGGCTAAATAGAAATATACATATTAAAACAACAACTGTTTATTTCCCAGGAATCCTAATGGGTTTTACAGGGTTATATTAGCATATCTTGTTTATTCTTTTTTATTTTATTTTATTTTATTTTTTGGAGACGGAGTCTGTCTGTCCCCCAGGCTGGAGTGCAGTGGCATGATCTCGGTTCACTGCAACTTTTGCTTCCTGGGTTCAAGTGATTCTTGTGCCTCAGATTCTAGAGTAGTTGGGACTACAGTCATGCACCACCATGCCTAGCTAATTTCTGTATTTTAGTAGACATCATGTTGGCCAGGCTGGTCTCAAACTCCTGACTTCAAGTGATCCACCCATCTTGACCTCCCAGAGTGCTGGGATTACAGGTGTCAGCCACCACACCCAGTTTATCTTGTTTATTCTAACAAAATCTTTTTAGCCTGGAGATTCAAATTAAGTTGAACCTAGAGATTCAAATTAAATTGAAACTTCAGGAACTGGCAATTCAGCACAATTTGGTACAACCCAGGCAGTAAATTTCATTTGTTAAAATGTTGCAAAGTCTTGGCAGCACATGGCCTCAGTCATAAGAAGGCCATATGATTTAATTGTCAAGTGGGTTCTTTGGGTGTTGGGGAAGGGCGACAGTCCTCAGGCTGTCACACTGGAGCCAAGGGAGAAGGGATGCATTTGAGTATTCAGCTTTGAAGTGAATGAACTTCAGTGTTACTGGTCTTCAAACATTTTAATATATACAATTTGGATTCACCTTAAATTATGGATCATTTCCCCTATAAATCTATTGATTCTATTTTACAATTAGAGACAGATAAATCACCAATAGTATGTAAAAAACAGCTCAACTGTAGCTTTGCATCAGCAGAATCTGGTGTACATATATATGCACAGCTACGTATTTCTTTATTTTTTAATTTTATTTATTTACTTTTTGAGATGGAGTCTCACTCTTTCACCCAGGCTGGAGTGCAGTGGCTCACTCGTCTCAGGTCACTGCAACCTTCACCTCCTGGATTCAAGTGATTCTCGTGCCTCAGCCTCCCGAGTAGCTGATATTACAGGCACGCGCCAACACTCCTGGCTAATTTTTGTATTTTTAGTAGAGATGGGGTTTCATCATGTTGGCCAGGCTTGTCTTGAACTCCTGACCTCACGTGATCCACCCACCTTGGCCTGCCAAAGTGCTGGGATTACAGGCATGAGCCACCACACCCAGCTGTTTTTTTAATAAGTAAGGAAAATGTCATAAGTGGGAGTTGAACAATGAGAACACATGGACACAGGGAGGGAAACGTCACACATGGGGCCTGTCGGGGAGTCGGGGGCTTGAGGAGGGATAGCATTAGGAGAAATACCTAATGTGAATGACGAGTTGATGGGCACAGAAAACCAACATGGCACATGTATATCTACGAAACAAACCTGCACATTGTGCATATGTATCCCAGAACTTAAAGTATAATTTAAAAAAACAAGTAAGGAAAATAAAGAGTTCACTTGAACCCAGGAGGTTCTGATTACAGTAATATTATCGGATTTTTATGTATAAAGTGACAGTTGAAATTAGCTGTTTTCCATGTATATATGCTGTAATTCTTAGCACAGTTCATACTTCTGTGATGTGACAGCAAATCACATGGAAAATATGTATTTTATCTTCAATCTGGTAATAAGAAAAATTGAAAATATTTCCTGTAATCAAAAGGAGATATTATTGTTTTTATTGATGAATGTGAACTCTTCTTTTAAAGGCTAAGAAAATGAGAGGACTGGGGAAAAACCAGCTGTAGACTTACTTGAGTCCCTGGGCTAGGATCCTGGAGAAATGCTAAACTCACAGCCTTTCAGAGAGAAAAAACTGGCATTCAAATGTGTGGGTTCTCAGAAGTGCACAGCTGATGTCCAGATGGTGACAGTTTGGGGAGAAGCAGGGCTGTCGGCACCAGGAACATTCAGGTTGCATACAGATGTTCTGTGTGGGCAGGGACAGAGGGAAGCCTTGCCTAACCAAGAGAGAACCTTGGTTAAGGAATTATTTAGGAATAATTCACCTGAATAATGGGAAAGATAGAAAAATGTTTCATTCAATTTAATGTATTAGTCAGTAGCTATAACATACAGGAAAACATGCCTGAGATATTTGAGGTCACACTCTTTGAAGTTCTAGTAAATGTAATAAAGAAAATGTTATTTTGTCATCTCTAGGATGTAACAGTATACCTTGAGAATCTTACTGGTTCAAAAAGAGCAGATGTATAACCTGTATTATCAGCTTCACTGGATTCTAGCCTATAAGATTGCCAGCCCATGGTTTGTTTAAGCCCCAACTAGTGATATAATCACTGCGAGGAACAGGTACACTGGGGCAATGCCATTTTTCAGAGTCAGCAGTATCCACGTACTTGATGCTACACGGTTAACTTTGCTGTTGTACCTTGCTCTTTACATAGAGGCTGAAAGATTCTACTCTACAAGCTGCAGTGTACTAAATAAACGAAGGGGGATGGGAGAGAGAAAGGGCAGTGAGAACAAACAGAGTAGGGTAGTGGTAAGTGAATCATAGAAATATAAATCTAGAAGGCAGTGACAGCTGGAAGGAAATCCCAGAAAAGGCCAGGCGCAGTGGCTCACGCATGTAATCCCAGCACTTTGGGGGGGCTGAGGCGGGTGGATTACCTGAGGTCAGATGTTTGAGACCAGCCTGTCCAACATGGTGAAACCCTGTCTCTACTGAAAATACAAAAATTAGCCGGGTGTGGTACCGCACGCCTGTAACCCCAGCTACTTGGGAGGTTGAGGCATGAGAATCACAAATCTCAGGAAAATCTTTATTCAGTTTGGCTTGTCTTGGCTCAAAGCATCCTTTGAATAGTGTTTTCTTTAGATGGTTTTATTAGTAGAAATCTGCAGGTCTAAAATGGTCATCAGGCTGGGCGCGGTGGCTCACGCCTGTAATCCCAGCACTTTGGGAGGCCGAGATGGGCGGATCACGAGGTCAGGAGATCGAGACCATCCTGGCTAACACGGTGAAACCCCGTCTCTACTAAAAATACACACACACACACACACAAAAAAATTAGCCGGGCGCGGTGGTGGGCGCCTGTAGTCCCAGCTACACGGGAGGTTGAGACAGGAGAATGGCGTGAACCCGGGAGGCAGAGCTTGCAGTGAGTGGAGATCGCACCACTGCACTCCAGCCTGGGTGACAAAGCGAGACTCCGTCTCAAAAAAAGAAAAAAAAAAAAAAGTCATCAATTCCATTATGAAGTATAAATGTGGATGTTAACTTTCACTAAACTACATAGCAGATTAATGTCTGTCTTGGACTCTACAGACTATGCTGAGGGCCATGATTACTTGTATTAAGCTTCAAAATAGAGTATGGCCTTCAGTCTTCCTTGAGGAAGCCTCGGGGATCTGGTCTTTGTAATTCTATTGCCATTGGGAAAATAACTTCATTCATTCACAGGATCAACTGTGGTCTCTATCTGGTATTTCTCTCGATTCAGAGGGATATGAGATTGGAGAGACTGTGGGGCATGCACTCTAGCTAGGAATCCCCCTGCTCCTCCTCGACATGCCTGAGGATGGTGAGAAGCAGTGAGAAGGAAAATGTTTCCATGTGTCCCCTTGTTTTAGGACACAACCTATAGATAAAGAAACACTGGATCTATATCTATGTCAATTTATATGTCGATTTATAGCCATCAATTAAAAAAGGAACTTGGAGTGATACTGCAGGTGAGCAAACAGAGGCCACGCAGTTGTTTATTGACAAGCTTCAGGGAGAAAAGCAAAGACTTCTGATTTACTGTTTGTACTATATTGCTTTCCATGGTTAAGCATTCCTGGGACTTTGGAGTTTGGAGGTGTATAGTGATTTGATTTTAGCTCTCCACTAGCCTTACCCTTGATCCAGAACTGATACACAACTAATTTTCAGTATTTTCATCCCTGGAGGCAGGAGTGAGACTATTCCCACCCAAGCCACAGAATGAGAGTAGGGGGAAGGAAATCAAGGCATTCTTATTCAAAGAAAGGAGACTGGTGCTAAGCAAACAGCAGGACACTGCAGGTGTTCAGTGATTTCTTTCAATGCAGCTTCAGATCTAAAAAGCTTTATTAATTATACTTTTTAAAGTATAATTTAAAAGGCTTTATTAATTATACTTTTTAAAGCATACTTTAAAAGGCTTTATTAATTATACTTTTTATTTTTGTATGCTTAAACTTTTCAAAACTCTTTCCCATCTATTATCTAATTTTAGCCTCACCATTAGCCCTCTATTTAATGAGGCAGTATAGAGTACTCATTACAAGCACAGATGCTGTGGCTGGTGTTGAAAACTTGTCGAGATGTATGTCCTTTGGTGAATTTCACCTATCTGTGCCACAGTTTTTTCATCCGTAAAATGAGGATACTATTAGCAGCCTCTTTATATATAGGTTGGTTATGAGACCTGTATAAGTTAATACACATAAAACTTGTAACGGTACCACTGTCATACTAAACTATCAAAAAGTGTTAGCTATTTTGAGCAAACTGGGGTTGTGAGAAGTTAAAACATTTAGAGAAGCTAAATTCCACCAAAATCCTAAGGTCACAAGACCAGTAAGTGTTGAAGTCAGGACTTGAATGCTAGTTTAATTATGTCAATTCTAGAATTCATTTCCAGCAATAAGATATTCTGTGCCTATCTAAATACACATACATGTGCACATACATGCATGCGTATGTATTCTTTCTATCTATCTATCTATCTATCTATCTATCTATCTATCTATCTATCTATCTCATCTCTCTATCTAGAAAGAGAAAGCCTAAGAGAGAAGAAAGGCCCAGCATTCGTATAAATTTATAATACATATCATAGTATTGTAATTACATATGAATAGTTATGTGATTATGAGCTTCTTGGGGACAGGGACTCTCTCTTCTTTTTTTTTTAAAGAAACTGGAACCAAACATAAACTGTCTGCCCATATGCATAGATGCTGTGGAATGAAAGAATGGAAGAACAATTGGATGAAGTAATGAATGAATGAATGAGCATATGAACATTCAGGATGCAGTTTCACGCTTGTCGCCCAGGCTGGAGTGCAATGGCACCGTCAAGGCTCACTGCAACCTTTGCCTCCCAGGTTCAAGTGATTCTCCTGCCTCAGCCTCCCAAGTAACTGGGATTACAGGTGCCCACACCATGCTCGGCTAATTTTTGTATTTTTAGTAGAGACGGGGTTTTACCATGTTGGCCAGGCTGGTCTCGAACTCCTGACCTCAGGTGATCTGCCTACCTCTGCCTCCCAAAGTGCTGGGGTTACAAGCATGAGCCACTGTGCCTGGCCATGGTTAGCTGTTAAAGAAACACTCTAAATCTCATAAATTAAAGCAAATAATTTGGAAAGGTTAGTGTCATAATAAATCCCAATGGTACTGGCACAATAGAAAAGCACTTGATGCTAAAAATGTCTACTGTTGGCCAGATATGGTGGCTCATGCCTATAATCCTACCATTTTGGGAGCCTGAGGTGGGAGGAGGTGGGAGGATCACTTGAGGCCAGGAGTTTGAGACCAGCCTGGGCAACATAGTTAGATCTCCTCTCTACAAAAAACATTAAAAATTAGCCAGGCATGGTGGCACGCACCTGTATTCCCAACAACTCAGGAGGCTGAGGTGGAAGAATCACTTGAGCCCAGGAGGTCGAGGCTGCAGTGAACCATGATTGCTCTACTGCAATTCAGCTTGGGTGACAGAATAAGACCTGTCTTTAAACAAACAAACAAACAAGCACCAACCAAACAAACAAAAAACACAGCTTCAAGTGGTCTAACTGCACTTATTCTTGGGAATTAAAAGTATTAAAAAGTCTAATAACTTCAGAATTCAGTGTTTCCTCAGTGTAGCACAGCCCGCTTTCATAGTTTTAAAGAGCTGGTCTTCCTTTTCTCTGTTAAGATTTTCTTTGTTTACCTGAAATCTTCAGTGGGAGAATGAAAAGCTGTAAAAATTATGCATTAGCAATCATCTAACTTTTTCATCCAGTTCCCTGACCCCCTCATCACCCAGATCCCAGTTTCTGCCTACGAATAGACAATAAAGCTTTTATGAACCTACCCCACCGCCCCCTCTCAAGGAAATCACTGTTTCCTACCATTCTATGGCTGGCTACTTGGTGAGCTAATCACTAGTGACAAATAAAGATTTGAGCTGTATGCAAATGAACAATCTAATAATAAAAGTCTGTATGCACCCTACAGAATTCTCTAAGCCATTCATCCTTTTAATTCAATTTTCCTTGAAATTATACCCTATCCGAAACAACATTTCAATACCAAAGATGTGGCATGGGGCCCTGCAGCATCCCACTTATTATGTATGTTGCTTTACTGTGATTTGTAGATATGCTTGTTTGATTTCTCCTAATTTTAGGTTTCCAAATTAATTTTATTAGTTCTCCACATAAAACCATGATAACTAAATTTCTGCAACAACATGCCTCAGGCATGCACATAGTACATTTTCCTTCTCTTTTCCCTTCCTGCCTTAACTACTCTGGGGCTTAATTTTTGCTCTTTCCTTCAACACTTAACACTTGAGAAAATCAGATTCTAAGTTATTATCAGGATCTTCATTTTCACTTGAATATTTAAATAGCTTATTCTGTAGAACACATTTGCAAGATTTAGGATAATGAATATAAGCCAGCTTTCAAACTTAATTTTAAGTTCAGGGGTACAAGTGCCGGTTTGTTACATAGGTAAACTTGTGTCCTGGGGGGTTTGTTGTACAGATTATTTCATAACCCACATATGAAACCTAGAACCCATGAGTTATTTTTCCTGATCCTCTTCCTCCTCCCCCACTTCACTCTCCAAAAGGCCCCAGTGTGTGCTGTTCCCCTCTGTGTGTCCATGTGTTCTCATCATTTAGCTCCCACTTATAAGTGAGAACATGTGGTATTTGGTTTCCCGTTCCTATGTTAGTTTACTAAGGATAATGGCCTCTAGCTCCATCCATGTCACTACAAAGGACATGATCTTGTTCTTTTTAAGGCTGCATAGTATTCTATGGTGTATGCACACCACATTTTCTTTATCCAGTCTATCACTGATGGGCATTTAGGTTGATTCTATGTCTTTGCTATTGTGAATGGTGCTGTGATGAACATACACATGCATATGTCTTTATAATAGGATACTTTATGTTCCTTTGGGTATATACTCAGTAATGGGATTGCTGGGTCAAATGGAAATTCTGTCTTTAGGTATTTGAGGAATTTTCACATTGTCTTCCACAATTAGCCAGCTTTTCAATACTAAATTTAAAAAGTTGGGTCAAAAATTTGCAGCTGTAGAGGCCAAGGGAAACTTGCCCTTTGCCCTCTGAAGATTCATTGAAAAATCAGCTTGCAAAGGGCAGATTATTTGGAGGAAAAGCATATAAATATATTTAACCTGTATGTGGCGAGAATGACAGTGATTACCCACCCCCAACAATGTAGTCCGGAGGCTTACAAACTATCCCGCCAATACAGATTATTAGTGGGGGGCGGGGAGGAGAAGAATTCTGTTGGGGGGATTACTAGGGAGAATAAGTGGGCCAGAAAACAGATTAATTTGTACATTATCGTGTGAAAGGGTCTGTTTGGTGTGGTTATATTCTTGGTCTTAAACAGAGGGGAAGAAATAACAATTGTTCCTTCTGATGGGTCTGGATCTTAGACAACTAAAGGCTATGGGGAGGTTGTCAGAGAGCCACAATATTTTGGGGTATCAGTTTCTAACCCCAACACCGCCAATAGTAGTCTGGAATACCAGCTATTTATTATAGATATAACTCTAGCATAGACATATTGAAAAATCTTAGGATTTCCACAATTCAATCTGCTTTTCCCATTGCTAATTATGAAAGAGACTGCCTCTATTAGTCTTTTTTTTTTTTTTTCCTTGAGACAGAATCTCGCTCTGACGCCCAGGCTGGAGTGCAGTGGCACGATCTCACTCACTGCAAGCTCCGCCTCCCAGGTTCACGCCATTCTCCTGCCTCAACCTCCCCAGTAGCTGGGACTGCAGGTGCCCGCCACTATACCTGGCTAATTTTTTTGTATTTTTAGTAGAGACGGGGTTTCACTGTGTTAGCCAGGATGGCCTCAATCTCCTGACCTCGTGATCTGCCCGCCTCGGCCTCCCAAAGTGCTGGGATTACAGGCGTGAGCCACCGTGCCTGGCCTTCTTTTATTTTGAGACAGGATCTCACTCTGTTGCCCAGGCTGGAGTGAGGTGGCATGTTCACAGCTCATGGCAGCCTTGACATCTCCCCACAACCCCTCAGGCTCAAAGGTGATCCTCCCACCTCAGCCTCTTGAGTTGCTAGGACTATAGGCAAGCATTGCCATGCCTAATTTTTTACTTTTTGTAGTGGGGAGGGGTCTCATCATGTTGCCCAGGTTGGTCTCAAACTAGACACAAGTGATCCTCCCACCTTAGGCTCCCAAAGTGCTGGGATTATAGGCATGAGCCACCCAGAGGAGCATTGAATTAGTCTTAATGGTAAGAACTCAGAATAAATTGGGAGACATACATTTAATTTTTACCTTTATTGTTGACTCATATTTAGCTTAAGGCAACAAGGCCAGCCATATTCATAAACAGAAGGTGGACATTCACAAAGTATCATTTTGGGCCTGGTGCAGTGGCTCGTGCCTTACTGTAACACCAGCACTTTGGGAGGCTGAGATGGGTGGATCATTTGAGCTCAGGAGTTCAAGACCAACCTGAGCAAAATGGTGAAATCCTGTTCATATTTATTAAAGTTATTTTTTTTAAGTGTCATTTTGTGGGGGTAGGTACTAGTATTATTCTCATACCAGTGCCTGGTGTTTTACTATTGAAGCTTAATTTATTTGTCTCATCTTTCTCTTTTAGAGAGCAAAGGGAAGTAATGCATTCAAACTCTAAGAACATGCTATAACTTAATATGCTATATTACTGGGCTCTTTGCTATATGACTGCAATGTATATGTGTGTGTGTGTGTGAGAGAGAGAGAGAGAATGATGGTTACAGGTAAAGTGAATAAGGCAAAGTGAGAGGGCAAAAGATCAGAAAATGTTGTTTGGGGACCCTGAAGACAAATTGCCTTTCTGTGTGTGTGTGTGTGTGTGTGTGTGTGTGTGTGTGTGTGTGTCTTTGAAGCAGAGTCACTCTGTCACCCCGGCTGAAGTGCAGTGGCACAATCTCAGCTCACTGCGGCCTCCACCTCCAGGGTTTAAGTGATTCTCCAGGCTCAGCCTACCAAGTAGCTGGGATTACAGGCACGTACCACCACGCCTGGCTAATTTTTGTATTTTTTGTATAGACAGGGTTTCACCATGTTGGCCAGGCCAGTCTTGAACTCCTGAGCTCAAGTGATCCGCCCATCTCTGCCTCCCAAAGTGCTGGGATTACAGGCATGAGCCACCACATCTGGCCAACAAATTGCCTTTTTGTGGTTTCCTTTTTTTTTTCTTTTGTGGTTTTAATGTTTTGTTGGTTTATTTGTAGAGATGAGGTATCCCTATGTTGACCAGGCTGCTCTCAAATCCCTGTCTTCAAGTGATTCTTCTGCTTCAACCTCCCAAAGTGTTGGGATTACAGGTGTAAGCCACCGCACCTGGCCTTGTCTACACCGCAGCTGGCCTTGTCCATTTCTTAAACTATGAAATATGAGATAAGCTGTGAATCTATACAGTTATTTGAAGATATGTCAGTTATTGGTTGATAATGTGCTTAGAAAACAATGCTAGACAAATAAATGGCATCAGTCATCTAAATGAGAACATCAGACATCCCCAGTGATGTGCTATTCTTGACCTTTAATACCTGACAGTGAATAGAGCTGTTAGGAAACATGCATGCACACACACCTCTAATTCTGTTATGCACTACCTTTCATACTGAGCCATCTAAGCTACCCCGAAATCATGGCAGTTGACATAACACATTTTAAAATAAAACAAATAAAACTAACAAAAAAAACATAAGTTGCTTCTCCTCCTTAGGGCTTATACTTTATAAAATGCTATTCTGTTTTTCAGTTCTTCCGATATGATTTGTAGACGGCAATGACAGATTGCATTTTTAAATCCCCTTAACTTTCTTTCCTCTGAATAATCCTATCAACAGGCTCCCTTCCACGCCTTTTTCTTATCATTAAGAACAGCTTCAGTTTGGTCTGTCTGAGCAAAAACTAGATTAATTGTATAGTTCTAGGAACTCAACTGCCATGTTCTGAGAGGTAAAGATGAGGATTTCAAAAGTGAATTTGTCTTTATTAGGAATAAATGGACTTAAGAACACTTCTGCGTTGTAAGTAGTTATTCATCTGTATTGAATTAATGGAATGTAACATGTGATGACTTCTCTTATAGTTAGAAATATGAAGAGACATTGTTTAAATCTTTTGGCCAGTATCTCAGAAATTCTGCAGAATTCTATTTTGCCTTATCTTTTGGGAAGCTACAGGAGCAGTAAATATTTATCATTTCGAAAAGTTGCCATTTTTAATAAAATCTTTAATTTGGAACTGATATTTTAATACTTTACACAATTGTGCTATGTTCACTTTCAACAGATATCATAGAAGACTATTTGTCTTAGGAAAAATATATTTTCTCCATTTCATAAGAAAATTTAAAAACATCATTTTGAGGCCGGGCGTGGTGGCTCACGCCTGCAATCCCAGCACTTTGGGAGGCCGAGGCGGGCAGATCGCCTGAGGTCGGGAGTTTGAGACTAGCCTGACCAACATGGAGAAATCCCGTCTCTACTAAAAATATAAAAAAATCTGCCAGGTGTGGTGGTGCATGCCTGTAATCCCAGCTACTCGGGAGGCTGAGGCAGGAGAATCGCTTGAACCCAGGAGGCGGAGGTTTTGGTGAGCTGGAGATAACGCCATTGCACTCCAGCCTGAGCAACAAGAGCGAAACTGCGTCTCAAAAACAAAACAAAACAAAACAAAAAACATAATTTTGAGATGAATTAGTTCATTACAACAGTTATATACATATTAACTATTTCCTCCAAAAAGCTTCAATTGAGTTCATCCAGCATTTCAGGAAATTAGAAAGAGGCACGCATTACCCTTGGTGGGAAAAAAACTATTATGGCATCTAAAGGTTAAGCAGCTTGCCAAGTTCACTAAGTCAAGCAGTGGGATTGAGGATAAAGCTATAGGTTTCCCTGTCTTCCAGGCAGTAGCGGAGTGAGATAAGACCTACACACCAGGTGTTTCTAAACAGAAGCAGAGTAGAGACAGACACCCAGAACAAGAGCCCTGCTCTCTTTCCACAGGCCGAGTCAGTTTTCTGAATTAAACAGTAAGACTATCTGTGGGAAAATGGCTGGTGATTCACATCTTGAATAGTGTTGCCCACAGCAGTTTCTAGTGCATCTGCAGGTGCTGTCTGCAAAGCTTTAGTGCCCAGGGCACAGGTGGTGAAACAGGCAGCCCTTTTGCTGCTCTCCCCCACCCTTGAGGGTTGAACACACTTGCACCTCTCTCCAAAATTTTCCTTTTAGAATAATGGTGCTCTATGGTGCAATAAAGTTGATCACAAATGCACAGAAAGAGTCAATTCCCCTTAGCCAGCGCTGGAGGGGTTGAGGAGGGCGTGGACTCCATTTCTCATGATCCTTTCTACAAGGCAGCTAAGGGCCCAGTGAGTCAGGGGTGGTCTCTAGGTCACTATTTGTGTGAAGCTTGTGTTTATCAACCTCCTGGGGCAAGTGTTTGTTCTGCTGGAGAACTACAATAGAGAATGTGGGAAGCCAAAGAGCATGCTAAAACGGGCAAACACTTGTGTAGATAATCCCATTTTCCCACTTTAGAAGTTGCATATCTAAATAGAAATGCAAGGATGGAATCCATTGGACCACACTGTGGTTTCCAAAGATTATGGAGGTAATTTGTGAGATCGAAGATGTCTTTCTAGGGTTTGCTGGAAAATACAATTCTAGTTATGGAACTTTAATTCAATGGTTTCCTGTTAACTCACGTTGTAAGATATTGTTTATTGGAGGAAGTCATCCAGAGTAAGTTTAAAGGTTTTAATGCAGTATATATGGTTCATCCTTCTCACTCCTGATTTATTTCCCTAATCAACTTAATACCCTCCACCAGTCCCACCCCTCACCCTGTGCACACTCAGATACATTCTCCACTCGAAGTTATTAACAGTTTCCCGGTAACATCAGGCTCTTTTACTCACACATGTCTCTTCCTGGGGTTATCCACCCTAACCCCTTCTTGTCTGCCTGCAAAGCTCAAGCTTCGCCTTCTGTATGAACCTAAACTGGCTACCACCCCACCCCACAATAAAATTGACCCTTTTACTTTCATACCCCCATATGGCCCACTTGATTATCATATTTATTTGTTTACAAGTCTACCTTCCTGGACTAGACAGACTATAAGCTCCTTGCGGTGGGACCTGTGTTTTATCTTTAAAGTCTTCTGAAACTAACATGGTGTCCCAGGACTTAAATACATTTGTTGAATGAATAATGATCGATGTTCTTTACTGTGTTCTATCTATCTTCTGATAGAACAACCTACAGTTGCAGGGTTTTTTTGTTTGTTTGTTTTTTGAGATGGAGTCTCTCGGTCACCCAGGCTGGCGTGCAGTGGCATAATTTCAGCTCACTGCAACCTCTGCATCCTGGGTTCAAACAATTCTCCTGCCTCAGCCTCCCAAGTAGCTGGGATTCCAGGCATGCGCCACCATGCCTAGCTAATTTTTGTATTTTGTTTGTTTGTTTGTTTTTTGTTTTTTTGGTTTTTTTGAGATGGAGTTTCACTCTTGTTACCCAGGCTGGAATGCAAAGGCGTGATCTCGGCTCACTGCAACCTCTGCCTCCTGGGTTCAAGTGGTTTTCCTGCCTCAGCCTCTGGAGTAGCTGGGATTACAGGCGCACACCACCATGCTTGGTTTTTGTTTGTTTGTGGGTTTTCTTTTTTTTTTTGAGAGGGAGTCTCGCTCTGTCGCCCAGGCTGGTGTGCAGTGACGCGATCTCTGCTCACTGCCAGCTCCGCCTCCCGGGTTCATGCCATTCTCCTGCCTCAGCCTCCCTAGAAGCTGGGACTACAGGCCCCCCACACCAGGCCTGGCTAATTTTTTTGTATTTTTAGTAGAGACGGGGTTTCACCGTGTTCGCCAGGGTGGTCTTGATCTCCTGACCTTGTGATCCGCCCGCCTCGGCCTCCCAAAGTGCTGGGATTACAGGCGTGAGCCACCGCACCTGGCACTGTGTTTTGTGTGTGTGTGTGTGTGTGTGCGTGTGTGTGTGTGTGGTTTTAGTAGAGACAGGGTTTCATGTTGGCCAGGATGGTCTCAAACTCCTAACCTCAGGTGATCAGCCCGCCTCGGCCTCCCAAAGTGCTGGGATTACAGGCGTGAGCCACCGTGCCCGGAACTGTGTGTTGTTTTTTTTTTTTTTTAATTTTTAATTATTTTTTTATTTTTTTATTTTTAGTAGAGACAAGGTTTCATCATGTTGGCCAGGATGGTCTCAAACTCCCAACCTCGGATGATCCACCCTCCTCGGCCTCCCAAAGTGCTGAGATTACAGGCATGAGCCACTGCTCTGGCCTAATTTTTGTATTTTTAGTGGAGACAAGGTTTTGCTATGTTGGCCAGGCTGGTCTTGAACTCTGTACCTCAGGTGATCCACCTGACTCTGCTTCCCAAAGTGCTGAAATTACAGACTTGAGCCACTGTGCCTGACCCAGTTGCAGTGTTTTAAGCCGTGAGGAATTTGGGAGAATGGAGAGGAAAGATTTTGGAAACTCGAAGTCCAATTCTATTTAAGTCCTGACTGTGCTGAATACTGTTTGGAAATAATTTATTCCTCTTTTTTTCTTTTTTTGACTACTTAAATTCCTAGATCAGCATAACCCAGGACATTTGTTTGTTTGTTTGTTTTTGAGACAGAGTCTTGCTCTGTCACCCAAGCTGGAGTGCTGTGGTACGATCTAGGTTCACTGCAACCTCTGCCTTCCGGGTTCCAGTGATTCTCATGCCTCAGCCTCCTGAATAGCTGGTATTACAGCATATGCCACCGCTCCCAGCTAATTTTTGTATTTTTAGTAGAGATGGGGTTTCACCATGTTGGCTAGGCTGGTCTCAAACTCCTGACCTCAAGTGATCTGCCCACCTCGGCCTCCCAAAGTGCTGGGATTACAGGCGTGAGCCACCGTGCCAGCCAGGAAAAATTTTAAACAATACTGATGTCTGGGTAACCACTCTAGAAATTCTACATAAATTGGCCTGGAACAAGTGCTGGCTTTAGGAGTCTTAAGCACACCAAGTGATTTTAATATGCAGTCAGGGTTGGAAAACCACTGCTTTAAGTGTACTTACCTAGGACCAGGACTTATACATCCCCTGTATATTGAAAATTACCAACTTTACAGGTCCAACTTTAACCTAACGCCTGACCTCCACACTCCAGAACATAAATACCTCATTAATAATGTCTAATAGGCATCTCCGGTTTAGCATCTTCAAAAGCAAACATGCCCCGGAACCAAGTAAAGGATAACTTCATCCTCCCAATAGAAACCGTTCTTCCAGTGACTCACTCCAAAAATCCTTGGAGTCATCTGCAACTGAGGAGACAGAGTAAATTGAACAGCGGAGGGGAAAGCCAGATAAAGTGGGTTGACAAGTAAATGAGAAATATAAGGGAGAAGAAGACTTTGACTGCAAAAGGAGGAACATAGAGAACCAGCTATAAGTAGAGTTAAAGTGAAGGGACTTGTTTATAGTTTGTTTTATAAGTTTGGAGATAACTGACTTCATTTAAATGAGATGGACCCATTTACAAAGTACATTGATATTAGCAGGGCATGGTGGTGCATGCCTATAATCCCAACTACTCAGGAGGCTGAGGCAGGAGAATCTCTTGAACCTGGGAGGCAGAGGTCGTAGTGAGCAGAGACCGCCACTGCATTCCAGACTGGGTGACAAAGTGAGACCCTGTCTCAAAATAGATAAATAAATAAATAATACATTGAGCACATTGCTTACTTTCTCTGAGTGTCTTTATTTGATCATATGTTTCTCAAGAGTGCACAGGTGATATGGCCAATAAAATAGGTGAACTGGAGAAATATTTGAATTGCAGAGACATTTAGAAGATATATTTACATAATTTGTATCTGTTGTTGTTGTATGTTTGTTTGTTTTTGAGATGGAGTCTTGCTCTGTCACCCAGGCTGGAGTGCAGTGGCAGTCTCAGCTCACTGCAACCTCTGCCTCCTGGGTTCAAGGAATTCTCCTGCCTCAGCCTCCCTAGTAGCTGGGATTACAGGCATCTGCCACCACGCCTGGCTAATTTTTGTAATTTTAGTAGAGATGAGATTTCACCATGTTGGCCAGGCTGGTCTCAAACTTCTGGCTCAGGTGATCTGCCTGCCTTGGCCTCCCAAAGTGCTGGTATTACAGGCATTACAGGTGTGAGCCACCGCGTCCAGCCTAGAATTTGCATTTGGATGTGGGATGAGGTAAAGGGAAGAGTCAAGAATGTTGCTGAGAGTTGCTGGCTCATGGGTGGCTGGTGGTACCTTCAATCAGCTAGGGAAGAGAGAAGGAAGAGGAGATTTAAAGGAGAAAGGGAGAACTTCGGTTTTAGGCATAGCATATTCTAGGTGGTATTTATTATTCAACACTACAAATTTTTACTGAGGCATTTAATCCTTGTTGGGGGATATAAGGATATTTTACTAATGAATAAACCCTAGTTCCTGTCTCCAATAAGCTTGCAAAGTTTTATTTTATTTTATTTGAAACAGAGTCTTGCTCTGTTGCCCAGGCTGAAGTGCAGTGGTATGATCTCGGCTCACTGCAACCTCCACCTCCCGGGTTCAAGTGATTCTCCTGCCTCAGCCTCCTGAGTAGCTGGGATTACAGTTGTGCACCACTATACCTGGCTAATTTTTTTTTTTTTTTTTTTTGAGACGGAGTCTCGCTCTGTCGCCCAGGCTGGAGTGCAGTGGCCAGATCTCAGCTCACTGCAAGCTCTGCCTCCCGTGTTCCCGCCATTCTCCTGCCTCAGCCTCCCGAGTAGCTGGGACCACAGGCGCCGCCACCTCGCCCGGCTAATTTTTTGTGTTTTTAGTAGAGACGGGGTTTTGCCGTGTTAGCCAGGATGGTCTCGATCTCCTGACCTTGTGATCCGCCCGTCTCGGCCTCCCAAAGTGCTGGGATTACAGGCTTGAGCCACTGCGCCCGGCCTAATTTTTGTATTTTTAATAGAAATGGAGTTTCATCATGTTGGCCAGGCTGGTCTCAAACTCCTGGCCCCAAGTGATCTGCCCGCCTCAGCCTCCCAGAGCCCAGCCTTGCAGTTTTAAAGCGGTTATGAAAAGAACCACGATAAAAGAAGAGTAAGGTAAGTGCCATAAGAATTATGCAAAGATGTGGCCGGGCGCGGTGGCTCACGCCTGTAATATCAGCACTTCTGGAGGCCGAGATGGGTGAATCACGAGGGAGTTCAAGACCAGCCTGGCCAACACGGTGAAGCCCCATCTCTACTAAAAATACAAAAACTAGCCAGGCATGGTCGTGCACACCTGTAGTCCCAGCTACCTAGGAGACTGAGGCAGGAGAATTGCTTGAACCTGGGAAGCAGAGGTTGCAGTGAGCTGAGATCGTGCCACTGCATTCCAGCCTAGGCGACAGAGTGAGACTCTGTCTCAAAAAAAAAAAAAAAAAAAAGAATTATGCAAAGATATAAAGGTGTTCAAAACGGGTACTTTTTTTCATATTTGGGAAGTTGCTGGAGAATTGATTCAGGAGTGACTTCAAGGAGAAGATGATGTGTGAGGTGAATCCAAAAACTAATCTTTTTTTTTTTTTTGAGATGGAGTCTAGCTCTGTCATCCAGGCTGGAGTGCAGTGGTGTGATCTCCACTCACTGCAAGCTCCGCCTCTTGGGTTCACGCCATTCTCCTGCCTCAGCCTCCCGAGTTGCTGGGACTACAGGCGCCTGCCACCACGCCCTGCTAATTTTTTTGTGTTTTTAGTAGAGACGGGGATTCACCGTCTTAGCCAGGATGGTCTCAATCTCCTGACCTTGTGATCTGCCCACCTCGGCCTCCCAAAGTGCTGGGATTAGAGGCGTGAGCCACCGCGCCCCGCCGAAAAACTACTATTTTTATAAGTAGTAGCATTAGGGAGAACACTTACGGTAGAAAAATTGGCTCCATAACAGAATAGAACTGTGAGGGGACTAGCAATGTTTATGAGACTAGCGCTGTACACTGAAGGTGCTGTGGGCTATGTATATCCTGATGATCAGAAATAAATCTAGAAAGGCTGGACTTCAGAGTTAGACAGGTCTGGGTTGGGACATGGTTCCACCACGTGCTAAATACCTAACCTAGGGAATATTACTTAACTTCTGTCAGCCTCGGTTTTCTCATTTCTAACATTTCCTTTTTTTTTTTTTTGAGACAGAGTCTCACTCTGTTGCCCAGGCTGGACTGCAATGGCGTGATCTTGGTTGACTGCAATGGCGTGATCTTGGTTCACTGAAACCTCTGCCTTCTGGGTAGGAGCAGTTCTCCTGCCTCAGCCTCCCGAGTAGCTGGGACTACAGGCGCACGCCTCCACGCCAGGCTAATTTTTGTATTTTGAGTAGAGGCGGGGTTTCACCATGTTGACCAGGATTGTCTTGATCTCTTGACCTCGTGATCTACCCGCCTGGATCTCCCAAAGTGCTGGGATTACAGTTGTGAGCCACCGCGCCCGGCCAGTTAACACATTTAAAAATTTTTTTGCAGAGACGGCCACACTGTGTTGCCCAGGCTAGTCTCAAATTCCTGGGCTCAAGTGATCCTCAAATCTTGGACTCCCAAAGTGTTGAGATTACAGCTGTGAGCCTCTGTGCCTGGCCTCATGTTTCCTGGATTGTTAAGATTGTTTTGAGATACCTGGCTTTGTGGTGTTATACATATGTAGGTTTTTGTCCATGGTTCTTGGCTGATAACTCCCATAGCCCTTGTTAGTCTTTTGTTGCAATGTTGAGTGTCTTAGCCTCAGGGGCAGGCCTCAGGAAACAAAATCTCTCAGACCTTCTCCTGCTCTTCTTTTACCTGCCTCAAGGCAGGACCCTAATCTTCCAGACATTTCTGATTGTGGGTCTCAAGACCCTACCCAGATTGTGTCCTACCCTCTACCCTGAGGGAAGGAATGTGACATCATGAAGCTTCCAAAAAACTCGGAGAGGACTCCATTCAGAGAGCTTTGGAATAGCTGACTGTGTGGAGCTTCCTGGAGGCTGGTGTGCCCAGAGAGGGTGTGGAAGCTCCGAGCCTTTTCCTCCATACCCCACCCTATGCATCCCTTCATCTGTATCCTTTATAATAAACCAGTAAACATGTTTCCCGGAGTTGTGTGAGCTGCTTCAGCAAATTAATTGAATCTGAAGAGGGGTCACGGAAACCCCAATTTGAAGCCAGTCAGTCAGAAGTTCTGGAGGCCTGGACTTGCAGCTGGTATCTGGGGTTGGGAAGCACTCCAGGCCTGAGCCTTCAACCTGTGGGACCTGATACCATCTCAAGGAAGATAGTGTCAGAATTGAACTGCAGGAGACCCAGCTGTTGTCCACTGCTTAGTGTGCGGGGAAAACTTCCCCCGTGTTTGCTCACAGAAGTCTTCTGTGTTGATGATTATTGTGGAGGTGTAAGAGTAGAAGAAAAATACGGTTTGAGAGTTTTTTGGGAGCAGGTTTATAGTGGTTGTTTAATAAATGGTAGGAACTATTATTTTGCAGAGGTCTTGAATTCCAGAGTGAAAAGTTTATATTTTCTTTGCCAGTTTATGGAAGGTCTTGCACAAGGTAAGTACATTGAAATAATCTTCCAGCAAAATACAGGATGGAGAGAAGAGAGAGAGAGAGGAGATGGGAAGACAAGTTAGGAGGCTATTTTATAGTCATCTACTAGGTCAATAACCTCCTCAGGCTGATATTATTTCATGGTTAATCAATGATATCAGAGTCCTGTTTTTTTTTTTTTTTTGAGACGGAGTCGGAGTCTCGCTCTTCTGTCAGCCAAACTGGAGTGCAGTGGCTGGATCTCAGCTCACTGCAAGCTCCGCCTTTCGGGTTTAAGCCATTCTCCTGCCTCAGCCTCCCGAGTGGCTGGGACTACAGGCGCCCGCCACCTCACCCAACTAGTTTTTTGTATTTTTTAGTAGAGACAGGGTTTCACCAGGTTAGCCAGGATGGTCTTGATCTCCTGACCTTCTGATCCGCCCGTCTCGGCCTCCCAAAGCGCTAGGATTACAGGCTTGAGCCACCGCGCCCGGCCAGAGTCCTGTTTTTGACTTTTCAGAATATGAAAATCTTTTTTATTCCTTCTATTTTAATCCTGTTGCTCTACTCTTGGCTTTCTCTGCCAGCAGGAGAAAGAAAAATTAGTGAAATTTTAATGAATCAACCATTAAAAAGAAGGAATTTAAATATCTGTAGTTAATATGTGAAATAATCTTTGAAAGATTTGGATGGAGCAGGCTGAAGTTAATGACCTGAATTTAATCTTTTATCTTTTTAATTTTTAATTAATTTATTTATATCATTAAAACGAGACAGTGTGTCTTGCTAAATTGCCCAGGCTGGTCTTGAACTCCTGAGTTCAAACAGTTCTCTCACCTTGGCCTACTGAGTAGCTGGGATTAGAGGCGTGAGCCACCGAGCCAAGTCGGAATTTAATCTTTTATGTAGAATGTCTGTTTAAATAATTTCTAACTTTCTTTTGTTCCAGCAACATAACTGAGTCACTATAGCATTCTTAGAACTTGTATCTAAGTAATTTTCTGGCAGTTACTTTAAAAAAGGCAGTAGTAGGCTGGGCACAGTGGCTCACACCTGTAACCCCAGCACTTTGGGAGGCCGAGGCATGCAGATCTCCTGAGGTCGGGAGTTCAAGACCAGCCTGACCAACATGGAAAAACCTTGTCTCTACTAAAAATACAAAATTAGCCAGGCGTGGTGGCATATGTCTGTAATCCCAGCTACTCAGGAGGCTGAGGCAGGAGAATCACTTGAAACCAGGAGGCGGAGGTTGCAGTGAGCCAAGATCACTCCATTGCACTCTAGCCTGGACAACAAGAGCAAAACTCCGTCTCAAAAAAAACAAAAAACAAAAAAATAAAATAAATAAACAAAACAAGTCCAGGCGTGATGGCTCACTAGCACTTTGGGAGGTCCAGGCAGGCGGATAGCCTGAGTTCAGGAGTCCGAGAACAGCCTGGGCAACACATTGAAACCCCCTCTCTACTAAAATACAAAAAATTAGTTGGTCGTGGCGGCATGCACCTGTAGTCCCAGCTACTCGGGAGGTTGAGGCAGGAGAATTGCTTGAACCCAGGAGACGGAGGTTGCAAGTAAGCCGAGATTGTACCACTGCACTCCACCCTGAGTGACAGAGCGAGACTCCATCTCCAGATAAATAAATAAACAAAAACAAAAACAAAACAAAACAAGGCACTAGTGGGGCAGGGCTCATTCAGAGTCAGGAGACTTGCCACTGACGAACCACATGAGACCTTGGACAAGTCATTTCACACTCCTGAACCTCAGATTCTACATCTGTAATTTTAGGGGGTAATTTATTCTGTCTTATTCTCAGGATTGTTGTAAGAATCAAATGAGGTAATGGATATAAAAATGTTATGTTTTATAAGCCACAAAAGCAGAGGATTATTATTTAGAAAAATCTACGTCCACATAAATAAGGTACAACCATTAAAACTGCATCTGAAACTTTCTCACTTACTTTGTTTCCTCCCCCGCCCTCTGAAGTTCTGCTCACTTTTTTTTTTTTTTTTTCAGTTGGCAAGAATTTTACTGCCATATGTCAACCACAATTAACCTCCCATTTTTGGTGAAATTTTCAAAGCATAATTTCTAACTAAGCAGTTTTGTCATTTTGACTTTCTGTTTGCTCTCTGCAATGCTTTGGAATAAGTATGGGAGAATTTGGTCTCATATTTAAGTTATTTCACTAAGGACAATTTTGTGCAAGGAAAAGTTATTTTTCATTCATTTAATAAGACAACTTTTTGTACAAAAAACTGTCTTATTATGCCACAGACTCCAGGGATGACTTAATAGACTGAGTCAGCATCTTTATCTGGTGATGCATTGGAAGATGTGTTAGCTCCCCTAAGGAGAAAGAAGGGGTAGACATTGAAAATAAAATCTCATTGCTTCCCTCTTTTTTTGGTTAATTTTCTGTTCTTGCCAACAAAAGGAAGCAGTTACTTGTGAAATATAGACACATGGATGAGAAAATGTGTAATTACTTAATAAGGGGGGGAGGACTTACATAATTAAACTGAAATTCGGTGCATGTTATGGAAAGGAAAACCATTCCAAGTAAGTTTCTGGCAGAAAATAATGAAGGAAAAATATTGAAAACATTTGCGGCTCTGAAGTCACACTTCTGTTGATACATATGGCGCTAATGGATTTTGTGCTCCTTTGCCTCCTGGTAAACAGATGGTTTTATATTTGTGCTTAAGCTAGGTTAGATGGCTTGGTGGAAAAAAAGCAATGACCTTTCATCTCAAGTTGAGTTTTGGGTCTAATGATTTGTGGATTTTGTTCTGTCAAATATAAAGAAGACAAACTTTTCACATGAATATGTCACATTTAATACCCTTTAAGATACTCAAACAATGACTGGGCTTGGTGAATAAATCACAGTTGATCCTCAGATGGAATTTTTTTTTTTTTTCCTCACTGAAAGCAAGAGGAGTTAACGACAGTTTTATAACAGTTACTTATCTTATCTTGGGCAAGAAGTTAAAAGTTAAATTAGGGAACTGATTTGTCTCATCGGATTACCTGCTGAAGTACGCAAGTATACCAAATTCAAACAAGAATACCATTAAAAATATACACTCATTTTTTGATAGGTTAACTAGAAAGTTATATTCTTGTAAGTAGGTTGCTGTGGAGCTACAGTAATAGGCTCCTTTCTCTACTCCCCTACCCTCACATCATATTAGAAAAATACTAGACCTATTCCAAATCCTAACAATGTATTTTTATTTATTTATTTTTTTGAGACGGGGTCTTGCTCGGTCGCCCAGGCTGGAGTGTAGTGGTGCAATCTTGTACCATTGCAACCTCCGCCTCCAGGGTTGAATGCCATTCTCCTGCCTCAGTCTCAGACAGGGAGAGAGAGAGAAAGAACAAATGAACTAACAGACTACACTGAGATAGCAAAAACCTCTCAAACAAGCAGTGATTTTCTGTGGAGGGAATATAGATGATTTTTTTCTTCTTACTTATTTGTATTTTCAAACAATCATGTCATCTGTAGAATAAGATAAAGTTCTTTAAAAAAGACTTGTGGAAAGAAAAAATTCAAGTTATGAAAACGTGGGGTAGTAATTATTAATTACACTAGTAAATCTCTATGCTTAAGGGACTAGAAAGTGACTTAAATATAGGCATAAATAAGATAGTATGTATGTATGTATGTATTTATTTTGAGACGAGTCTCTATCACCCAGGTTTTAGTGCAGTGGCGCAATCTCGGCTCACTGCATCCTCTGCCTCCTGGGTTCAAGTGATTCTCCTGCCTCAGCCTCCCGAGTAGACCACACCTGGCAAAGAATATTGTATTTATATTTCATTTCAGACCCTGGAACAGTAAATGTTTGAGAAGTAAACTATTTAGCTAGATCAGTCTGTATATACTGAAGGAATCCTGAATCATGATGCCTGCTATTACTTAAGAAAAGCTGTTAACTGAGGAGTAATATACTAAACAAAATCCAGTGCATACAACTCTCATATAAAAATAAACTTACTTTTAAAAAATAAAAACTGGTCCTTCTCTCTCTGAAATAATTCAAGATTTGAATTGAGTAAATTGCTATTAATAGCTATAATATGTTCTGACTAGAAACCATCAGCAACCATAGGGAGTAAGGAAAATTGTAATATGTGTTGATGAAGAAGATACTGGGAAACAGTCTCTCACACTCACATGCTACTGGCGTGAATATGTTTTCACCACTCTGAAGAGTAATCTGGTAATATTCACCAAAAGCTTTATTTGACATGGCAGGGCAAGGTGGCTCACACCTGTAATCCCAGCACTTTTGGGAGGCCGAGGCGGGAGGATCACTTGAGTCCAGAAGTTCAAGACCAGCCTGGGCAACATGGTGAAACTCCATCTCTACTAACAAAATGCAAAAAATTAGCTGAGCATGGTGGCACACGCCTGTATTCCCAACTACTCTAAGGGCTGAGGCAGGAGGATCACTTGAGCCTGGAGGTCGAGGCTGCTGTGAGCACTGACTGTGCCACTGTACTCCAGCCTGCGTGACAGAGTGAGGTCCTGTCAAAAAAAAAAAAAAAAAGAAAAGGAAAAAAAAAACCAAACACAAAGAGCTTTAACATTGTTTATCGTTACAATCAACATTTCAATTTCTGTGAACTTATCCTACGGAATATACAAGAATGTGAACAAAACAATAGGGATGTTTATAGCATTGTTTATGATATTGAGCGAAATAGCTTAAATGTTCCATAAAAGAGAACTTTTTGCTTTTGAGCTTGAATTATACTAATGATATAGTAGACTATGCAGCCATTAATAAGAATTTGTGCATGAATGAATCTAATAAACCCAATGTTGAACAAAAGAAGCCATGCACAAAAGAGAATATACTACATGTCATTTGTATGGGGTTCAAAACCAGGCAAAAATAACTAGTGGTTAACTTTGGGAGAGCCTCATGACGGGAGGTAGGCAAAGAGGGTTTCTGGAGTTCTGCAGATGTTCCATTTCTTGGTCTCAGGCTGTTTGGCATGTTCGCTTTGTGAGTGTTTGTCAAGCTCTACACTGATGATTGTTTACTTTTCTGCATATCTGCTATACTTCAATAACATTTACCAGAAGAAAGGTTGTAAGGTATATTAATAACATGGAAAGATGTTCAGCACATATTAGTGAAGTAAAACATATAAAACAAGGCTGGGCGTGGTGGCTCATGCCTGTAATCCCAGCACTTTGGGAGGAGGCGGGAGAATCACTTGAGCCCGGGAATTCAAGACTAGCCTGGGCAGCATAGTCAGATCCTGCCTCTACAAAAAAATTTTAAAAATTATCTACATGTGGTGGGGCATACCTATAGTACCAGCTGCTCAGGAGGCTGAGGTGGGAGGACTGCTGAGCCCAGGATGTCAAGGCTGCAGTGAGCTATGATTGTGCCACAACACTCCAGACTGGGGAATGGAGCAAGACCCTGTTTCTCAAACAAAACAAACAAAAAATTTCTCTCTCTCTAAATATAATACACACACACACACATATATACACATATATATGTATGTGTGTTATGTAGAAAAATAAATGGATAGATGTTGGATATTCACAAAGTGTCACTGGTAGACATCTCTGAATGATGGGATAATAGGTGATTTTTATTTTTAATATTTTCCTAAATTTGTTACAATAAATATATATTCATTTTATTTTATTATTTTATTTTTATTTATTTATTTATTGTTGAGACGGAGTTTCACTCTTGTCGCCCAGGCTGGAGTGCAATGGCATGTTCTCGGCTCACTGCAACCTCCACCTCCTGGATTCAAGCCATTCTCCTGCTCCAGTCTCCCGAGTAGCTGGGATTATAGGCGCCTGCCACCACGCCCGGTTAATTTTTTTTGTATTTTTGGTAGAGACAGGGTTTCACCATGTTGGCCATGCTGGTCTTGAACTCCTGACCTCAGGTGATCCACCCACCTTGGCCTCCCAAAGTGCTGGGATTACAGGCATGAACCACTGCGCCCGACCCTATATATTCATTTTAAAAGAGACAAGCATTACAGTATCATCGTGAAAATAAAAGTATATATACATTTGCTAAAATAGAGAGCAGAGTTAATTAGAATATGCAAATAGTGAGGACCTAAAGAAAGAGCTGACTGAGATCAGTTAGGATTAAACAACCTGACATTTTACGAAGCCTTGATTCAAAAATAGAACACTTTTAATTCTAGAGGTACGTGACATGTGGCTTCACAATGAATGTAGGATGTGAAAATTCTATGGCCCTACTAGTTCACTAGGTGATACAAAGCGGTCTGGATCTTAGTTGTCCTGTCTGTAGAATGGGTGTAATAATAGCTTGTCTGCATTTTCCCAGAGGTCTTTTGGGGATAAGGATGTAATGATACAGGAATAGCTTTGAAGTTTTCAGAGATGCTGGTTCAAGGTATCATTATAAGGGCAGTTTATAAAAAATTGTGAGATTAGATGCTACTTGAAATCACTTTGTGAGTTTTGTGAAACTATACTTTACCCTTAAGAAGCACCTATTCATTAAGAAGATTTTAGTTCTGGCACAGTGGCTTGTGTCTATAATCCTAGTTATTCAGGAGGCTGTGGTGGAAGGATTGCTTGAACCCGAAAGTTGAAGGAGAAAGAAGAAAGAAGCAGCAGAGGGAGACGGGAAGTGGGAGGCAGAGTGAGGAGAAGGAGATGGAGAAGATTTTAAGATAAGACTGTTCATTTTTCTAACTTTTATACAAGAACATTAAAAAATTTAAAAAAAGTTTTTTTATATAGAGACAGGGTTTTACCATGTTGCCCAGGCTGGTCTTAAACTCCTGGGCTCAAATAATCCTCCCACCTTGGCCTCCCAAAGTGATGGGATTATAGGCACGAGCCACGTGCCAGGCCACAAAACATTTTTATAAAGAAAAGATGAACAGAAAATTACCTTTTATTTTCAACTTAGGAAAAATAGAACCATTTTACAGATCTAAATTATTACTATTATTATTACTGTTTTTTTTTGAGACAGAGTCTGTCGCCTAGGCTGGAGTGCAGTGGCATGATCTATGCTCACTGCAACCTCTGCCTCCTGGGTTCAAGCCATTCTCCTGCCTCAGCCTCTCAAATAGTTGGGATTACAGGCACTCACCACCACGCCTGGCTAATTTTTGTATTTTTAGTAGAGACGGGATTTCACCATGTTGGCCAGGCTGGACTCGAACTCCTGAGTTCAAGTGATCTGCCCGTCTCTGCCTCCCAAAGTGCTGGGAGTACGTACAGGCCTTAGCCACTGTGCCTAGCCACAGATATGAATTATTTAAAAAATTGGATGATAGCACTAATTTTTAAATTCTTGTGATCAACTGAATGTTTCCTACTGGGAAGAGACTAAAGATGAGCCCTTCACTCTGGAGAACTCATTTGCTTCAGCTGGTGTTAAGAGTCCTGCGTATCTCTTTATTGTCAATTGCCTTTGAGACACACAGTCAAGGATTGGCTAGATAAGTGCTAAAGAACTGATAGTTAAAAACAAAACAAGGATGGGCGCAGTGGTTCATGTCTGTAATCCCAGCACTGTGGAAGGCCGAGGTGGCTGGATCACTTGAGGTCAGGAGTTCCAGACCAGTCTGGCCAACATGGTGAAACCCTGTTTCTACTAAAAATAAAAATAAAAAAAAAAAAAAAAAAAAAAAAAAAAAAAAAAAATTAGCTGGGCGTGGTGGAGTGCACCTGTAATCCCAACTACTTGGGAGCTTGAACCGAGGAGGAGGCGAAGGTTGCAGTGAGCCAAGATTGCATCATTGCACTCCAGCCTGGGAGACAGAGCCAGGCTTGGTCTCAAAAAAAAAAAAAAAAAAAAAAACACAAAACCTAGAACTTTTCCTCTCTATTTCCTTATCTTAGGGACTTGGTATTGACATGTACTTAATATTTTACAATGACTTCTGCTTAAAACTACTACTTTTGTTTTGCCATATAGTGTATCTGAGGATTGTTTGTCCAAAATTTAACCTACTAGTTAATTGTATATAATAGTTTTGATGCACTAGAGGCTCCCCACCCTCAATAAGTTAGATATGATTATCTACATCTTATTTTAATGAAACCGTGTAAATTGAGTAACAAGAGAGGCTTCCTAAATGGATTAATCAACAGCTATGAGTTTGCAAACTACTCTTGAACAAAATTGCTGCCTTGGTCTGGGATAAGAATAGGAATTATAATTGTTTTCCTAACAAAAATATACATAGGTAATAGTTTTAAATTTTCAACAGTGAATTAATTCCAGAAAAAAATGTAAATATAGTAGTAAGACTTTGATTGCTTAATTGCTCTGAGCTTCAGTTTTCTTGTTTGTAAAATAGGAATAACAGCATGCTTGTGAGGATGAATGAATTAATTCATATAAGTTGTTTATAACAGTGCCCTATACTTACTAAGTACGCCACACAATGTTAGCTACAGTTGCTACTTTTTTTTTTTTTTTTTTGAGGCAAAGTCTCACTCTGTCGCCCAGGCTGGAGTGCAGTGGCGCAATCTCGGCTCACTGCAAGCTCTGCATCCTGGGTTCACGCCATTCTCCTGCCTCAGCCTCCCGAGTAGCTGGGACTACAGGTGCCCGCCACCACGCCAGGCTGATTTTTTGTATTTTTAGTAGAGACCGGGTTTCACCGTGTTAGCCAGGATGGTCTCGATCTCCTGACCTCGTGATCCGCCTGCCTCGGCCTCCCAAAGTTCTGGGATTACAGGCGTGAACCACCGCGCCCGGCCAGTTGCTACTTTTGTAAATATAATGTTATTCTGTTTTCCGAGGAAGTTAATTACAGAATGCTGAAGTCAATACAAACAGATGAACTAAGAACAGTTTAGTAATAGAAACATTATGGATATTGTTGCCTTATCCAAAGGTACTACCGTTTATCCAAGGAATTCAGATAATAAAATGCTTTGTCTCTTAATCACCATAATTTGAAAACATCCAACCTGGCTGAGCTTCTGATATATAGTATCTCACTGGAACTCGGCTTACATATTATAGGAACAGTTAACAAACACACAGTATTCTTTGGCTTAGGCCCTTATTCACAAAATTTAAAAATCAGAGACACATATAGGTCATATTTAAAACAGAAAAGCTGAGAAAGTATTACTCCATAGGGTACACAGGTATTGATCCATTTGGCCCCAATATAGAGAGCTATTCCTTGGTCTGGGAGATACATGGCAGGTGGACAATGGTCCAGGCCAGAGTAGGGTCAAAATCATTTTTTCCTAGTTCAGTATAATTCTGTAATAAGGTTCCTGTTGCCAAAACAATACACAGACATTTCAGTTTGGATAATCTTAAAATGTACACCTCAAAAAACAAAACAAGGAAAGAGGCCTTTGTAAAAATAGGTTGTTTCAGTTATTTCTTATAGTAATATTGAAATGTATTACACATCTGTGTGTGTATGCACGCACATGCATATGTCTAATTTTGTAGATAAGGAAACTAGGGTTCCTAGTCTGAGAGGCAGATAAAGGGAATAAACCATTTTCGCAACTCAGGATCTCACTAACAAGATCAAGCTTTTTAGAATGCAAGGTGCGTGCCTAGAAAAATTTTATTTTGCAGGCAATGAAGAGCTCTCCCTTCCCTTCCCTTCCCTTCCCTCCCCTCCCCTCCCCATCCCTCCCCTCCCCTCCCCATCCCTCCCCTCCCCTCCCCATCCCTCCCTTCCCCATCCCTCCCCTTCCCTCCCCTCCCCTCCCCTTCCCCTTCCCCTTCCCTTCCTTCTTTCCTTCCTAGAGCCAGCCTGCCCTCCTTTCCTCTCTCTCTTCCTTCTTTCCTCTCTCCCTTCCTCCCTCTCTTCTGATAAATAAAACTTTAACACTTGATATTCAGAGGTCAATGCCAGCATATCACAAGTTGGTCTTCAGGCTTACCTTTACTGATCTTTAGTTCTAGAAAGACCTTAAAGCACTGTACGTTTCTGAGTTTTGAGGACTCAGGATAAACAACTTAGCCTAGGCTTATTTTAAACTGGTACTTGGGAGTCCACTTTATTTATTTACTTGGCTCCAACTCTTGGCTTTCTTTCTTCCTGAATAGGCACTGAAAGATTTGTACCTATCTCAAAGCATTAGTGTGAAACTCAAATAATTAGCTGCATAGGAAGATTCTAAATTAGAAAGTGCTGCATAAATGCCAGCCTTTGTTGTTATATTTTACAACCTTAAATACTTAATAAGTAATGCCAGTTAATTTCCCAAAAAAGAACCTTGAAAAGTTGCTGCTGTGTAGACCATTGTTATGTCAGATGTTATACAATTTTAGTTGTCTCTATTTATTTATTTTTTAATTTTATTTATTTATTTTTGAGATGGAGTTTCACTCTTGTTGCTCAGGCTGGAGTGCAATGGCACAATCTTGGTTCACCGCAACCTCTGCCTCCCGGGTTCAAGTGATTCTCCTGCCTCAGCCTCCCGAGTAGCTGGGATTACAGGCATGCACCACCACGCCCGGCTAATTTTGTATTTTTAGTATAGATGGAGTTTCTCCATGTTGGTCAGGCTGGTCTCAAACTCCCAACCTCAGGTGATCCGCCCGCCTTGGTTTCCCAAAGTTCTGGGATTACAGACATAAGCTAACATGCCTGACAGTTATCTCTATTTATTAAACAATATACAGTGAATAAAAATACCATGTGACTATTGTACATCCTACAGCATAATTACCAAGCAAATACGTATTTAGCCTGTCAGAAGCCGAATAGAGAGTCTCAGCCTTGGTTATAGACTAAAATTAATAGTGGTAACTATAAACAGTGACAGATTGGATGGCAATCCCTGTCCAGTCTCAGTTTGCAGTTTTGTCTTTGGCAGAACATGTTGGTTTTATGACCAACAATATATTGCAATCCAAGGAAAAAAATGGAGCCATTATGAGCCATTTTCAAGGGCTGTTCCCCCAAATGCACAATGTAATCACTGAACTGGGAGGAACAATTCCTTCCTGATGTCACATGGTGGGAGCTGTTGTTTATATTATTGCTATTATCATTTTTAAAGACAGGGAGTATGTATAATACTTCATCTTCCAAAAGGGAGAGGCATGAAAGCTGAGTGCTTACGTGCGGCCAAAAGTTTGCCTTGAGAAGAAATAATGGAAAACCCCAAAAAGAAATTCAATTTCAGGGAGTATTCCAAGTGTCAAAAAGAAATTCAATTTCAGGGAGTATTGCAAGTGTCAGATGTTTAACAAAAGTTCAGTTTCAATTCATAAACATGGGTTGAGGAAACACATATAAAACAACTGAAGATAAGAGACATCACAGAGATCTTAATTTCTTTTTTTTTTTTTTTTTTTTTGAGACGGAGTCTCGCTCTGTCGCCCAGGCTGGACTGCAGTGGCGGGATCTCAGCTCACTGCAAGCTCCGCCTCCCGGGTTCACGCCATTCTCCTGGCTCAGCCTCCCGAGTAGCTGGGACTACAGGCGCCCGGCGCCACCTCGCCCGGGCTAGTTTTTTTTTGTATTTTTAGTAGAGACGGGGTTTCACCGTGTTAGCCAGGATGGTCTCGATCTCCTGACCTCGTGATCCACCCGTCTCGGCCTCCCAAAGTGCTGGGATTACAGGCTTGAGCCACCGCGCCCGGCCAGAGATCTTAATTTCAATTGAACTGAGAAAATGTGCAAATTTACTGTTCCATATTTTATTTATATGAGCCATAAATTCCTGAGTTATTAAAAAAATGAAACATCAGCCAGCCATAGTGGCTCACATCTGTAACCCCAGCACTTTGGGAGGCCGAAGCAGGCGGATCACATGAGGTCAGGAGTTGAAGACCAGCCTGGGCAACATGGCAAAAACCCACCTCTACTAAAAATACAAAAAGTAGCGTGGCATAGTTGCGCTGACCTGTAATCCCAGCAGGAGGATCACTAGAAACCGGAAGGCAGAGGTTGCAGTGAGCCGAGATCACACTACTGTACTCCAGCCTGGGTGATAGAGCAAAGCTGTCTAAAAAAAAAAAAAAAGGCCGGGTGCGGTGGCTCACGCCTGTAATACCAGAACTATGGGAGGCTGAGGTGGGCGGATCATGACGTCAGGAGATCCAGACCATCTTGGCTGACACAGTAAAACCCCGTCTCTACTAAAAATATAAAAAATTAGCCGGGCGTGGTGGCGGGCGCCTGTAGTCCCAGCTACTTGGGAGGCTGAGGCAGGAGAACGGCGTGAACCCGGGAGGCAGAGCTTGCAGTGAGCCCAGATCACGCCACTGCACTCCAGCCTGGGCGACAGAGCGAGACTCCGTCTCGAAGAAAAAAAAAAGAAAAAAAAGAAAGAAAGAGATAAACACTATTTGTTTTATTTTCATTTTCATTTGCTGTTTTCTGGTAGGCTAACAGTGATATTCAAGGACTAGTTAAGGCCAAGCATGGTGGCTCAAGCCTATAATCCCAGCAATTTGGGAGACTGAGGTGGGCAAATCACTTAAGCCCACGAGTTCGAGACCAGCCTGGGCAACATGGTGAAACCCTGTCTCTACAAAATTAGCTGGGGGTGGTGGCGCACAGCTGTAGTTTCAGCTCTTTGGGAGGCTGAGGCAGGAGGCTCACTTCAGCCCCAGGAGTCTAGGTTGCAGTGAGCCATGATCATGCTACTGTACTCCAGTCTGTCCAGCCTGAATGACAGAGTGAGACTTTGTCTTAAAAAAAGACTAGTTAAGATCTGCAAATAGAAGAAATAACTAATTTTTTTTTTTTTTTTTTTTTTGAGACGGAGTCTTGCTCTGTCACCCAGGCTGGAGTGCAGTGGTGTGATCTTGGCACACTGCAACCTCTGTCTCCTTGATTCAAGTGATTCTCCTGCCTCAGCCTCCTGAGTAGCTGGGATTATAGGTGCATGCCACCACACCCGTCTAATTTTTTTATGTTTGGTAGAGACGGGGCTTCACTATGTTGGTCAGGCTGGTCTTGAACTCATGGCCTCGTGATCCACCTGCCTTGGCCTATCAAAGTGCTGGGATTACAGGCATGAGCCACCGTGCCAGGCCTGAAAATAGAAGCAATATCTTTTTTTTTTTTTGGAGACGGGGTCTTGCTCTGTTGCCCAGGCTGGAGTACAGTGGCTCAATTTCGGCTCACTGCAAGCTCCACCTCCCAGGTTCACGCCATTCTCCTGCCTCAGCCTCCCGAGGAGCTGGGATGACAGACGCCTGCCACCACACCCGGCTAATTTTTTTGCATTTTTAGTAGAGATGGGGTTTCGCCATGTTAGCCAGAATGGTCTCGATCTTCTGACCTTGTGATCTGCCCGCCTCAGTCTCCCGAAGTGCACCCGGCCGAATAGAAGCAATATCTATGCAAAGATACTCATCCTTTTGTTTCTGGTTCCATCCATTTGTTTTCCATTTAATTATTTTTAGCTCTTCAGTTAGACTGATAAAATTGGGAATAGTACTATTCAGAAGTATTTCCATGAAAAATTCACAAACTGATAGAAAACATCTCACAGATAAAATTTACTTCATTTAGAGGAAAAATATTGGTCTGATTGACATTCTTATTCAAAATTATAGCATATAGGCCAGGCACTATGCCTCATGCCTGTAATCCCAGCACTTTGGGAGGCCGAGGTGCGAGGTGGGTGGATAATTTGAGATCAGAAGCTGGAGACAAGCCAGGCCAACATGGTGAAACTCTGCCTCTACTAAAAATAAAAAAATGAGTCAGGCATGGAAGTGATACAATCTCTTTGTGCTTAAGTTTCCTCATCTGTAAAGCTACCCAGGAGGCTGAGGCAGAAGAATTGCTTGAACCCAGGAAGGGAAGGTTGTAGTGTGCTGAGATCAAGTCACTGTACTGCAGCCTGGGCAATAGAGTGAGGCTTCACTTTGTCTCAAAACAAACAAACAAATAAAAAACAAGCAAAAAAAAGTGTAGCATATTAAAGACAAAAAGAGACTTTAAAGTTTGGTGAAAAAGTTTTAGGTTGAGTGTGATGGCACATGCCCACAATCCCAGCACTTTGGGAGGCTGAGGCAGGAGGATTACCTGAGCCTGAGTTCAAGACCAGCCTGGACAACACAGTGAGACTCCATCTCTACAAATAATTGATTAATAAAATGAATAAATTAATAAAATAAAATAAATTAGCTATATTACTTTGTGGAAGTTATACAATCTCTTTGTGCTTAAGTTTCCTCACCTGTAAAGTGGGGATAATTATAACATCTTCTTTATGGTGTTGTGAGGAATAAATGCATTATTAATAACACATTGCAAGTATTTGGAACAGAACATGGCACATAGAGGATGTTCAATAAAAGAATTTATTATTATTTACTTCAAGATAAATATGTCCAAAATGATATCATTAATAGAAAATTAACTATTCTAACATATTTTTTTAAACTTAATCGCAGATGTGATAGTAACACTTATTGATTTGTTTTTTTAGAGAGACTTCTGAATGAATGTGGCTGGGAGTATATGCCCCTAACACACCTTACATGTTCAGAACTGTAGGCCTGCAGGCCCAAGTTCCACAGACTGAGATAAAACCGATTTACTCATTCAGTCACTTAAATAACTAATTTTTATGAAGCAACGGACGATAGTATTTCTAACTTCCTTTAGATGCTAGGGAAAAAAAGGGTATCCTCCAAAACTGCGTTGTAGAAGAATAAACCAAAAGGGAAAATTTTGAATACCAACCCAAACTTTAATTTCCTCCTCCAACCGCTGACTATCCTAGATAGGTAGGATGATATGGTTTGGTTGTGTCCCCACCCAAATCTCATCTTGAATTCCCATGTATGGTGGGAGGGACCCGGTGGGAAGTAAATGAATAGTGGGGGCAAGTCTTTCCTGTGCTGTTCTTGTGATAGAGAATAAGTCTGATAGTTTTACAAAGAGGAGTTTCTCTGCACAAGCTCTCTCTCTTTGCCTGCTGCCATCCATGTAAGATGTAACTTGCTCCTCTTTGCCTTCACCATGATTGTGAGGCCTCCCCAGCTACATGGAACTGTAAGTCCATTAAATCTCTCTCTTTTTTTTTTTTTTTTTTGAGGCGGAGTGTCGCTCTGTCGCCCAGGCTGGAGTGCAGTGGCCGGATCTCAGCTCACTGTAAGCTCCGCCTCCCGGGTTTACGCCATTCTCCTGCCTCAGCCTCCGAGTAGCTGGGACTAAAGGCGCCTGCCACCTCGCCCCGCTAGTTTTTTGTATTTCTTAGTAGAGACGGGGTTTCACAGTGTTAGCCAGGATGGTCTCGATCTCCTGACCTCATGATCTGCCCGTCTCAGCCTCCCAAAGTGCTGGGATTACAGGCTTGAGCCACCTCGCCCGGCCAAATCTCTCTTTTTAAAAAAATTTTTTTGAGATGGAGCCTTGCTCTGTCACCCAGGCTGGAGTGCAGTGGCGTGATCTCGGCTCACTGCAACCTCTGCCTCCTGGGTTCAAGCAATTTTTCTGCCTCAGCCTCCTGAGTAGCTGGGATTATAGGAGCCTGCCACCATGCATGGGTGATGTTTGTATTTTTAGTAGAGTTGGGGTTTCACCATCTTGGCCAGGCTGGTCTTGAACTCCTGACCTCATGATCTACCTGCCTCGGCCTCCCAAAGTGCTAGGATTAGAGGTGTGAGCCACCATGCCCGGCCAAAACTCTTTCTTTTGTTAATAGACATACTCAGTCTTGGGTATGTCTTTATCAGTAGTGTGAAAACAGACTAATAAATGGGATCCTAGCAAACATCCTGGTAAACCCATCATAAAATCAAAAAATTTTCAAGTTGAATCATCTTAACTCCAGATGCTCCTCAATTACAATGTGATTACATGCTGATAAACCCAGGGTGAGGTCGAAAAATCTCCACTAAAACCATTTTAAGTCAAGGACTATCTGTATTTTTGAGAGCTTCCTGGGTGACACTAAAGTGCAGGGCAGAAACTATTGAGGCTGGAACAAGGGAGAGGCCTGGGCCTGCATGGCTTTGACCAATACGATTACCTTGAAGGGTGGGTGAGATTTAGTGGACTGAAGAGACCACTTAAGAGACTAATGCAATAATCTGGATTACTGTCTATGGCTTTCCTGCCTCGCCCGCCCTCCCTCCCTCCCTCCCTGCCTCCCTCCCTTCCTCCCTCCCTTCCTTCCTTCCTAGATGGAGTCTCGCTTTGTTGCCCAGGCTGGAGTGCAGTGGCACAACCTCTGCTCACTGCAACCTCCACCTCAAAGTTCAAGTGATTATCCTGCCTCAGCGTCTCAACTAGCTGGGATTACAGGTGTGCACCACCACACCTGCCTAATTTTTGTATTTTTACTAGAGATGGGGTTTCACCATGTTGGTCAGGCTGCTCCGGAACTCCTGATCTCAGGTGATCTGCCCACCTTGGCCTCCCAAAGTACTGGCATTACAGGCGTGAGCCACCGCACCCAGACGCCTGGCTGTTTCTTATACCTGGTCTCTCAATTCTAGTAACATCCTGTCAGAAAACACATAAGCTATCTTTAGGTGCTAAACCTTCAGGAGAATTGCTGACTATGAATTCTCACAAACCACAGGGGCAATCATTCAAATAGGGTTTTTTCTCCATAGATGGGTTTCAGCAATTTACGGACACTGTAAAATTGTACACAAAAATTTTACCTAAATATGTGTATTTTTCCAGAGTGATGATCCACAGTTTTAATCAGATCAGCAAAGAGCTATATGATCCCCAAAAAGTCAGCAACACGTGGAGAAGGAACACATATGACTTTGCTGTGGATAAAATGAGTATATTGAGAGATATGGTCACTTTGAATACAGCTCTTTTTTTTGGGGGGGGGGGGACAGTCTCATTGTCATCCAGGCTGGAGTGCAGTGGCATGATCTCCGCTCACTGCAACCTCCCTCTGCCTCCTGGGTTCAGGTGATTCTCCTGTCTCAGCCTCCCAAATAGCTGGGATTACAGGCGCCCACCACCACGTCCAGCTAATTTTTGTATTTTTAGTAGAGATGGAGTTTCACCATACTGGCCAGGCTGGTCTTGAACTCCTGACCTCAGGTGATCCACCCACCTTGGCCTCCTAAAGTGGTCCCAAGCCCAACCACTAATATAATGTGTGGGTATTTAAAAAAACTGTCACTTAACTTGAATTCTTGAGTAGTTTCTAATCCCAACAAAACATCAGAATTACCTTAGGATATTAAAAAAGGACTTGGTTTCAAATCTCATCTCAGAATTACTGAATTAGGAGCTATAGGAGAGTACTACATTGATTTAATTGTGTAATTGTGGTCACGTTTGGGAACTATTTTTTTTTTTTTTTTTTTTGAGACGGAGTCTCGTTCTGTCGCCCAGGCTGGAGTGCAGTGGCCAGATCTCAGCTCACTGCAAGCTCCGCCTCCCGGGTTTACGCCATTCTCCTGCCTCAGCCTCCCGAGTAGCTGGGACTACAGGCGCCCGCCACCTCGCCCGGCTAGTTTTTTTTTGTATTTTTAGTAGAGACGGGGGCTCACCATGTTAGCCAGGATGGTCTCGATCTCCTGACCTTGTGATCCACCCGTCTCGGCCTCCCAAAGTGCTGGGATTACAGGCTTGAGCGACCGCGCCCGGCCTTTTTTTTTTTTTTTTTTTTGAGACGGAGTCTCGCTCTGTCGCCCGGGCTGGAGTGCAGTGGCCGGATCTCAGCTCACTGCAAGCTCCCCCTCCTGGGTTTACGCCATTCTCCTGCCTCAGCCTCCCAAGTAACTGGGACTACAGGCGCCCACCATCTCGCCCGGCTACTTTTTTGTATTTTTTAGTAGAGACAGGGTTTCACCGTGTTCGCCAGGATGGTCTCGATCTTCTGACCTCGTGATCCACCCGTCTCGGCCTCCCAAAGTGCTGGGATTACAGGCTTGAGCCACCGCGCCCGGCCACGTTTGGGAACTATTGAGATACTCTTTTACTTATAAATAATTAGAGCAAAAGTACTTAAATTTTCTACTATTTTGCTCTTATTAGTATAAATAATTCTTTATGCAGAAAAATGTAATCTGGAGCTTTGTTTTAAGAAAACATCCTGCCGGGCGCGGTGGCTCACGCCTGTAATCCCAGCACTTTGGGAGGCCGAGACGGGCGGATCACAAGGTCAGGAGATCGAGACCATCCTGGCTAACACGGTGAAACCCCGTCTCTACTGAAAAATACAAAAAATTAGCCGGGCGTGGTGGCGGGCGCCTGTAGTCCCAGCTACTCGGGAGGCTGAGGCAGGAGAATGGCGTAAACCCGGGAGGCGGAGCTTGCAGTGAGCCGGGATCGCGCCACTGCACTCCAGCCTGGGCGACAGAGCGAGACTCCGTCTCAAAAAAAAAAAAAAAAAAAAAAGAAAACATCCTTAATTTGACAACTCTGCAAGTGTGAGAGCATCTTTATAATCCAGTCTGTAATTCCAGATAATTTTTTGAGATGAGAATTTGTTTATTTGTTTCTCTGTTTCTCTGCTCTCCTCTCTCCCTACCAAGAATTGCCACTCAATACTTTTTTCATAGTGCTGTTTCTACCCAAGATTTCTGGGCCAAGGTGAAAATCATTCTAAATTACCTCATCTCAGCACTTGAATGGATATACTTTTTAAAGAAAGAGGTTTCCTGGTTTGGCAAAATTATTTTCACTCTTATATGAATCTGGCCCTCCGATGAATAGCCTTCTTATTTTCCTCTCCTTATGTTATCTGCTCCACATCTGGTACCCAATAAGAGGCAGAAACAGCATATTATCAACCACACTGAGAAAGAAACATAAGGCTCTTAGAAATCTTGGATCTCATTTATTGTACTGTCGAAGGCATACTTTGGAATATCTGAAAAGCTTTAGATGATTAAAAATGAAATATAAGAATGTGTTGTCCTAGACAAACACAAAGGAAGAAAAGAAACTTTTTGTATATTGTGGGGCTGCAATATCTCCAAGGACAGCTTGGAACAGCAGCAGGAACATTATGATACTCAGAAGGACTGATTATGTAGGATTGATGCAGTATTTGGTATTATTTCTTGTTCTGTCAGATTTAATAATGTAAATTTCACAGTTAAGTATCCTGAATAATAGAAAAAAATTGCTATTTTGCTGCAAACTTTCCAAAAAAGAAACATTTTAATTAAGTTCTACAAAAATAATCCATGCTGAGAAAAATTTAATTTTTTAAAAGTATTTTTTTCCAGGGTTATGGCTACAGTCCTCTGGCAGGTTTTACTTTACACCTACCTTCCTCTCATTTGTAGTTTCTTCTTCCACTTCTTCTCATGTTTCTCTTTTCCATATTTCTGCATCCTTTGGTTGTCCTTTTCTTCTGCCACTAATCTCAGCTTCCTTCTTGGAACTGTGAGTCCATAGCATTGTAGAGCTCGGCAGAGACTCTTGGGAGTGAAAACATGTGCTTCGGCTCGGCACGGTGGCTCACGCCTGTAATCCCAGCACTTTGGGAGGCCAAGGTAGGAGGATCACGAAGTCAGGAGTTCAAGACCAGCTTGACCAAAATGGTGAAATCCCGTCTTTACTAAAAATAAAAAATTAGCTAGGCATGGTGGTGCACGCCTGTAATCCCAGCTACTCAGGAGGCTGAGGCAGGAGAATTGCTTGAACCTGGGAGGTGGAGGTTGCAGTGAGCCGAGATTGAGCCACTGCACTCCAGCCTGGGTGAGACAGTGAGACTCCATCTCACACACACACACACACAAAAACAAAAAAAAGAAAGAAAGGAAACATATGCTCCTTCAGTGAGGATATCCAGTGACCAGGAATTTGAAGGGTGTATAGTCTGTTTGCGCAGTTTTCAATCCCTCCCTTACCGTGGAACCCCTGTTGTTGTTCATTTGCATTACTGGGGTTGTCTTCCAATGTTAAGTTTTTTCCTTATTTAATGTATACTTCATTATTGCTGTGGTAATTAACAAAGTATCAGACCCTTCTGGGTGTAGTTGTTGCTATCAACCTAAAATATCATCAGGGAAAGAAATTAAGACTGTCTGCTTTTCTAACATACTCAGGAGTTTGAAGAAAATTAAACAATGACAGTAAGATTTTCAGGCAGAGGAAGTATTTACTGATGGAAATGAAAAATATTGGGGTCAAATAAAAATGTAGTATAATTTGCATGAAAAAAATGTACCAGATCCCAAGCTGACTTCACATCTTATGTGATATTTTTCTTCTCCCTACGTTTAGCACTGCAGAGTGGGAGAAAATAGTTTTAAGGGTTGTCCATTGAAAACATGCTTTTCTCTAAAGCAAAGGTTCTCAAAGGGCTGATTTTGCTCTCCTCTTCCAGGATATCTGGAGACATTTTTAGTTGTCAAAACTAGAAAGCTGCTGCTGGTATCTAGTGGGTCAAAACCAGGGATGCTGCTAAACATTTTCTAATGCACCCCCTCTTCCCTCCACTTTGCCCTCTGCTGTTGAATAATTGTTTCACCAAAATTTCAAGAATGCTGAGGTTGTAAAACCCTGTTCTACATGGCAGCTGTGCCCTGTTACATGACTTGCTGGGCTGGGATCCTGTGCACCATAAGGAAATGTGTCCATGGGGCCTGATGCTGACTCACAGATGACAATTGTGCTACCTTTGGGAAAACTGGCTATGCTTGTTAGACTTGATGGGTGTTTATGTGTCTGTCAGACACTTGGTTTGTAATGGAAAGTGAAATGGAGTCTGTTAAGCAGAGGCTGAGATGGAGCACAATCTATTTAAAGAACACTAGACTGTGAGTCAGCAGCCCTGGCTCTGCCTTAGCTGGTGGAGGGGTTTGAACAAACCACCTCACCTTTCCGGGCCTTGGTCTACTCATCTATTATATAAGGTTTGAACAAGCTCCTCTTCCAAAATTACATGACCAAATAAAAACAACAACAAAAATACCTCACAGTTAAATGGAACAGTTTATCATAGTTAGGCTGAACATCTTGATTTGTAATTCCTTAAAATTTTTCTCATCAAAAATAAGACTCATCTTTAAAGATCTGCACTCAAGATTTATTGTCTTGCATAAGTTTTGTATCCTAGGAAAACAGAATACTCGTGTTTAAAGTTGCCCCTGTGCAATGCGCTTATTAGAAAAATCTAGTCTGTTTAGGCAGTGGTTTGACCACTTACCCTGAAGAACTGTCTGGGTTTTTCTGCCAGACACACCAACATAGCTGAAGGCTAAAGCCCCCTGGAAAAAGGACTAGGTTCTAGTCAGGTCTCAGAACAGTCACTGGGGATTGTGGCTCTCCTGCAGGATCATGGCCTCAGCTCTTATCCTACACCACTCCCTTCTCTGAAAACTTCCTGTCTAGATAGCGCATTGGTCTGACTCATCACTACCCAGAAGTTTGTAAGAGGATATGAGGAAAAGAAAAGGAAGCAGGATTAAATAGTTGCTCATTGCTCAGCACATACCATGCGCTTTACAAATGTTATCTGACTTAATCAGCAAAAATACCTGATGAGGTGGGTAATATTAACATCCCTTTACAGATGAAAACTGAGGCTCAGAAAAGTTGAGTTATTCTTAAGTGACAGGAAACCTGAATCAAGGGGACTTAAATAATAAATGGGTTTATTCAGTGACATAATTTAGGAGTCCAGAGGTAGAGGCAGAAGTAGAGCTTGGTCCCAGACCTTAATAAATATAACCATTTCTCTCTAGTTCTCTCTTGAGTTTTCTGAAGCATTGGCTTTGGCTTTGAACCACATGGTGCCTCCTAGAGGCTCTAGCCTCTACCCTTCAGGAAATTCCAAAACCTCACGGCGCTTGAGTACAGTGTGGTTCCCAAATAAGCGCTGGGATATACTCGTTCTCACCAGCTCTTTTTGAGTCACATGCTTCTCCCTGGACTAATCACTCTGTTGAGGGGTGCGAGTTGGTGCTGGGAAATGTTGATCAGGCAGGGCCCATTCCAGCAGGTGTTGCATCAAAGGTACAAATTAGAAGTGGATGGAATTCTTTTGGATATTGTTAGAACAAAAAAAAAAAAATAGAAAAACTAGATGTTGAGGTAGTAACTCAAAAGTCACCCACTAGCAGGGGTTAGGAAATGACCAAAGGCCTGGAGTGTCTAGTACAAAAATGGTTTTTTTTTTTGAGGTGGAGCTTTGCTCTTGTCGCCCAGGCTGGAGTGCAGTGGTGCCATCTCAACTCACTGCAACTTCCACCTCCCAGGTTCAAGCGATTATCTTGCCTCAGCCTCCTGAGTAGCTGGGATTACAGGTGCCCGCCACCTCGCCCAGCTAATTTTTTTTTTTTTTTGTATTTTTAGTAGAGACAGGGTTTCACCACATTGGCAAGGGTGGTCTCGAACTCCTGACCTCAAGTGATCTGCTCGCCTTGTCCTCCCAAAGTGCTGGGATTACAGGCGTGAGCCACTGCGCCCGGCCCAAAAATGCTTTTTAAATAAATTGAAAACAAATTTTAAATTCAAACATCAGATGAAAAGGAGACTTGCCAGAATCTGAGCCACTGATCCTTAATTCCCAATTACGTTCTAGAAATTCTGGAGATTTTATGTTAGTAATTTTTTTTGATATGCTAGTAATTTAGAGATTTTTAATTTAGTGATATTAGATGAGATATTAGATACTACTTAGATAAGATATGGAATCTGTCCCAGTAAGTATGTTTTCTTCATTGTTCATATTACCAGACATATTCTTCTCATTGTTTGGTGGCAGTCCTCATGAAAAGGTAACCGGGACAGATTGGTTCTGTACATCCAACCCTTCTGATTATCTTGAAATGGGATCATGTCACGGTATCTTCCCCCACTCAATATCTCACCAGTTTCCCAAAATGATTTCATTTGTGTTTAGCTATGAACTATTTCTTCATGATTAATAACATGAAAATTAAAGCAATTTGAGTCAATTCCATACAATTTTTAAAATAATGAAGCTAATACTTTCTTTTCTTTTCTTTCTTTCTTTCTTTTTTTTTTTTTTTGAGATGGAGCTTTGCTCTTGTTGCCCAGGCTGGAGTGCAATGGCACCATCTCGGCTCACTGCAACCTCTGCCTCCCTGGCTCAAGTGATTCTCCTGCCTCAGCCTCCCGAGTAGCTGAGATTACAGGCGCCTGCCACCACGTCCGGCTAATTTTTTTGTATTTTTAGTACAGACGAGGTTTCATCACATTGAGCACGGCTGGTCTTCAACTCCTGACCTCAGGTGATCCGCCTGCCGTGGCCTCCCAAAGTGCTGGGATTACAGGCATGAAGCCACCGCACCCAGATGAAGCGAATACTTTGAAAAGAAAGACTACATTATTATGTCTGATAAAGAGATTTTTTTCTTCTATAATATATAATACAAATCTTTTTTTCTTTTTAATTTATCTTTCATTACTCAGAACATATAGAATACAAACTTTTTTTTTTTTTTTTTTTTTTTTGAGGCAGAGTCTGGCTCTGTCATCCAGGCTGGAAGGCAGTGACCCGATCTGGGCTCACTGCAAGCTCCGCCTCCCGGGTTCACGCCATTCTCCTGCTTCAGCCTCCGGAGTAGCTGGGACTACAGCCGCCCGCCACCACGCCCGGCTAATTTTTTGTATTTTTAGTAGAGACAGGGTTTCACTGTGTTAGCCAGGATGGTCTTGATATCCTGACCTCATGATCTCCGCACCTCAGCCTCCCAAAGTGCTGGGATTGTAGGTGTGAGCCACCGTGCTGGGCCAAAATACAAACATTTTTAATTAAGAGAATTCACATGAAAAGAGGGAAATTGCCTGGGAAGCAATTTACCACTTAAAAATAAAAACTATAAATGTGGACATTAATTAATTTATCTTCAAGAAATAAAGGGAACTAAATAAAATTTAACATGAAATAAAAGGAAATAACCAAAAAGTTAACTTGACATAGAGAACTAAGTTTTCTATTCTGTAGCACCTTAAGAAAAACCAAAGGCAGTGGACAAAGGCTACAGTAAAATAGACTTTGGTTCGCTGTTGGGCAATTTTCAAACGAGTGGTAGCTCAAGAGTGTGGTTAACAGACAAATTATAGAGTCAGGAAGTCGTGGGTTTAAATATTTTCTCCCCCATGTACTAATTGTATAAGCTTGGCAAGATGTTTAAATACTCTGAACCTTAATTTCCCTGTCTGATAAGTAGGGAAAATAATGTATAACTTGCAGTGTTATTATAGTGATCAAATGAGTCAATGTATGCTAAGTGCTAAGTGTAGCAACTGGCCTCGATAAGGATTCAACAAATGGTGGCTCAATAGTTGTTTCATCATCATCATCATCACACTGTTACTATTATTTACCAGAAGTATCACACGATAAAAATTCCTGGCTTTGAAAACAGTAATTTCAGCCATCACTTGAGGGATTCAAGTAGCTTCTTAAGGTGCCTGGGCTTGAAGTAATTTGGTCTGGACTTGAATTTTAATTCTAACACTTGTCGGCTCTGTTACCTTGAATAAGATATTTGATTTGTATAACCTTCAGTTTCTTATCTTAAATTCGAGTAATAATATATTTCAAAATAAACATATTTATTTTTTACTGCGTAATAAATAACAATCAAAACAAGAACAAAATTTCTTGAGCATATATTAGTACCAGCACTATTCTAAATGCTGGGGAGTTCAAACAAACAGACAAACAAACACCCCATTGCTTCCTCCATTCCCTGAAAGACTACTTAGCCAAGATATGGTGACAATTAAACAAAAATTCAGACTTGCCATGGGTGGTAACTTAAAAGCCTAGATTTGTCTTTTTCAAATGCCTATCCATGAATGAGGTCGGATTGCCTGCAGTTAAATGAAAGATTGCTTTGAAAAGTCCAAATTCCTGGGCTCACCTTTGGTAATTATGGGTCAGTAATCTAGGGTGGAGCCTAGAAATTTGTAACTTTTCAGGGGTCCTGTTGCATAACTGAGGCTGAAAACCAATGCTATTTATTATTCTACATGTCTTCCAACTAGGAGTTTCTACAATTCTAGAGACTTTTCTAAATAAAAACAGGTTCTTGAGTGATAAATTTTCCAGTTTGTAGTCACGGAGACATCTTCCTTCTAATTAATTGCAGAAAAAGACATAAGGTCAGTGGATCTATTATATTTGCGCTATAGAAAAGCTTCACCTATGCTTTCTAAAGGGTTTGTCTTAATTGAGCATTACCATCACCTCCCTAGTTGCCTAATCTCTAATAAATGGAGAAGAGAGATGAAGAAACCAAGTGAACAAGTTCAAAACCTGAATGCAAGCCAATCAGGAGATATAATGGGTAACATGAATAAATAAAAAGGTGCAAAAATGTCAAGTATATTGAGTTTGTCAAATAAATGAGTGCGGAAACTCTACCTCCACCTCAGTCATGCAGGACTGTGCTATTTACAAGGCACAGGAGAAGCAACATCTGCATCCAAGGAAGATTTTGCCTGTGAGAAACATTCTTAATTACAGTCCATGTACAATAGGAAAAGGATTAATTTCCAGCTCAGAGCATAATCTTTAGGAAAGAAAAACAACTGGTTTAGGAAAGTGGATCAAAGACCCTGATTCAAGTTCTGCAAAGTCAGGTATCACAAAGAGCTCGGTTCCTAAATTGAGGGACAGTGACGTAGGGTGTAGGTGACAAAGGAAAAGGTAACGTGTGTGTTTTACATATATGTTTGTATGTTTACTCACATTTTATTTATTTATTTATTTTTGAGACAGGGTCTTGATCTGTTTGCCCTGGCTGGAGTGCAGTGGCGCTATCACGGCTCACTGCAGCCTCAAGTTCCCGGGTTCAAGCCATCCTCCTATTTCCACTTACACGATAGCTAGGACTACAGATGCGCACCACCACGCCTGGCTAATTTTTAAATTTCTCACTATGTTTCTCAGGCTGGGTTTACTCACATGTAAGTACACATGCACTCACTCTCTTATACACACATAGATAAATACATATATATTTCAAGACTGTACCTACATAAATAATTTTAATAAATCATCAATCTGTTATTCCTTGACTAACTATATGGACAGAAGAGTTTTCCCAAGTTTTAGTGCAGAATATAGAGGGAAAAATATTATGAAATAAGAATTTCATAATTCTTAGTTGGGATTTGACTCATAGTCAAAATAATTTCCTGTGTTTGTGGGCTTTTCTCTCTGTCTCTCTGAAAACAGAGTCTGGGAAATGAGAAATCCTTTTTCATGAAAGCAAACATACTTATTTTGGTTCCCTAGATTTTTATTATGGTCTAAACACCTAAAGGAGATGTAAGTGTTGTGAAACTCCGAAATAGCTGGAAGGCAGAAGCGCACTGGGCATTTTTCAGGATATACTTTGACAGCAATGGTGGCAGAATGTTGAACAGGGAATGCAGGAATGACACTTGGTAACTAATTCTCAGGAGAAGGGAATGAGTCAAATGTTTCTAAAGAAGCAGAGCAGTGTATCAGAATAAGAAAATAACTATTGTATAAGATAAAGGAATGGAAAACTGACTTATTGAGAAGGAAAGGCCTTTACAAAATTGTAGTGGACTTAAAAAGACTAAAAAATGTATTATAAGTGCCAAGTGATAAAAAATATCTGTGCATCTTTGCCCAAATAACACATAAAAAATAGAAATTGAACAGAGAACAGAAACCTTGGACTTTTTACACAATGAGGAGCTGCTGTTTCAGCTGTACTTTATCTCCAGTCAAGGGGAGGGAAACAGATTCTTTGGGTGCCATCTAGTGATTAAGTGGAGGAAGGCAACTGAAAGAGTGAATTTCCTTAGAGTTTTGGTATTTCCTGTATAGGAAAACATAGTATAATGAAACATTTGAGTTTCAGGGTTAAGACACTAGTTTGAAATTTATTAAGGAAATTAACATTCACTAGTATAAACAACGTGACTTGGAGAAGGAGGGGACTTTTGCCTCTCAGTTTTTGCTCAACCTTCAGTATCTAGAATGGCATCTAGCATACTGCTTGAACTTTATGTGAACCTATTTAAAACAAAATGAATTAGTCCAGGCGCAGTGACTCACGCCTGCAATCCCAGCACTTTGAGAGGCTGAGGCAAGCAGATCACTTGAGGTCAAGAGTTCGAGACCAGCCTGGCCAACATGGTGAAACCCCATCTCTACTAAAAATACAAAAATTAGTCAGGCGTGGTGGCATGTGCCTGTAATCCCAGCTAGTCGGGAGGCTGAGGCAGGAGACTTGCTTGAACCCAGGAGAGGAAGTTTGCAGTGAGCCAAGATCATGCCACTGCACTCCAGCCTGATGACAGAGCAAGACTACATTTTAAATAAAAAATATATATAAATTTTAAAAAGGGAGGCAAAATATAGGATTTTAGAGACTATATATATATATATATATATATATATATGTAGCATATGTCTACACTTTTTGAAAGGATAGCACAACTTTTACACATCATTTTAAATAACGAAATTAGAATTCATTACACTAAGGCATTTTCACTGTTATAGATTCCTCAAAATCATGTTAAGGGTTCTTTGCAGAGTTTGGAATGGGATGTCAGACAACCCAGGAGTTTCTCATCCTGGATACAAAGGAACATAAGGAAGAAATGCTCCCTTTTCTGCCTGTTGACATTGGTTTCTGACAACGCGATGCCTGGAACCACTATAGCCATCTTGCAGTCATGAGGTGAATGAATTCACACACCAAGAATGACAAAGTGAACGGTTGGGAAGATTGGCATATATAACATTGTTGAGACATTAACTAACCAGAGGTTTTCCTACCTTGAACTTTTTATTATATGGGTAATAAAGTTTCTCCTTTTTTTTTTTTTTTTTTTTTTTTTTGAGACGGAGTCTCGCTCTGTCGCCCAGGCTGGGGTGCAGTGGCCAGATCTCAGCTCACTGCAAGCTCCGCCTCCCGGGTTCCCGCCATTCTCCTGCCTCAGCCTCCTGAGTAGCTGGGACTACAGGCGCCCGCCACCTCGCCCGGCTAGTTTTTTGTACTTTTTTTTTAGTAGAGACGGGGTTTCACCGTGTTAGCCAGGATGGTCTTGATCTCCTGACCTCGTGATCCGCCCGTCTCGGCCTCCCAAAGTGCTGGGATTACAGGCTTGAGCCACCGCGCCCGGCCAAGTTTCTCCTTTTAAAAGTGATTTAGAGATAAGTTTTCTTTTGCTTGCAACTGAAAACATCTTAGCTAAAATATGCAAGGGGAATATAAAAAATAAATATTAAGAAATATTTGTTTAAACACTAACGGAAAAGAGAATTAATGTAAAAAGAATATTTATTTTATTTAAATAATTTAGTTTTTGAAATTAGTGTGCCTCAGCCTCCCCAGTGGCTGGGACTACAGGCGTATGCTGCCAACCCCGGATAATTTTTTGTATTTTTAGTGGAGACCGGGTTTCACCATGTTGACCAGGCTAGTCTGGAATTCCTGGCCTCAAGTGATCTGTCCACCTCAGCCTCCTGAAGTGCTGGGATTAAAGGTGTAAGCCACCACAGCTGTCCAGAATATTTATTTTAAATAAATAAGAGACATAATTCTGCATGTTATAAAATCAACAGAGGGAAAATTGAAGACAAATCTAAAAAAATGTATTGGGTGAACTTCGAATTGAGACTAGGAGGAGCTAAATACCATAGAAAGAACAATTTAAAAAGACACGAAAACAAAAACTCTGCTTACCACTTCAGGGGTGCTATAGTAAACTCTTAAAAACTAAGCTACAAGAATTTTCTCGAATGCTCTATCATGCAAACAAACAAACAAACAAAAAACAGGGAAGCCAAACTTCTGCACACAGCATCTATGTTATGCTAAGCTTTCTGGCTACTAACCGTGGCACTCTGGTGTTTTTGTACACTGATATAAGATGTTGATCCAAATTTACTCTGATTTTCCTACCTCAAGTTAGGGTAGTTCCTGCCAAAGGTAGATTTTCCATACTGAGTCACAAATGTCATTTACAAAATATGTTTCTCCCATAAAATATATAAATTTACCTTTTAGCATCCTCCCTTAAATTTCTGGAAACTAAATCAGAATTAGTAAAAAGAAAACTCTAAATTGAATAAAAAATTAAAAATGAAAATAGCTTATTGTTTTGTTTTAAATTCAAGGAAAAGACAAAGAGAATAGAAACTTTTTTTTTTTTTGAAACAGAGTCTCACTCCGTTGCTTAGGCCAAAGAGCGGTGGCACGATCTTAGCTCACTGCAACCTCCGCCTCCCTGGTTCAGGTGATTCTCCTGTCTCAGCCTCCCAAGTAGCTAGGATTACAGACAGGTGCCCGCCACACTCGGCTAATTTTTGTATTTTTAGTAGAGATGGGGGTTTCACTGTGTTGGCTAGGCTGGTCTCGAACTCCTGACCTCAGGTAATCTACCTGCCTTGGCCTCTCAAAGTGCTAGGATTACAGGCATGAGCCACCGCGCCTGGCCTGAAACATTTTAAAAGTTAATTTTGATTTTAGTAAGTATAAATTTCGCTGGGTGCTCTACTAAAAATAAAAAATTAGCTGAGCCTTGTGGCCAGTGCCTGTAATCCCAGCCACTCTGGGGGCTGAGGCAGGAGAATCGCTTGAACCTGAGAGGTGGAGGTTGCAGTGAGCTGAGATCATGCCACTGCACTTCAGCCTGGGCAACAGAGCGAGACTCTGTCTCAAAAAACAAACAAACAAAATTTAATTTTTTGGATTAAATTTGTATATCAAGACTTGGAAGTTAACAGCTATTTGCATTTATTCTTTCTCAGCAAACACACGCACAGACACATGTACAAAATAAAACAGAAATGGAAGCTCCTTTTAGAACAATAATCTGATCACTATCATTTCCTCTGAAATAATTTTTTGGATAAGAGAATAAAAAAGTAGCCAGTTTATTCTTTTTTTCACCTTTCTTTAGAAGTAGTAACTGAGGCCAGATGTAGTGGCTCACATCTGTAATCCCAGCACTTTGGGAGACTGCAGTGAGAGGATTGCTTGAGTTCAGGAGTTTGAAACAAGCCTGGGCAACATGGCTAAACACCATCTCTACAAAAAAATACAAAAATTAGCCAGGTGTTGTGGCATGTGCCTGTAATCCCAGCTCCTCAGGAAGCTAAGGCAGGAGGATTGCTTGAGCCAGAGAGGTCGAAGCTGCAATGATCTGTGAATGTGCCACTGCACTCCAGCCTGGGCAACAGAGAGACAGACCCTGTCTCAAAAAAAAAAGAAACAGGGAGGAACTGATCAACTGATACTACCATCAATCATCTTGCCATCTTTTATTATTTCCATTTCATTATTAAAACCATTTTGTTTCCCATCCAATCAACTTTCAATAAAATTGAACTTCTCCATTCCTTGGTTTATGAAAGTATGCTTTACCATTTGGTAAACTTTAGAGAGGTGGCCCTGTTACTTTCCTATCATTTCAAAACTAAGTTATTTCTGCCACTATTTCACTATGATCAATAATGTAATAAATTTCAAGTCTGCAAGGATTTAGATGTGAAAATCATCTTTGTATCACAGCTAAGAAACATTCCCAGAATCGCCGGTGCCGTGGCTCACCCCTGTAATCCCAGCACTCTGGGAGGCCGAGGCGGGCGGATCACGAGGTCAGGAGATCGAGACCATCCTGGCTAACACGGTGAAACCCCGTCTCTACTAAAAATACAAAAAATTAGCCGGGCCTGGTGGCAGGAGTCTGTAGTCCCAGAAACTCCCGAGGCTGAGACAGGAGAATGGCGTGAACCCGGGAGGCAGAGCTCGCAGTGAGTCAAGATCGCACCACTGCACTCCAGCCTGGGGGATGGAGCAAGACTCTGTCTCAAAACAAAAACAAAAACAAAAACAAAAACAAAACAAAACAAAAAGAAACATTCCCAGAATCTTTTTCTTATACAGAAATTGTCAGAGTATGGTAAAGTATGTGGTGTTTTTCACTAACCTCATAGGTATCTCTTTTACCTCTTTACAATTATGTCATAAATAACAATAAACCAAGCGATTATACCTTTACAACACATCTGTGAGATAGGTATAGTATTATTCCTATTCTACGAATGGAGAAACTGAGGCTTCAGTTGAATGACTTTTCGGAGATCATGTAGCTATCGAATAACAAGATTAGGACGTGAACCCAGACCAACTGAGGATAAAAACCTCTAGCAAATAAGCAAATCATCTTAATTTCTTTGTTCTGATGAGGTAACAGTTATTTTAATTTGCTTTATAAAAATCATGTCAGAAAGGATCACTCATACATTGCTGGTGGGAATGTGAAATGGTTTGGCAATTTCTTGTAAAATTAAACATGCAGTTACCATATGGCCAGGAAACTGCACCCCTGGGGATTTAGCCCAGAAAAAGGAAACGAGTTCATGCAAAAACCTGTGCACAAATGATCATAGTGGCTTTATAATAGCCCCCAGTTGGAAACAACCCACATGTTCCTTAGCAAGTGAAGGGTTAAACAAACTGTGGTACAGCCGGGCGCAGTGACTCATGCCTGTAATCCCAGCACTTCGGGGGGCGGAGGCGGACATGGGCGGATCACCTGAGATGAGGAGTTGAAGACCAACCTGGCCAACTTGATGAAACCCTGTCTCTACTAAAAATGCAAAAATTAGCCAGGCGTGGTGGCGTGCTCTGGTAATCCCAGCAACTCGGGAGGCTGAGGCAGGGAGAATTGCTTGAACCCAAGAGGCAGAGGAGGCAGTTAGCCAAGATTGTGACACTGCACTCCAGCCTGGGTGACAGAGCAAGACTCCGTCTCAAACAAACAAACAAACTTTTGGGTTTTTTTTAAGGTACTGCTTTCAGTTGTATAACATTTTTGAAATGAAAAAAATTACAGAAACAGAGAACAGATTAGTGGTTGTTCAGCGGTTAGGAATCAGGCAACTGGGCAGGAAGTCAGTAGATATGGTTATAACAGGGCAGTACCAGGGATCCTTGTGGTGATAGAACTGTTCCGCATCATTATTGTAGCGGTAGATACACAAACTTACCAATAATGAATAACATAGAACTAAACACACACTCATACACACAGCTGGAAAAATCTGGATAAGATCCATGGATTAAGGCCGGGCGCGGTGGCTCACGCCTGTAACCCCAGCACTTTGGGAGGCCAAGGCAGGCAGATCACAAGGTCAGGAGATGGAGACCATCTTGGCTAACACGGTAAAACCCCGTCACTACTAAAAATACAAAAAATTAGCTGGGAATAGTGGCGGGTGCCTGTAGTTTCAGCTACTCAGGAGGCTGAGGCAGGAGAGTTGCTTGAACCCAGGAGGTGGAGGTTGCAGTGAGCCAAGATGGCGCCATTGAGAACGAGACTCTGTCTCAAAAAAAAAAAAAAGAAATCCATGGATTACATCAATGTCAATATCCTGCTTGTAATTTTGTAGTATATTTTATTTATTATGTTTTATTTTTATTTTATTTATTATATTTATTAATTTTGGAGTATATTTTATGTCATTATTGGGGGAAATTGCATAAAGAGTACATGGGGCCTATGTTATTTCTTAACGTCTGTGTATTTAAATATAAATTTAAATATTTATTTAAATAAAACAATTTAAATATAAATTTTATTTAAATATAAATTTAAATATTTGTTTAAATAAAATAATTTATTTAAATTGATTGTAAATTTACAGTTAATTTACAATTAAATAAATACATAGATGTAAGAAATAACATGGAGAGGTCCCATGTATTCTTTATGCAGTTGACATTACAATCTCAAAATGAAAAGTTTGATTGAAAATTGTCGTAAATAATCCTGTTATGCTGATTGAGTATAACTGGAATTATTTCCCCATATATCTAGGAAAAGTAAACCAAAATTTATATACATATTTTTAGCCACAAAATGGATGGAAAAATAGTTCCATTCACCGAAAAAAGTGGTTCACCATCCATTGGTGCATTTTTAAATTCTTAGTAGTGCATCTACTAACAAGTGATTCAGTAATACTGTGTCTTTGTGCTATATGGACATGCATTATACAGTGTTTTTTTGAAGTGTGAAAAGAAATCCCTCAACGGTACAGCTTTCCTCTTGCATTAATTCATTATGTGAGCCTGTGCATATATATCTGGTTTTCATGTTCTTTGTGTGGCTCTTGTCAAAGACATTGATTTTTAAAATATCCCCTTATCTGTCAAAGCCCACTGATTTTTAAAATATATCTAATTCAAATCATTTACTTTTCTTTTAAAAAATGGCATAATCGTTTGTACCATCTTTGATTTGAACAGGATGGAGGGGAAGTATCTTTGGAAAAAAAGGTTCAAAACTCTGATTTCTTCGAATGCAGTACTAATGAATCAAGGCATAAGTTACACAGCTTCTGGTTTGGGCTGTCATTTTCTTTATTCACTCTCTCTCCAAATTCCCTCACCTCCTTCTCCCCAGCCATTTTTGTTCAACCTGTTCCAGCTGTTCATGTTGATGTAATACTCACAAAGCAAGATTTGCCTTTATGGTTACCATGGAGACCCTGCTTATTTTTTTAAAAAGTCTTTCTTCTGAAAAGAATTATCACATTTTGCATTCACGAAGGTCTGTAAGCAAGTTGTCTATGTTCTGAACCTAAATATATATTTTTCTTTTTTCTTTTTAGAGATGGGGTCTCACATAAAGTGAGACTTTGTCACACAAGCTGGAGTGCAGTGGCTTGATCATAGTTTACTGCAGCCTCCAACTGCCAGGCTCAAGTCATCTTCCCACCTCAGCCTCTTGAGTGGCTGAAACAACAGGTGTATGTCATCACAACTGGCTACTTAAAATTTGTTTTTTTGGTAGAGACAGAGTCTCACTATGTTGTCCAGCCTGGTCTCAAACTTATGGCTTCAAAGGATCCTTTCACCTTAGCCCTCCCAAAGCACTGGAATTAAAGGCCCAAGCCACCAATCTCAGCCTGAACTTATATATTTAATAAAGAAATGGCACTGCACAATTAACCTCTAACATTTACTGTCAACTGTGGTGACCTTGCACTATTTCCCAAGATACGCACTATTTTTTCCAGAGCTGTGACCGCATCCTTCTGGTGAAAGGGAACGAAATACAATAAATGGAATAGCTAACAACTCTCCCCTTCCCTATACTCCACCTACCCAATTTAAATATATGTAGGAATAATTTACATTTCCCCATGCTCTTTCCTTTATTCAAATTTATGGCTGGCTACACTTTGTAAATTTATCAAAATGCCATAGCACTTGTAATTGGCATGATCAAGTTGAGAAATTTATTACATATTGTCTTAACTGTGCGTTGTGTCATGTATATTAGTGTTGTCACTTCTACTAGACTATGATCTAATCAAAGGCAACATCACACTATCCCGTGTAATTTTTTATCTCTCTTTTTCTACCCTCTTCCTTGCTCCACTAACTCAGGGATGAACAGCAAATCATTCATTTAACACATCCTTTCTTTTTTTTTTTTTTTTTTTGAGACAGAGTCTCGCTCTGTCACCCAGGCTGGAGTGCAGTGGCACGATCTTGGCTCACTGCAACCTCCGCCTCCCGGGTTCAAGCCATTCTCCTGGCTCAGCCTCCCTAGTAGCTGGGACTACAGGCACCCGCCACCACAACCGCCTAATTTTTTTTTTTTTTTTGTATTTTTAGTAGAGACAGGGTTTCACCATGTTAGCCAAGATGGTCTCCATCTCCTGACCTCGCGATCTGCCCGCCTCGGCCTCCCAAAGTGCTGGGATTACAGGCGTGAGCCACTGCGCCCGGCCTAACAAATCCTTTCTTAAGCTCCTATAGTGTTCTTAGTACATTCTAAGAGCTTGGAGATATAGCAGAAAATAAGACAAATCTCTGGATTTTAACTATATTTGGAGAAAAGTTTATTTTCTTTACGTAAAAATAACCTCCTAATTTTTGGTTAAAAACAAATGCTGGCTGGGCGCAGTGGCTCACGCCTGTAATCCCCAAGCCGAGGCGGGCGGATCACCTGAAGTCAGGAGTTTGAGACCAGCCTGACCAACATGGTGAATCCCCATCTCTACTAAAACTACAAAAATTAGCCAGGTGTGGTGGTGGGCACCTGTAATCCCAGCTACTCAGGAGGCTGAGGCAGGAGAATCGTTTGAACCCGGGAAATGAAGGTTGCAGTGAGCCGAGATCGAGCCACTGCGTTCCAGTCTGGTGACAACAGTGAGACTTCATTTCAAAAACAAACAAACAAACAAAAACAAATGCCACCAGAATTCTTGTGTTGGTATTGTTCACCATTGAGATTAGTTTGCCCCTCACATTCCTAATACATAAAATGAGAGTTATAATATAAAGAGAAAAGTTTAAAAGATATAGCATTGCTCAGAAACAGTGTCAGTAACTGAGATGGAAACATGGTGGGAGGGAAGTGAGCTTGCGGTGTTTTGTGTCCAGCAGCTGGGAGATGTAGATATAGACTTAGCTATATGTCTGTGCAATCTGTGAAGAATAGGGGACAAGAACCCAGCCTATTGCTTGAAATAGGGCCTGCGATAGAGACTCCCCAGCTTATGGAAGGAAGAAAAAAAAGCCTTTGACCAACAACTGGAGTTACAGCTCATATAGAGCTGTTTAAGCAGAAGCAGGAAAGTAAAAGCTGCCTTCCAACCAGGGCTTGTGCCAGCCTGCCCACTGATGCCATGCCTGGACCAACATTTGCTCCAGTATTGCCCATCAGTGCAAAGTCACCTATGCATGATCTGGTTCTGGATTGGGGTCCTCAGTGCTCTAGGTGGTGCAACACTGGGAGAGAGAAGTATGAAGAAAGGGCATAAAAGAAAACCAAGCAAAGAACATAGAGAAAAAAGAATCTCCCATCAAAGCAAGCTTGAAAACCAAAATTTCATAGGTCCCTGCTGCTTATTGGATTGGTAAATAAATAAATAAATAAATAAATACAATTTCATAGTACATTAGAAATATTATAGCTGCAAAGGTAACCAAAAAAATTAAAGGCTGGGAAATATAAACACTGTATCAAATGAAAATAATAAAACTACCTGAAAAAAATACAACAAATGTGTTTAAGAGTTTTACCAGATTTAGCAAAGAGGTAAAGAATAACCACCTTGGCCAGGTGCAGCTGCTCACGCCTGTAATCTTAGCACTTTGGGAGGGCAAGGTGGGCGGATTGCTTGAGCCCAGGGGTTTGAGACCAGCCTGGGCAACGTGGAGGACCCCTGCCTCTACAAAATGTATGAATATTAGCCAGGCATGGTGGTGGGCACCTATAGTCCCAGCTACTTGGGAGGCTGAGGTGGGGGGATCATCTGAGCCTGGGGAGGTTGAGGCTGCAGTGAGCCAAGATCATGCCATGGTACTCCAGCCTCAGTGACAGAGTGAGGTCCTGTCTCAAAACAGCGACAACAACAACAACACCACCACCCGAAACTTAAGAATAAAATAATAATAATAATAATAATGGAAACAAAAACCATAGCACATGAAAAAGAATCAAGTAAGAACTTTGGAAATAAAAAAAAAAATATTATAGAAAAAATAATAAACAGGATTAACTCAGGACTAAATACAATCAAAGAGAAAAATAAAAAATATTAAGAAAAAAGGCCGGCTTGGTGGCATATGCCTGTAATCCCAGCACTTTGGAAGGCCAAGGTGGGAGGATGGCTTGAGCTCAGGAGTTTGAGACCAGCCTGGGCAACATAGTGAGACCTTATCTCTATAAAAAATAAAAAAAATTGCTGGACATGGTGGTATGTGCCTGTAATTCCAACTACTTAGGAAGCTAAGGCAGGAGGTTCTCTTGAGCCTGGGAGGTTGAGGCTGCAGTGAGCCATGATTTGCCACTGCATTCCAGCCTGGATGACAGAAGGAGACTCTGTCTCAAAAAAGAAGTTAGGAAAAAGATACTGAGAAATATAGGGAATCCAGCACAAAGAGATAAAAGATTTAAAAATATGTATGAAATAGCAGCTAACAGACATGGATATGCCAACAGAGGCTCCAAAGCTTTATTATGAGTTTTTGAAAAAGAGAATAAGAAGAAATAGCTGAGAAGCAATAGTTAAATATCTGATGGTTTAGCATCATACAGCACTGAAAAAAATTCATATTGAAATACCACAATTAATATGCAACGAGATAGATTAAAAAATAAACTTACTGTTTATTCCCGTGCGAAAATTCCTCCGAATACGACTTTTGTCTATGCAAAAATGTAAACTTCAAAGGATGTGGATGAAACAGTGCATTGTTCACTTACAGAATTTAATTTATTGCTTTAGTTATAATATTTTAAAATTACATACTATCTAAAGATAGTCATTTAGAAATATTGCTTTTTTCCCCCAGCCACACTTAAATTATTCAGCCTTTTCAAATCTTTGACATCAGTGTCTTTGTCATCAGCAGAGCTATTTTTACATTATCAGAGCAGTATCACTTGTGTCTCAGTGAGATCTATCACTTGTGTCTCAGTGAGATCTAGCACTTTGTGATTGCATGTGTAATGTTGACACTGGAGGTTCCCATTCACATGTATTAGTACAGTTTTATTTTCATTTTTATTCTTCCTCTAGGTTTATTTTTCTAATTCTTTTAATGCAATAACCATTATTACTTTTTAAATAATCTTTAAAAGCCCTATTTATGATGGCCTCCAACACTTGCAAACATGGTATCAAAACCCAGAATAAATACTACTGAAATTGCTAACCTTCTTTGCCTTCTTTTATACTAACTTTAACAGATGATCTTTGTAAACACCACACCTCGTATTAATTGTAGAAAAATGATTGCAGGGTAGTTTCTGGTTAATGTTATCTTAAGCAGTATTTTATGGCTTACAAAATTGATCCATAACATGAGAGACTTTGTAGGAACTTGAACATACATAGCTATTTTCTTTTCTAGGAATTTTGGGGGGAAATTCACCTTACATTTAGGTTATATTTATGTAGTAAGAGGGCTTTTATTAACTTCTTACTACATGTCAGGTGTTGGTCTTGAATATTCCAGTGAACAAGACAATATTATCTGGCATCTGCATTCTAGTTGGGTAATATAGACAATAAGAGAATAAGGAAAAAAATATCAGGTAGTGATGAATGATATATAAAATATTACAAATAATTTCAAGAAGTTGAATAAAGTTTATCAGGGATCTAGAGTGTTTCTAAAGAATCAGAGTATCAGGCCGGGCGCGGTGGCTCAAGCCTGTAATCCCAGCACTTTCGGAGGCCGAGACGGGCGGATCATGAGGTCAGGAAATCGAGACCATCCTGGCTAACATGGTGAAACCCTGTCTCTACTAAAAAATACAAAAAACTAGCCGGGCGAGGTGGTGGGCACCTGTAGTCCCAGCTACTCGGGAAGCTGAGGCAGGAGAATGGCATGAACTCGGGAGGCGGAGCTTGCAGTGAGCCCAGATCGCCACTGCACTCCAGCCTGGGCGACAGAGCGAGACTCCGTCTCAAAAAAAAAGAATCAGAGTATCAGATCGAAGGTCCTGTGAGACCAAGACTCATTTAATCTAAATCCAGTAATTTACCTTTATACTGTTCATCTGTTTAAAACATTTTTAGCCTCACATAAAAAATGTAATATGGAAAGGCATTACAAATCTAAAAGAAGTAGGAAGAAGAAATTTTTAGAAGATCAAAAGTAAAAAAAATAAAAAATAAAAAAAACCCAAACAAACAAACCTGCCCTAAAACCAAAACACCCTCTGACATAGGCAGAAAGGCATAATTATCCATGCATGGATAGGCATGAGTCTTAGTTATTTTTAGAATGTTTAGACCATTGCAAACCTATCCAGTAGAAATATATCTACTTCTGCTTGTCTGTCTTTCCCTCCCTCCCTTCCCTCCTTTCTTCCTTTCTTTCTTTTCTCCTCCCTCTCTTTTCCTTTCTCCTTCATTCCTTTCTTAATTTCTATATTTTCTTTTTTTTTTTTTTTTTTTTTTTGAGACGGAGTCTCGCTCTGTCGCCCAGGCTGGAGTGCAGCGGCGCGATCTCGGCTCACTGCAAGCTCCGCCTCCCAGGTTCACGCCATTCTCCTGCCTCAGCCTCCCGAGTAGCTGGGACTACAGGCGCCCACAACCGTGCCCGGCTAATTTTTTGTATTTTTAGTAGAGACGGGGTTTCACCGTGGTCTCGATCTCCTGACCTTGTGATCCGCCCGCCTCGGCCTCCCAAAGTGCTGGGATTACAGGCGTGAGCCACCGCGCCCGGCCCAATTTCTATATTTTCTAAAAGAAGCATGTATTGCTTACATAGTCAGGAAAAAAACCTACATTATTTTAAATTTGAAGCATTTGCTTTTCCTTAATTTTTCAGCCATTTTTTTCTTTACCAGTTGGAGAGATTGAAGGGATATTTTTAAAGTTTAAATTTGAAGATTCCTATAAATACATCATAACAGGTATGTTGCTTTGTTGATTTTATCTCAGTATATAACAACATGAGAATATACTGAATATAATTTTGAAAATACTAACTGTAAAGGGTCTCATAGCTTTCTAAGAGAAAGATGAGTTGTCTGTTGGCAAACTTCCTAAGAAGGTAATGTATATTCTATTCATTGCTTTCAAATGAATGAAACCCTAGCCATTTACCACCAGCTACTATTTCATGGTATTTATTTATTTATTTATTTGAGACTGAGTCTCCCTCTGTCACCCAGGCTGGAGTGCAGTTGCCTGATCTCAGCTCACTGCAACCTCCCGCTTCTGGGCTCGAGCAATTCTTCTGCCTCACCTTCCCAAGTAGCTGGGTTTATAGGCATGTGCCATCACGCCTGGCTAATTTTTGTGTTTTTACTTTTATTTTTTAATTTAATTTTTTTTTGAGACCGAGTCTCGCTCTGTCACCCAGGCTGGAGTGCAGTGGCATGATCTCGGCTCACTGCAACCTCTGCCTCCCCGGTTGAAGCAATTCTCCTGCCTTAGGATTAGCTGGGATTACAGGCAGGCACCACCACGCCCAGTTAATTTTTGTGTTTTTAGTAGAGACGGGGTTTCACCATGTTGGTCAGGCTGGTCTTGAACTCCTGACCTCAGGCAATCTGCTCACCTTGGCCTCCCAAAGTGTTGGGATTACAAGCATGAGCCACTGCACCCAGCCCAATTTTTGTATTTTTAGTAGAGATGGGGTTTCACCATGTTGGCTAGGCTGGTCTGGAACTCCTGAACTCATGTAATTCGCCCGCCTCAGCCTCCCAAAGTGCTAGGATTACAAACCTGAGCCACCACGCCGGGCCTCATGGTATATTTTATGTTATCAGGTTTACTTCACGATGTTGAATTCTAATGATATGAGATGATTCTTCGGTCCTAGAAAGAGATACTGACTCTTTCCTGGAACTCATTTAACATAGAAAACATATAATATCCTCCTAACTTTACTACTTTTGTGTATCTGAAAGCATGCAATTTAAAATCCTGTTAGATAATAGACTCATAATCATCCCAGACAAAAACCTTCACCTTACTTGCCTATACTTACATTATCTTGTTTCAGACAATCAAGATACTCATGGTAATTTCCGTTCATTATGGGATCAGAGTGTTTTTCGTTGAGCAATTTTTCTGACTTAACTCATATCAATTCATTAACTTCTCCATTTCTCCTGTACAGTCAAGTCACATTAGGTCTCAGAATTATTTCTTTTTTTCTTTCCCCTACACTATGACTCTGAAAAGACACATGTGTATCCTTTAACTCTAGTTTTACTCTTCTTGGTTCTATGAAGATGCTCACATGTTTACGTTAAAATTTTTCTCTCGTGGTGGCTCATGCCTGTAATCCCAGCACTTTGGGAGGCTGAGATGGGTGGATCACTTGAGGTCAGGAGTTTGAGACCAGCCTGGTCAATATGACAAAACCTTCTCTCTACTAAAAATAAAAAAATTAGCTGAGCATGGTGGCACATCCCTGTAATCCCAGTTACTCAGGAGGCTGAGGCAGAAGAATTGCTTGAACCTGGGAGGCGAAGGTTACAGTGAGCAGAGATAGTGCCACTGCACTCCAGCCTGGACGACACAGCAAGACTCCTAAAAAATAAATAAATAAATGAATACATAAATAAATAAAATAAATAATAAAAAATAAAAATTAAAAAAATAAAAATTGTTCTTACAATACTTCTGGTAAATTCCATTTTGTCACCAAATGCACCTTTTGAAAAATATGTAAAATTATAAAGGTGAAATTAAAACTTGGTAAGTTTTCCCTCAGCTCTACAAGTACACAATTCAATAAAAATAATCTTTTGAGGTCTTCGAAAAAAATGTTTTCAAAACTGGGCCATTAGATTCCATCAACATCAAACAACTGATGGATTTTAAAAATGGCTTTTGAAAAGTATAAGCGTTATATCATCCAAGTATATCAAGATGCATTATAAAGAGATTTTGTGGAAAAATATCTAAAGAACAGCTTAAGTCATGACAAGTCTTGTAAGCATTTCTGTAGGCCCTCCACACCCCCGCCACCATACACACATTCCTGTTGTGTACTGTCTGGAGTAGGTCCAAGCAGCTGCTGGGGTGGGTGGAATAAGACAGCTGAAGCCGTCTTTCTGTCTCACCGAACAGCCGGTGGAGGAAGGAGACATTTTGGCAATGATGCAGGTGAGGAATTCAGTTTCTCCTGCCAGGCTTTCTCCTGAAAATAGTGGCAACATCAACTATATCCCAATTGAACTTTACGAAAATGGCAAATACAGAGAGAGAACCCACGGTGCTTGGACCAGTCTAAGGCAAGTTGAGCTACCCAGGATGCAAAATTTTAGGTGGCACTCATTATCAGGTGCTGACATGCACTTGTGTGGCCTTGAGAGTGAGTGCCGCCTCCAGTTTTGTGCCTCACTTGTCTCACCCTCATCCCGACAACATTTTCCTGCAATTTTTAGTGTGTCTGTGATAGAATCCACCTATGAACAGGTATAAATCAGGTGACAAGGAAATCCCATTTGGGTAGAAAGTGTGGTTTTCTTCTATTTGATGCATCTGGGAGATATTTGACAATGGACTTAGCACAGGATAGAGTTGAGAGTTCTGAATGAATATTAGGACTCTTCTGAGTAAATTAACGTAAGCATGCTTTAAAATACATTTTGCCTATACACAAGGCTCATCCCCTTGAACAAAAAAGATATGTCTAATGTGATAAAACTGTATATTCTACCCTCTTGTTCGTTCTTTATCCTAGATTTATATTCTCTTTTTTTTTTTTTGAGACGGAGTCTCGCTCTGTGGCCCAGGCTGGAGTGCAGTGGCGCGATCTCGGCTCACTGCAAGCTCCGCCTCCCGGGTTCACGCCATTCTCCTGCCTCAGCCTCCCGAGTAGCTGGGACCACAGGTGCCCACAACCGCGCCCGGCTAATTTTTTGTATTTTTAGTAGAGACAGGGTTTCACCGTGGTCTCGATCTGCTGACCTTGTGATCCGCCCGCCTCGGCCTCCCAAAGTGCTGGGATTACAGGCATGAGCCACCGCGCCCGGCCTAGATTTATATTCTCAACTGATCCCACCTAGCCTACTGTTTAATATCATTAACTTAATCACTAGTTGAAGAGAATTCTCTCCATCTGCAATTACTCAGAGTTAGTCTCTAAGTAACGTATGTGTATGTCTACAACTACTTGTGTTTAGAATTACACAAAGCTTAATGACTTTCTTTCTGCTCCTAGTATTCTTTTGAAAACGCTTGCCCTGGTGACTTACTCCCCTGAAATGATGTGTCTGTGTTTGTGCAGTATGCCAGGTCCCTCACTGAGAATGTCTTAGTCTGTTCTGGATTTTGGCAGAACAACTTCCAGATCATTTGTAACCTGAACAACTCCTCCATTGCATAAAAAGAATTGCACTCCCTCTTCCTTCCGGCGTTGCACTGTGGAAAGCCCTTGCTACCTGCCCCTTAGTTGGGCTTTAGTATTTCACCATTTCATGTTTATTATCACATAGATCTTTCATGTTACACACGCGCATCTTCCTGGTCTAAATTCTGTGAGAAATGGGTGAGACAGTAACAGACATACAAGGAGGAAGAATCTTTTCTCCCATTTATGCTTCTGACCATGGAATTCTAAAGTCCTGTTTAATGCTTTTAGACTCTAGTCCCCAACTTATGAATTAATTATTCTTATTCGTTCATGAGGCAAACTGTTTCCCGCCTCCCTTTCCTCACTCCACCCTCCCCCTAACTTTTATTTTCTGAGATAGGGTCTCACTACCATCACCCGTGGAGTGCAGTGGCACAACCTTGGCTGGGTAATGGGACTGAGACCCTGTCTCAAACGCATCGAGTCCAGTCAGAATGTACAAGTGAGTGAGGCTGAAAGGCGAATAAGGGTAGACCTGTGGTAAACTGAGAGCGTGCGTCCTCTCCAGAAGTCCTGCATGAACCCCAAGTTCAAATTCAGATAAGATAGCATAATTTGTAGATAGAAAATTAAAATGCCATTTAAATAGTGTGTGCACATGTGTGTACATATGTACATGCGTATGTTCTTTTTTTTTTTTTTTTTTTTTTGAGACGGAGTCTTGCTCTGTGCCCCAGGCTGGAGTGCAGTGGCACAATCTCGGCTCACTGCAAGCTCCGCCTCCCGGGTTCACGCCATTCTCCTGCCTCAGCCTCCCGAGTAGCTGGGACTACAGGCGCCTGCCACCTCGCCCGGCTAATTTTCTTGTATTTTTAGTAGAGACGGGGTTTCACCATGTTAGCCAGGATGGTCTCGATCTCCTGACCTCGTGATCCGCCCGTCTCGGCCTCCCAAAGTGCTGGGATTACAGGCTTGAGCCACCGCGCCCGGCCCATGTATATGTTCTGACTGTCCTACTTGGAAGATGGCTTTTTGTAATGTGAAAATATTATATATTACAAAATATTCATGCGTAATATAAATTTCTTAATAGAGGCAAGTAAATTAAAATCTGAGGCCAGAAAAACATTTCCGCAGTCAATCTAGAAGTCCATGTGGAAGGTAAACTAAGTATAAGCGGGCAGGTTTCCCAGGGGAAGAGATGCAGCAGAATTCCCAATTTCTATGAGAATCAAAATACTAAAAATAAACTCCCAGCAGTAAGCCCAGGAGGAGGTTTTAACGACAGTGTCAGAGTCTCATTTCTGCTTTCAGGGGAGACCAATGAGCAAACATCTTTTCACACAATTAATAATTGTAGAATTTCAAACTGACAAAAATTTCAGAGTAAACAAAGGCAACACTGAGGCAGTTCTAAGACAAAGAAATTTATGGTTCTGCTATACCAATCCCTTTCCACTTTTTTTTTTTTGAGACGGAGTCTTGCTCTGTCGCCCAGGCTGGAGTGCAGTGGCATGATCTCAGCTCACTGCAACCTCCCTCTCCCAGGTTCATGTGATTTTCCTACCTCAGCCTCCCAAATAGCCAGGATTACAGGCAAGTGCCACCACACCTGGCTGATTTTTTATATTTTTGGTAGAGACGGGGTTTCACCATTTTGGCCAGGTTGGTTTTGAACTCCTGACCTCAAGCGATTCTCCTGCCTTGGCCTCCCAAAGTGCTGGGATTACAGGCATGGCGTGAGCCACAGTGCCCAGCCCTTTCCATATTAATTCTTTTAAAATTTTATTTTATTCATTTATTTATTTGAGACGGAGTCTCGCTCTGTTGCCCAGGCTGGAGTGTAGTTGCATGATCTTGGCTTACTGCAACTTCCGCTCCCCTGGTTCAAGTGATTCTCCTGCCTCAGCCTCCAGAGTAGCTGGGATTACAGGCGGGTGGCACCACACCCAGCTAATTTTTGTATTTTTAGTGGAGACAGGGTTTCGCCATGTTGGCCAGGCTGGTCTCGAACTCCTGACCTTAGGTGATCCACCCACCTTGGCCTCCCAAAGTGCTAGGATTATAGGCGTGAGCCACCATGCCCACCCCATCGCATTAATTCTTAAATAAATTTATCTGAATCATTTAGGATCTTGAACCATGAAAGCAAACACCATAAAAAGCATTATTGAAAGCCTCATACATTTATTTTGAAAAGTAAAGCATTTTGAAATCAATCTCCTAAATGCAAACTTAAAAAAAAAGTCCCCCCAAAAATGAAAATAATAAAAGAGAGAGAGAAAAAAACAAAACAAAACAAAACAGTCCTCGATTCTATTTCCCAATAACTAGATTTTTGGTTTTACTTATGAAAATACTAGATAGTATATGAACGCAAATGACCAAGGCCCAAAAGTTTAATTTCAGATATTAATATCGATACAGCAAAATGATATGATTGAGCAAATATCAGCCACAATTAATTTATCTTTAGAGCTACATTGTGAATATGTATTTTTCAATAAAAACTGTGCTTACCTTTCACAAGGACACAGGAATAAAAATTGAGACTAACGAAGAAGAATTTGTTTTAGAGTGCCATATATCTTTGTAAAACAAATGAAAACACAGTTGTTCTCACAACATTGCTTGGGAAACAAATCTTTCTCTGAAATATGACATACTTAGTAATAATAGCGATGGTCTGGAGCCACCTTGTGGTAGACATCTGTAATTGGATGTCATTTTTAAAACAATGGTCTAAACTATATTTTAGGATAAATGACAGATACCTTGTAACTCTGAAATGATCGTATTTATTTCAGAAAGCTAATCTTCCATGCACAAACAACATATATAAATGGTATAAGTGGCATGAGATTTGAAAACCACATCTAAATCCAGAAACTTAGTAACTACTGTACTTTTAAAAAATATATTTGTAATGAAAAGTAATAATAACAATGATGGAAATGATAATGTATTCAGTGCTTCCTGTGTGCCAGGCACTGGGCTGTGAGTCTTGTGTGCATTCACTTACTAAATAAGGAGACTCTGGTGGAAACTGAAGTAAACTAACTCGGTTTATTTCCCAGGGCTACACAGATTTATTCAGGGATGGTATGGGATTTGAAAACCACGTCTAAATCCAGAAACTTAGTAACAACTATACTTTTAAAAAATGCTTACTGGCCGGGCGCGGTGGCTGAAGCCTGTAATTCCAGCACTTTGGGAGGCTGAGACCGGCGGATCACTAGGTCAGGAGATCGAGACCATCCTGGCTAACACGGTGAAATCCCGTCTCTACTAAAAAATACAAAAAAAAAAAAAAACCCCCCCCAAAAAAACTAGCCGGGCGAGGTGGCGGGCACCTGTAGTCCCAGCTACTCGGGAGGCTGAGGCAGGAGAATGGTGTAAACCCGGGAGGCGAAGCTTGCAGTGAGCTGAGATCCGGCCACTGCACTCCAGCCTGGGCGACAGAGCGAGACTCCGTCTCAAAAAAAAAAAAAAAAAGCTTACTGTCTACCAGGCATCATGTTAAGTGCCTTATATTATCTAATCAGGATAATATTCTTATGAGATAAATATTGCTACATTCATCATACAAATGGAGAGGTCCAGAACACATTTATAACCTGCCCAAAGTTACTTCGTCACAACTGACAGAGTTGGAATTTGAACCTAGAAATATTTAATCCTAATATTTATACTATGTATAAATTCTAATATATACTACACATAAATGCTAAAATATATAGCATTTATATTATGCTAAGTCCCACCATATCAACTACATTTTATGCTTTAATGTATGCATTTATTCATTCTTTCATGGGCTCATGATAACACACACACACACGCACATATGCACACACACCTACACAGACGGGGTTGGGAGAGAAAGAGAGGGTGATATTAGGCATTGTTAGGTTTGAAGCTCAAGTGTCCATCTGACAGCATCTAGGAAAAATTTGTTTTCTTTGAGACTGGAAAATCTGTTTAATATGACTTTAATTATGAAGGAAGGCAGAAAAAACACTCCAGATAGATACACATCTGGTTATTATGGTTATTATGGAGGATACTGAGTCTCAGTTTTTCACTCGCGTGCATGTGTGCACAAACACGTAACACACACGCATTCTCGCACCTTGGGCCTTAGTGATTTTTTTCTTTTTTCTTTTCTTTTTTTTTTTTTTGAGACGGAGTCTGCTCTGTTGCCCAGGCTGGAGTGCAGTCGCGCGATCTCCGCTCACTGCAAGCTCCGCCTCCCGGGTTCACGCCATTCTCCTGCCTCAGCCTCCAGAGTAGCTGGGACTACAGGCCCCGCAACCACGCCTGGCTAATTTTTCCTATTTTTAGTAGAGAGGGGGTTTCACCGTGTTAGCCAGGATGGTCCGGAGTCTCACTCAGTTGCCAGGCTGGAGTGCAATGGCGCGATCTTGGCTCACTGCAACCTCCCCCTCCCGGGTTCAAGCGATTCTCCTGCCTCAGCGCCATGTTGACTAGGATGGTCTCGATCTCTTGACCTCGTAATCCACCCGCCTCAGTCTCCCAAAGTGCTGGGATTACAGGCGTGAGCCACCGCGCCCAGCCCTTAGTGAATTTTTTCCTTTAGCTGGAGCATGCTCTCTTCTTCCCTTGGGTACTTCTTACTCCTTTTCCAAGAATCAACCTAGATACCAGTTTTACTTAGAAGCTTTCCTAGCCCCCATGACAGTCCATGTATCCCCAACTCCCACCATGGCCTGCAGAACACCCTTCCTGCTGCCTTTCATAGCATGCAGCACACTTCATTGTAATAGGGCCTTCCTGTGGCCTCATTAGAATCTAAGCTCCAAGGGTCTCCATGCTGGTTCTTCCATCAGTGGATCTTCAGCATTCAGTAAAAGCGTGTTGCCAAATGAATTAAGATCTCCAAAGAAATCACAGTCTAGGTCACAAAAATAAGAGCAATAAGTACCATGGTTCTGAATAGGGAAAAGTGGATGCACAGAAGGGGCAAAGGGCAATTTTATCTGGGGAAGGAAAGGAATAAAAAGATTTTCTAGAGGAGATGTTATTTGATCTGTTGAGGGGCAGATGGAAGGGACAGATAGCTCATCATAAGGAATGGGATGTGACCCTCAAATACTAATGCACAGCAAAATCATCTCTTGGAGAATTTGTTAAAATGCAGATTCCTCGGCCAAATACCCAGGCAGTTGATTTCAGTGGAGCCATGAGTCACCTTTTCTAAGAAGTCCCTCTGCTGATTCCAATGCAGGTGGTCTTCAGGCCATGTTTTGAAGAAACAGGAAGGCATGAAAATACATGGCGTGTTTGAGGCCAGGCAAGAAGTTCTTTGTGGCTGGAGGTTTGTGATATAGGGGAAGAATGTTGGATGGTATGACTTGGAAGCCAGTTGAGGCCAGATTATGAAGAGCCTTGTGTGTCATACCAAGGAATTTAAATTTTGTTCTGTAATACCGTTAACCTATTACTGATTTATAATAAGGGAAGTGATATGATCAGATATGATTTGATTGCACTGCAGAGTATGACATTCACTGGACAGAGACTGAAGATGGCATGTCCACCAAACATCTCCCCCTTGCATGGCCTCAGTGAACACGAGCAGTGTTTTTCAAACTTCTCCAGACTCCCAGACATATTCTTGGGCTTCATACAGTTTCTATTAAAAAAAAAATACACAACAGGGAGACTGTACCCATACATTTTCCATGATGATCTTTTCAGCTTGTGTTTTCATGTCAGCAGCAATGTTAGACAAATGTAATCTTTTCCCAACTCATCTCGTTGATTGCTTTATAACCAGTACTACTAAGGGATTCTAGTGACTGTGTTTGTGCTTCTTTCCACATGTATCATGAAGTGCCCTTAGGTAAGTCATACACCTCTTGTGCCTCACTCTGTTTCCTTATTTATAAAATGGGGAAATAGTGTGCCTAGGCTTTAGGGGCACTGTAAGAATTAAACATGTTAGTACTGCAAATGTGAAGTGTTAGATTAGTGCATGGCACAGAGTAAGGACCACATGAGTTTTAACTGCTTTTATTGTTGCTTTATGTTAGAAGCCTCTCCTAAGCTGTTGAGCTTTGTTTTACTGCCTTAGTTGCACTTCAGCATCTGCCTGACACAGCCACCAACCACTTCTAAAGTGTGAGAGATATGTTGTAATGGCCAGCTGACATGGGCTTACTCAAGGGTTTACTTTATTACCACATCACTGCTAGAGGAGGAGACTCTCAAAGGCATCCTAGACTTTGTAGCTCAGATTCCCAGCATAGATCGTCTCCCTCCCTCCTTCCCTCCCTCCCTTCCTCCTTTCCCTTTTCTTTCTTTCTTCTTTTCTTTTTCTTTCTTTTCTTTCTTTCTGCCTTTCTGCGTCTCTCTCACTGTTTCTCTGTTTCTTTCCTTTCTTTCTTTTTTCTTTTTTTGAGACGGAGTCTCGCTCTGTTGCCCAGGCTGGAGTGCAGTGGCACGATCTCGGCTCACTGCAAGCTCCACCTCCCGGGTTCACGCCATTCTCCTGCCTCAGCCTCCCGAGAAGCTGGGACCACAGGCGCCTGCCACCATGCCTAGCTAATTTTTGTATTTTTAGTAGAGACGGGGTTTCACCGTGTTAGCCAGGATTGTCTCAATCTCCTGATCTCGTGATCCACGTGTCTCGGCTTCCCAAAGTGCTGGGATTACAGGTGTGAGCCACTGTGCCCGCCCTCTTTTCTTTTTTTGAGACAGGGTCTCTTCTCTGTCACCCAGGCTGGAGTGCAGTGATGCAATCTTGGCTCACTGCAGCCTCGACCTCCTGGGCTCAAGTGATCCTCCCACCTCAGCCTCCTGAGTATCAGACCACAGGTG